>NC_134578.1:63207469-63515055 GCF_050947875.1 Dermacentor variabilis
TACACTGTCCACAAATCCTGCATCTCAAGAAGCAAGTGTTCCAACTCCCCGACACAAGGGATCAACATATGTGAAAAACAACCGGCGACGCTTCGGTAATTTATCACCCAGCTACAGGCGAGAAAACGTCGAGCTCACCTGTGTCACTCACCTAAGAGGCAAAAATTACCTCTTTACTACACATATAGTAACGAGCACGACATATTCCACGAATGCACATAAAGAAAAATAAGCATGTGGCGCCTCATCAGTGTGATTGTGCTTCTCGTAAAAAACACGGACTAAGACTGCGAAATTACACGGCTCAGAAACAGATGGCATGATGGCACACAATGCACCGGTATAACAGATGTGACAGCTCAGTGTACAATATATGCTGTCTGGAACGAGCTAACTACACACAAGCGCATGGCGTCTTTCATAACGTGGTGGCAGACGGCCCAAGCATCTTTTTCAGACAGCCATCGTCGGAGAGCTGTCTGCGCTTGCGCGAGAAAAAAACCTTCCGACAGCTCCGACAGTCAGCGGGCAGCCCGGAACTTCCGGCTTTTAAAAAAAGAAGAAAAAAGAAAACGCGCTTCTGATTACTGTCGCTGTAGTGCGCGTAGTTTCCGAAGCGGTCCGATCAAAATCAAATGTGACACATCAGTCCCAAGCAGACCGGGGCTATCAGGGACTCATCACCGAAGGGCCTCGGTATTCGCTTCACGCGCACAATCTTATTATACAAGGCTGAGGGGCAAATTAGGTAACATCTAAAAGCAGCGATAACATTCAAGAAACCTCGAATAAAGATTGTGCCTTTCCGCTGAGCGATGACATTTAACATTTCTAACTATTATTACAGCACAAGACTTCATGTGGACGAAAGAAGAGTAAGGACCCAGACAGCCCTGCTTTCCAGTTAAATCCTTAACACCGACAATGCACTTATGTGCCTTTTCACAATGAAAACGCGAGCACAGAAGCACTGCTGTCGTTAAACATTCAGTTGGAAGTCAGCGCTGTTTGTGTCCTCGACTCTTCTTACGTCCACCTGAAGCCTCGTGCTGTAATATTTATTAACCATGACCCACCGACTAGTCAAAACTTTAGCATTGCTAAGTTACGTTACCATTCGTTAGCCGATGGAATGCGGTCACCCGAAGATAAGATAAAGTACGCGTCGCAATGGCACTCATAACCAAGAATTGCAGCTATTATACACAATCACACTGAAGAAGCGCCACCCAGAATTTGTACGGCAGCTACCTTTAGTAGTTCCACAATGTAAGTCCACATTTTTGGTGCCGTTGCAGTAAAGATTATTCACAGCTGAAAACGTGTAGACCCACCTTTGCTACCATCGGACCTGTGAACCAATCGATTCCCTGAGCAAGGTAGCTCATGTGATTTCGAATGCTTGTGGCCATCAGCTTTAACCACGTACAAATATACAATGTTACTTTCATCTCTAAGACACGTTTATGTTAGTCACAATGCGCGGAAATCGTTGCTGTTCTCGCATAACTATCCTTTAATAGTCTCGCACCATTTTCCGCAAAGGAAGAAAAAGAACTGCTCCTATCGATTGCGGCAAGTTATCTGCTAAAATCCACTGTACCTTAGAAATCTTGAACAATAAATATTTTGTTCCAAATAAACTAAGAACAAACACCGCTGTTTCTTTAGCTGAAACAATGAAACATACTTTATTGGTGGAATCGTTACACGTTAACAATACTTCAATTCGAATATAATGTGGTTTTAACGTGATCATGAGAACACGTCATCATTATTAGCTACTGCGCTATTGAATAAAGGAATAATAATATATTTTACTTCAAACCAGTGAGTCTCTCTAACCACCTTACAAAATGCGCACTTCATTGAAGTGAGCGTCAGCTCCACTAACTCTGTGTAGAAATGCCGAACACGACATACAGCCTATAAATTTACCGTGCTATGTCCTTGACAGGTCATTCCAGCGACCTTTTTCTTGCATCAAGAGAACTTAACGAGCCGCAAACAAAACAAGTCGTGCTGTACTTCGTTCTTTCTGCTGCATCCGTGATCGATCGAGGCCTGTTATATATATGTATGTCGTTACAAAGACTTGAGCGACAAAAGCTCGTGGTGAATAAACGTATTCACCATATGCTCCGCAAGTTCTCAGAGACTTTCTTTTTACTTCCTAGAAACATGCCGCACTATAGCTCCTCGGCCACATGCCGTGTGGAATTTCCTGTACACAATATGTTTGGACGTGCAGGAGACACGTACATAGCTTTCCTGAATTACATTTTAGCAGTTCTGCAATATTCGTATTTCGCAATGTTCTTTTTAGCCTTTTTGTTGCACGGAAATAATAAAGGACTAGTACAATCCCGCAAATCTTATAAACACAATAATACGTATTTTGCTGATGAGCAAGCACTCACATCTCTCATAAAGAATGTATACTTATTGTGAAAGTTCGAGCAGTACCATATCGCATAACCGTAGCTTTGGTAGCGTAGTTAATGTTTTTTTTCGAAGTGCAACTTACGCATAAAAATGTCAATGAGGTTTTATTACTTAGAATTTGCACATGAAAAACTCACACTAGCATGTTCACACGACCGTACATCATTAAGAGCCGGTGATTGTGATCGGCAGATTGAAATATTGATCATTTCTGTGCAATAATTTTTAGACACCATCTAATTCAAACAGATTCATCTAAAATAGTATTTTCGGAAGCCATATTTACACAGATAGTGTATTTCGGTTGGGCAGCAATTAACAGGCAAAATCACTTAAAATCACCTACCCAGACTCCTTGCATATTATGAACTGACAAATGTTTTCTATTTTACGTTAAGAAAAGTGCCCACCTTGCCAAACAAACGGGCACGATTCTCAAATTGAAAAGTATTCGTTGTTGGTGTGTCTGAAACAAAATTCTAAACACTGCACCATTTTTCCGAAAGCAAAACGAGATGCTTAAGAAAATATTACCTCTATTCTCTCGGTGGAACTCAAAGGCAGAGTCTCCTACATTCAGACGCCGTATAATCTAAACGAACGAATAGGACAATAGCAGGCAGTGTGAGGGTGACATAATATTTCCGTATTTGTCTTTCAAGGTTTCCATAAGCTTTCTTGAATATGTGAAAAGCATCTAATTTCCTGTCAAAATTTGTTGCATCTTAGTCCTCAGCTACATGCAACGTAGAATAACAAAAATGTACGTCAGCATAATCTCAACATCTACCCATAGGTGAACAAAATAAACTGGCCATACGATTAGCTGACGACAACCTGAAACAAATTCACTTAAGGAGAGACGGCATCGTGCTGTGCCTAAATCATGAAGAAAACGGGAAAAGCCGAAAACAAATCTTTAAACTACGTTTATAGACAACCCGCAGGTTAAACGTTTGACGAGAAAAAAAATATTTCATCTTAGCATATCGAAAGTCTAAATAAGAACCATGCCAATTTCGACGCGTGCGGCAAGACATCTCTCAAACGTCACTGTAACATAAAAACGTGCTGCAATATCTGCGAAATGGAACAATTATACCGCTGCTGTCAAAAGTTGGTTGCACAACGGCTCATCATTCCCTGGCCCTTCGGTGACGACCATCGGCCATTCGTCAACATGCTTTAGTGACTTCCGGATCCACCGAACGAACGTGGCCACCCTTGTATGCATAGCCGGCACAGGAAGGTCCATGTTTTCGCCTCCAATAGAATGGATGCCGTATTGTGTTGATTTTCCGCTTCGCATGACTGCTGTCACTGGGCTTCCCGAGTCGCCCTGCAGTAATAGGTTGCAAAACAGAAGGTTAATTTCTAAAATTACTTACATCTACTACCTTTTGCCAGGACACAGAAGAAAAAGAAAGCTGCGAACAGGAAAATATTTTATGCCCAAACTTTCCAGAGAGTTGACCATGGCTCTCCAGCACTAATACTAAATTTTGTAGCAGTGCATTCATCCCTAGCACAAGTAAAGATTGGAACCACTTTCCCGCCCCCCCGCCCCCTCGCAGCCTTCTTGGATACCGACACCTTCAAAACCATCATTCAGGAAATGCCACCTTGAATATGTCTTTGTACATGGCATAATTTTTTTCTTATGTTCCCACACTCCTTTCTGCTATGCCATCGGGCCTTGAAAGTATGGTAACTAAATCAATACATAAATAAATAGAGCTTTCAGTATAGCCGGCATTTTACTGCATGACAATAGATGGCTGTCGCCCGCGAGACGGAGTGCAAGCTCCACCTGGTAGACATTGGCCTAAGCTCGCGCAGTCTGGATGTCATCATGCGTCGTCATCTAGCCACTAGGACTTCACATGTGTGCGTACCGAGTGCATATACTCTAAAGGCAGCTTGGTGTGTTGTCGAGTGCAGTCGTAAGTGTGGTATGTATTTTTCGACGATGTAAAGAAGCTTTTGGGCTTTCTCTGAAATAAGGGGAGGCACTTCCTGTGTCCAGCACGTGATGCGTTATAGTCGTGCACGCTGTTCGCCAAAATTATTTAGGTTTCATTGCCACCTAGTAGTTCAGACACATCGCAAACAGAATTTCGAATCACTTTAAATAAATCGGTTGGGGGCAGCAAGTGACGACGGCTGCGACTGAGCGATTTATTGTCGCGGTGGGATGATTATTTCCTAATTTTTGTTTTACCAGGCAGCATAAGTGAAGCGGCCTAAAGGTCAACCATCAATACGAGAAGAGAAAAAAATCAAAAGAATTTACATATCGCCTTATAACACACGTTCTAAGGGGTGCAAGTGTTGACTGCCACTTCGAGTTTGTAAAAAAAGTAATTCTGGTGTTTTACGGGCGAAAATGGCGGCATGATTACGAGGCACACCGTAGCCGAGGCCTTAGGGGAAATTTGGCCGCATACGTTTCTTTAACGTGCACCTAAAGCACGGCACAAGGGCATTTCTACATTTCACCAGCTATCGAAATGCTGCTGCCGAAGGCGGGGTTTGATCCTGCAACTTCTTGCTTAGGCGCGTAGTGCCGTAGCCACTAAGCAACCTAGGCAGGTGCTCGGAGTGTGCGCTACCAGTCTTAGCTGTTTTGTAGTGCCCCTTCAAAACGCGGTTCTGATGTCTTACGGAAGCGTCATTTTGTCTCGTTCTAGAATTGAGTGACTTTGAATTACTGCTACAAAACGAAAGCAAGAATGCAATAAAACGGGACGATCATGTGTAACGTTACAGTCGTTAGACTTCGTGACAAGTAGTTGAAAGTGGCTATTATCAATCGCTCATTACTGTAGTGTTGTTCGATTGACGCAATGTAGCAGCCATCATTACGGTAAATGAAGCAAACAATGTGACTGCGTCTTCATAAGAAAACTGTTTTGCAACCTGTAGTGCACGGAGCCATAGAAAAAGGGAATTGTTCTTTTACTGTAGGTTTTTACTGATACAGTAACAAGTATGAACATCTGTGAGGAGACGTGGCGATCATTCTAACAGGTTGTCAATCATAGAGACATAGCTTTCCAAACTGGACTTTGTGACTATACCTAGAGAATAAAAAAAAGGAAAGAAAAGGCAGCTACGCATATCGTGTGAGAGGAGAAGTAGAGCCCACTCTATAATCCACCGTAAGAACGCTACCCAGTGGCAGTCTTCCTTAAATAACACTTTGCGCTTTGTTCACGTATAACAGGGACTATCAGCGTGTTTCGCTGAATAAAAGTGTGATATTAGAGGGAAATACATCCGCATAACGCTTTTGGATTGCAAACAGTAGGGCTAAATCACCGAGTGACGCGGCCCCGTGCACGTTTCAATACGCGACGCCAATAGTTTATCCGCACAAACACGGGGACGGGGCCGCCACATACAGCCATAGTCGCGCTGAGAATACAAGGCGAACACAATAAACCAATTTGGCTATTAGATTTCATGTCCTCAATGAAATTCCTGCCGTGTCTTCTTTTAAAAGTTCATGCAGGTTAGTTTTGGTTTTGTCGGTCTTTTTCCTCCCCTGTGTACACTGGTAGTGAGGGTAAGGGATGCAGCTCACACATGCACTAATCTGGGATGGTCTTGAGTCAGTGTTGCGCTGATAAACTGCAGTGCCAGAGCATGACGAACCATAAGATATACAATTAAAACATGATGACACAGCTTCGTTAGCGCTACTGTAAGATAATGGGAATCTGGCTTTCAGGAAGCGTTTTATGCAAAACATTACTCTCAAGATTATATTGCCTAATTTTAACGGATCCATTCCACATCACAACATACCGAAATACTTCAAGTGTACTGATGCTTGAGTTAAGCAGCTATAGTGTCTCCCGCTTTTTGCGAGAGGCAACCGCTCTAAAATTACAATCAACAGTGACAACAATTTGTTACAACTCCTGGCATTTGGTTACATCAGAAATACGAAATTGCGTTTCCAAAGTGTGAACATACATTCCATGTCATCCCGAAGTGGCTACGGCTACAAATAACCAGGTCGCTGTTCAGAGTGTGTCGGCCTTGTTTATGTAGTCCTTTGTCACAATCCACATCCGAGAAAACTTGGGCAGTGTAGAACCGAAGCCGATCTGTTAATGTGTTTTCTGAAAAACCACAGAATGAAAAAAAAATCGATGCAGTTTAGGATGAGCATTCAACTGTCGTGCAAACATTCGCATTACAAGACCTCGCACAATTTCGGAAGGCTTATTTACATACCATTTGCTTTCACATATGTTCCTCAGGCATCTAGTGTAATCTATATTTTTATATATTTTGTTTCAATCTGACGGAAGTGCATGTTTTCCCTTTCTAGTCAACTGAAGTAAGCTATTCGGTGATCAGCAGCCGCTCATTTTTATTCATCAGTTATACGTATATATAAGGACACTCTAACGTAGAAGCTTAAGGAGAGGTATTAATAGCGCATGATCGATAACCCTGATATTATAAAAAATACGAAAGAACACCTCATACCATATAGAATAGTTCATGAACTACTTCTATTACATTCCTGAAAAAGTGCTACAGCTTAACACGAAAATCTCTTCCTGCCTTTGAGAAACACTTAATCATACGTTTTTCTGGGAAGCATTAATAAAATAGAGTACGAATATAGGTAGTTGTTATAAGGCATTCAGTTTTTTCACTGACTGGGACGAATTAATCTAGCAAAACAACGTATTCTGTCTTTAGACCTGCATTTTGGTAAGATAATGATATGGTTATTCTGTTGATTATGAGTAAACTCAAAATAAGGTGAATTTTATATCGGCGTGGAACTGCCACTTCCAATACAAATGTTCAAAGTGATTTTGCTGCCATGGCACCTAATCTGCCGGTCGATATTGAAAAATACGGAAACTTGATATTCATCTGTTAGGTTTAGTCACACCGATGAAAGTCAGCAAAATGTTACGGCTCTAACAAAAAATGAATAAATATGAGCGCATGTTAACGCGTCTAAAGCATGCAATGCAGTCACGTACCTATACTTGTGGTACCATATCCTGGCAAGAGCATGGGACCTTCCTTTGTAGGGGCTCTTCTGTTAGGCAGGCAAACAGACCTGACGAATCGGTCGAACCTTGGTAAAGCTCTTGAAAGCTGTAGGCAGTGGAATATTGAGTTATACTGTGCTTGGTTTTCGAAAACTTGTCCTTATAAACTCTACTGTAGCAGAGCTCACATGAGAATTTTTTTATATAGAAAAGTTCAAATTATCGCAGTAGTATTAATTTTGCAGTCTTCTTTTTAAAGGCTACTAAATGATATTACTTTGTTTTTGGTGATTCGACGGAAAGCAGGATATCTTTGAACTAAGTAAACCTGTACAAAGTCATCATAAGCGCCACTAGGATGGGCGCTTCATCCCTAAGCGATATAGCATAAAAAGCAGAAGTGTGCAAATGACAAAAAAGTTTATAAGCTTCGCTTGATTCGTCTATAAAATAAGTTTCCGAATTTTTATTGCACATTGTCAAAAACAACACATTTCTTCCTAATGTACATTGACCAGTACTCTTGAACGTGCTGCTGAGTGATATAAAGTCTCACTATTTTCCTCTCAACAGCAATAAAATAATGCATACTTTAGTCGCAAATATACCAAACAAGTTTGCCATGTCAGACATTCATCCACAAATTGTAACCGACCCGAGAATTCCGAATAAAAAAATGAGGAAAACGTAATATTTATTCACAAATGAAAAACGATACTGTAGGTCTGCTGCCGGATAGAGTTTGAACAGGACGAATTTGTCAGCAATGCCATATGTAAACAACACCCGCTTTGTGTCATGCGTGCATTAAACTGCTCTCGTTGTCGTAACTCACTTCCATATACATTGGTAAATTAGCTTCAAAAAGATATACATTGGTAATTAGCTTCAGTCATCTTGTTATATAATGTAGCTCTTTCTCATGTGAGTTCATACAGTCACTATACAAAAATAAGATTGCTGCATTAGACGCGTAATGGTTATATCATTCCTCTAGTCGGCAGCCAGCAACACCATATATCATCGGACGCCATGTGTATTTTACAATATTGTCATGGATTATGGAAATGACTTGACATAGCTTTTAATATAAAGAAAAATTTCATTACCTTCAATAGAGCGATGTCATAGCCTCGGAATACATCGATGTACTTGTTGTGTATAAGTCCTTCTTTCACATCAATACAGGGGCCTGAATAGAAGTCACTGGAGTTGTAGTAAACAACCAACTGTCGCACAGATCGCCCCTTCTCTCTTTTAAAAAAAGAAAAAGAAATTTTGTAATAAAGAAATATTGCATCTGCTTAAGGGCACGTTCAACAAAAAGAATTCAAAAATTAACTTATCCAAAATGTACCGCATCTATAAACATTGCGCACAATTCTGCAGAGTGTGCCTCGAAATGAATAACACAGAATATATAGAGCACAAATAATCATAGGTATTGAAGTATTTTCTTGCATTTTCTTATTCTCATTATTGAGGCCATATTTACGAGTCCGTTGCTGGGACATGGAAAATTTCCTTGGCTAAGAAAGTTACACTGTATTTACGCAAGGGTCAGCAACACTATAGTAGCCTCGATCCCGGGGTTTTTGTATGACTATATAATTTCATATGGGACAAATTATTTGTCATATTTCAGAAGGTGAACTCAAGTGTTATTGTCCTCTAGAGCTCTTAGCGGCCCGCTCGTAAACAACTGCGTACGCTAAAGCTGAGTATGTAGTTCGTTTAGTGAATGATGTGCGGCTACTGAGTAATTTTGACCACCCGGTATTCTTTCGGGTCAACAGAGAGAAGTGTACACGAACGCTCTTACATTTCAACCGCCACTAGCATTAATCAAACATAGGATTTGTGCGAGAAACTGGCTTTGAAATAATGTTGTTGTAATGCAATGGTGCTGTTTGCCTAGCACCACTTGATGTCACGTTCACTGTCACCCGCTCAGGTTTGACCTCTGGCTAAAGAAAAAGAGCGTACTTAACGGATGTGTTGCGGCCTCAACAAGTCAATCGCACTAGTCCTACCAACTTGACCTTTTTCTTTGGTTTCTCCCCAGACTTTTTAAAAGAAGGTGCGCATTGTCGCGCCCAGGTCAGCTAGTTAAAAAAAATAGCGGTGTTCCACTAATATGAGGGAAACCTAGATATGCGACAACACTATAACTGAGCTGTTGAAACATGTCTAAAAATAAATGTTTACAAAATCGCCATGAGTTTAACCACGAACATGTGCGTAAACATACAAAGAAGGGTAACAAACAGAGAGAACAAAATAAAGTATGAATATGACTTCTAAATGCAAGGCTTGGTTACGTTTTCTTTTTTTCTATTTGGTTTCCATAATTTCTGACGTAGAACATGACAGTTTACACTCTGTAAATATGGCTATATAAATATATTCCTTGAAAGAAAAAAGTGAGAAAGGCATAAGCATATATCGGGAAGTAACTATGCAATGGATAAACAAGACATCTCTGAACTACAAAGTGGACATATGCTACTGCTGTAATGTTACTATTAAAGAAATACACAATATAGGGCGCATAAGCCTGCCAATTGTCCTAACTTAAGCCAGGGCTCAATCTATTCAGCTTGAATAAATTTTGTCAACTTACTCGGTTAGGACACAGTGAGCAGCGGTTAAAATGATGGTCCTAGTTATGATACTACCGCCACAACTTCGCACGTGGAAGTTGTCCAGTATCCGCAAGACAATAACCTAGGACGAAATGAAAATTCATGAGCAAAACGTTTCTGCCAGTAGTACAATTTTAGGCAGTCAACCATGCGAACTTGAATTTGCGTTCAAAAAGCAGTCCTCTACGTTGTTTTCTTTTCGTTGCTTCTGAGACTATTTTATCCAGGGACGTCTCAAACAACCGGGGCTATGTATATGTCCAAAATGACTGGTGGGTTGGTTGTGCGGAGTGTGCTGGACGCCCTGTATTTAACTTTATAAATGCGTGCTTCCTAAACAACTGTTTTTCAACCATGCAGGAGCTTTCATAAGGCAGGAGACCCAAGCAATCTTCTATTCAGAACAAGATCATCGACGTTCTGCAAAACTGCTGCCGATCTTTCTAATCAAGTAAAGTCATCTGCAATGAGTGAACACTCCCAGTATCGGAACTCCAGGCATTGAACACTATTCATTATTTCCCGATAATCTGCGCTCATCTCTTACTTCTTACATAAATAGTGTTCTTATTGTTCTGCTCAGTAAAAAGCTGGTTTTATCTCAGTGAGGTTACTGACACCAGCACGAATTTAGCCACAATGCAGTACATCAACTCAGTAGGGAATTTGAGGGTTTGACGACAAAGAAGCGTAATCGAGCCCGCAATGCCTTTACCTAGATAGGCACTATTCTGTCGCATGCACAGTTTCAAAAATCGCATGATCTACGTAGTTTATGAGGCCTGACGAGGAGGAATAGTAAAGGAAGCGGACGGGGAACGCTCAGTTTCGAGCAAGTGCGTGCTTACCGGGCTGCAAGCGTTTATCGTGATGCCCACGTAGTGAGCGCGAGTGTTCATAGTCTATAAATCATTACTATCATATCTTTTTTCCTTTCGGCGTGTGGCGATAGGCGTGTTTATTAATGAGTCAAATGTTTAATGTCGTTTGATATTGCGCATACCTCTGGGAGCGTTGCTTTGTGCGTTAGGTTTCATGTAATATATGACACATTACGCTTTCTCTGGCAAGGATCATTTGGCAGTCCACCTGATCTAGCCGCTTTTCGTGTCGACGTCACCTCGCCTGAACAAAAGAGGAAAGTCTGGCAGTTTGAGGAGTGGTTGTTACGAAACAGATTTTTTTTTACCACCCAAGGCACATGTAGCTTCGATGTCACTTTTCCGTTGATAATTCTCGCTTCCGGCTCCGACAAACCGCATGCTGCAGAAGCAAGAAAAGCGCCTCGTTTTTTTTCTGTTCTTATTTTAAAAAAGGACACCTAACTTCGCTTCACTGTACTCACATTTTCCATTGAGTGCATATTGTTCCTTCTGAAAATAAAAGAAGAAAAATGAATACAAGTTAGCTCAAGCGTTTAGGTCATAAAATCCCTGATTGCAAACTGACCGGGGCATATCGTGGCTTAATATACAATTATTCTGCCGCCTTCTCTACCTAAGTCGCGAATCAGCCATTCCTAAAGCAGTATTATTGGTTCGAAACACAGAAGGATTATATGAGACTAGAATAGGATTAATGACCGCCACGCTGAGCAGGAGTAATCTGTGCACATAGTAAGTTTCCTTTTACTTCACTGCAAATATTTACCCCTGGTAACAAGAAAAGATATAGTAGCCCCGTTAAAGGGCTCGGAATATTTACGGAAACACTTCAACTGCAAAGATTTGATTTAGTCGCTTCCATGTAGGAGTGGTCCCAAATTTATAGAGGACATCCTTTGGGAAAACAATCTGAGACTAATACCTTTATTTAAAGAAAATCTGTCACGAACACAACTTTTTTACCTACAAAATCAAGTAACTCCCTGTTGTTTCTTGTCGTTGGAGCTCAGGCGTAAAATGATCTTATTTAGCGTGAAATTTCATTATTGAAATGGCAATCGTGGAAATAACAATGCTAATCCTAATGTTTTCTTACAAACCTATTACACTTAGATATTTTTTGAGAAGGTCTTGTTAAAATGTATGTGATAAACCGGTCAGTTCAAAATTACATAAGACATGTTTTGTCTCTTCTTTTTGCGCTTTTGCTCTCATACGCAATAAAAATTCGTATTATAAGCTACTCTTGCTAATTTACCCAACAGATATGTTTACAGATACTAATTACAGTGCTGCAGTTTCAAAGACAAGGTCACAAAAATAGCGGCCTTCAATAATTTCGTACGAACTTCCCACTGAAACATTCGTAAGTTCAGCAGTTTCTTATAGTTTTGGGATCGAAAATGTTGATGGGAAAGAAACGTTCGTGCTTACTTGAAAAGTGCCGGTAATCCAGCTCAGGCAGAAACCCAATAATATGCTAACAACAACTGATTTTGAAGCGCTTATCATTCCTTAGCGTTTGCGTTCTATAATATGAACATTCCGTGGGAAGCTTCAGCGCTAAGTACTTCGACAATATTCCGATAAAAAAAAGAAAGAACAAACACTATAGTTGCACACAGGTACCCATCTTCGCCATGCACTTTCACTGAGGTGGCCCTAGACAGAGAGAAAAATTCCATCATCACATCTTCTGCGAAAGCATGAAGACATTACTGGCTACCGTCGCAGAACAATCTCATGAGGATTTGGCATGCGCAAACACCCGTGGCTTGAAAACATTCTGGCAATTTTACAGACGAATAGACTGTAAATAAAGAATGACCGTTTTTGTTTGTTATTTACTTGCATATCTAGTGCTATTCGCTCGTCCGAGAAGGCGACAAAATGAGGGCGCTTCACGTTTGTGCTCGTAAATACCAGTGTACCTACTTCGCTGCAACCCGATTGCCTTTTTCCAAGGAACAGGTCATTGTGAAATTTTTGTTGTATTTGTTGAAATTTCAAATTCATAACGAAAGAGTACACGGTGCTCTATTTCTGACTAAAGAATAGGAGACCGTACACACTGCTACGAACAAAAGAAAGACAAATGGTCAAAGTTTCCTGGAGGGCACAAGAGACCTTCGTTGATTTACATCATTACGAAGAAAAATTGTAAACGCACCTGTTTTTATCTAAAGCACTTTTCTTGGAATAAGTGCACAATTCAAAATCACACAATAGTCAACAATGAGATACTCATAAACCTTTAGAGAATTAAAGAAATATAGAAAATATATTGGCATATTTTATAACGCACAGCTTTATTTATGGCGTGACATTTACTGGCCTTTGGTCACTAGTGGAATACCTATCACGCGCAGTGCGGTTGGAAATATTAATATTTACATATTGCAGAGAGTTTCAGTAATCATCTGTGGTGAGCGCGAAGCGTTGAAAGGCCAATCGCAACGAAATTCTGGACCGCTAAAAACCCACCAATTGAGATAATCTAGACATACAGTAGCCTCTTTGTGAAATTTCACGCTTGCTACGCAACTGGGTGCTTCTTAAGACGCTCTCAAAGAAACGACGTTTTTAATATTGAAACTGAAAGAAAAAGCTGCCATTGCCACTCGCCGGCAATGACTTGATAATATGACTAGAGAGCCAGAGCACAGGCCATCTGGTCCCCATGCCTCTACACCGTTCCTGTGTTTAGCGAGTAGATCCCGCATATCTACTAGCTACATAATTAATAAACTGTGCTAGCAGCTCCATGCGCTATGCCCACGCTGTTGGGCGCCTATGATGTTCTTTTTAATGCGTAGTATTCTACGAGTGAAGCCAGCTTTTTCTGTCTGGTTTGTCTACGGCGAGCAGGGCGTCGATGCATTCAAGGTCTGCTCGGAGAAGAGCGCATTGGGGTGACCAAGCTAAAGGCGCCAATATAATTCGGCGTAACGCGCACGCGACTAACGAGATGCAAAAATACGCTACTTGGGTGAAACTTGGACGCTGTACATTCTAACGTGGCTGGCCCGGGAATAGAACATACCCTACCTCACGCCCGAGCAGATGGAGCAAAGTCCATTGCTCGCTGGCTTGGCTGAGCAGCCGCCTGCTGGCCTATATACAGTTTGGTTCACTGAAGCGAGCATGTTACATTTGCGCCTTCGACAAACAACAAAGCACTCACTCGCCTTGCACTTGTTAGCTTGCGCTGCAGCAACAACTTATGCCGGGCTGCTGCCGGTCACGCTTATTCCGCACGGTAAACTTCTCGAAATTTTCTCGTCTTGGGCATGACGTATCCCACTCCAGCGGCACGCTGTCTGGCACGCTGGAAACGCCGGACTCGTCGATCGATCAGACAGCTACCGCCATCTGTAGTAACGGACAGTCGGGCTCGAGGGGTCTACCCTGAAGCCCTACCCGGTCTACCCGTGGGCTTGGTTCAATGTGCATGTAAAGTCATGGCAAGATAGGCCTGACTCCGGCTGTGGTAAAGTTTCGCTCTGGTGGTATCGTTTGCTCCATGGTTTTCCGCCGCATCTGCATCACGGCCGCCACGTCGCGTTCTCCTTTGGTTATGAATACAGCATGCGGTCTCTGGAGGCAGCGTTTTCGGGGCAGTCTCAGAAAGGATTCCACGTTAGTCTTCTTAGACACGTGAAATGTCTCGAAGAGAATGCTCTACCGGAAAAAGATGGCCCGAGAATATCGCCTCTGAATACAACTTACCTGCTGCCGCGCAGGACGCCGCATGCCAAGCAATCCCGAAACAACGCGCTCGACCGGCAATTCATGTGCGTTTGGCTGCACGGATCGTTCAGTGAACAGTGAAACGATTTCCTAAAACCAGTTCGGTTTCACTTGTACGATTTACGAACGACTGTTGTTTATGCCAGTTTTGCGCAGTGCTGGGGTGCGTGAACTGAACAGCTTCTCTGAAGACACGCGTTAACTTTCGTGTTCTGCCAATTTCTATGACAGGACGCTCAACGAGTTTTTTATATATATTGTCCTCCATTGTATAACAAACGGAGACAGCCAGGAGTTGGCCAAGAAAACCGAACGCGAGCTTCGCGCTGTCAAAGGGCTTGACAAAGAGATGCAAGCCATTAATCCTTGCGTGCTTTAAGTGCTGGGTGTAAGGAATTACTCACCTACCACCTCAGGCACTAACGCATGCAGCCCCCGTGTGATACCAATTTATGTCGTGGTACTTCTCCTTATTATTTTAATATACATGTTATGAGGAGTCAATACACTTGGTCGTTTTGATGAGCTACAATCTGAGTGAATTCGCAATAGCCACGGCGCATTTAAAAGCGCGTGAACAATGCTCTATCGAATATCTGCCAGGGCTGCTTCTCCACCGCTCGTAATTCGGAGTTTGTTCGGCTGGCGTCGAAATCAATATCAGAATTTTTTTTGAATTCTTGGAATTCTTGAAATAAACACATTCATATAGGCAATCGGAGGAAGAACGCATCGCTATATGTCGTACTGTAGTGACGGTCAAGAACACAGTACAAAAACTGTGCATGATGAAACAAACTTTCTATGGGCGAACCTGTGCCGAAAAGAGCAGGCGACACTCGAAGCACAGTGATAACGAGGAGCACAGTCGGCGATCTTCGAAAATCTAAAATGTGGGTCAAGCGCGTCGGCTTTTATACACGACACTTACAAATTTCCATCGTAATCGCTGGTGCGTGCGTGTGTTTCTGAAAGTACTACACAATTTTCATCGCGCCCACAATCATAATATACATGCTTCGGCGAGAATGTACGGAACAGGTAGCATAACAGTAAGGTTCGCCTAAGTTCCAAATCATTCAGACGCGTCTTGTACTGAGTGATATATTCAAGTTAGTGGGCGAAGTGCAGTCTCCGGGAAAAGGATAAAAAAGTGTACCTGCCAGTATCCTCCATCCTGTGGCACGCATACCGCTTGAGTGTACAAATTTTTCCATCTCCGCCTGCAAGAAGGCATCGGTATAAACAGGCTTTAACGCAGACACGAATTCCCTCAGTTTGGAGGATGCCCAGGACTAGTAATGCTGTTACGGGTGATATTTCATGAAACCACAAAGGTGGACGCTCTATCGATACGCATGATAAAAAAAAGTTCAGGCCCAACCAAACTTATGATAGCCTGCCGACACTATTGTAACTAACATCCAAGCAATATTGCAACACACCGTATTGCAACCGTAGAAATGCATAACCTATGAGCCAGGTACTGGAAGCGAGTTCACTGCACTTTCTAGGGACGGATGCGTGAAGTCTTCCTCCTTTTGGGTGCGCAGAAGCGGGGTTCCTCTCATGCGTTTCCCCCTAAATACACTGCGCCAACCAGCGGTGGGCGGGCATAATCAAGAGAAAGAGCGTAATGAAAGTAAATGGACGGATATAGACACAACGTGACGTAAGAGGGCTACAATTGCTTACCGAAAAGAAAGGCAGTGTAGAGAGAGAAGAGTTTATTGAGTAAACGTAGAGAGTTTTGCCTGGGGTAATATCCTCTTGGCAGCTACTCTGTTCAGAGCGAAGAGGAAGTGCAGCATAATAAAGATACGCGGCGTGATGATGAGCAAAGGCAGTATTAGACGATCATGGAAGAATGCAGGTTCGTGTCAGAAGAGCCCGTTCAAAGTCCAATAAACCGTTAACTTCCCAAGCACACACGTTGCCGACAGAAGTGAGTTGTAAATTTTAAATAATTGTGTCCTTTTCTATGAGCCGGTCCTTTCATTTTTGGCTTCGTGTTTTGAATTCGCGTATATTAGGCACAAGCCCTTACCAAAATAAACGATTGGTAAGTTTGGTTTATTGAGCTTAACCTGCTCCTTGGTGCTGCTGAAGACATCGCGTCTAGTCATAATGTTCAGTACGACATATATATATATATATATATATATATATATATATATATATATATATATATATATATATAGTCGAATTATCGCCCCTGTGTGACGTGCCCCTCGTCGGCGCCACTTCCCGCTAAGCTAGTTCTTCGAGAAGACATCGCCATACCGCCATACTCGTCTGCCGTTGTTTCCGCCTTCTGTGGCGCTGTCTCTGAAGGCGCTGTCGTCTTCACTCCTTCAAAACTCTTCATGACCCCCCAAAGACGTTCCCCTGCCTTTCGCTGCGCTTGACATTTCAGCCGGTTTCAGCGCCATCGTTGTCTGCAATCCGGTTCCTACCGCCCTGATGGCTCTTCGCGGCGAAGCACTTGGCCATGTTCAGCCTCTTGATGACATGTTTATAACGGACGTGTCGGTTGCTTCGTATGCAGAGCTCATTGACTTCTGTGCACTTTCCACTTCTGCTCCGCCATCACCTGACTTATTCACACCTTTCATTGGCGATGACCTTACTTCCGAGCAGCGCTCCCAGCTTCTTCACCTGCTAGCCCAGTTCCGCTCTTCTTTGATGTCGCTCAGCCTAATCTGGGTCGCTCGTCAACCGTCAGCCAACACATCGACACTGGCTCCAACGCGCCATTGCGGCAGCGCGCCTACCATGTATCCGCAAAGGAGCGTCAGGTGATCAGTGAGCACGTGCACGACATGCTTCAGCGCGGTGCCATTCCACCTTCCATCAGCCCGTGGGCATCACCGGTGGTTCTCGCCACAAAAAAGATGGTTCCATTCAGTTCTGCGTCGATTATCGCCGTATCAGTAAGATAACGTGCAAAGATGTCTACCCTCTACCGCGCATTGACGACGCTCTGGAGAGCTTGCAATGCGCTAAATTCTTCTCTTCGTTGGATTTACGCTCGGGCTACTGGCAGGCCCCGATGTCAGAAGTTGATCGCCCTAAAACTGCATTCATTACGCCAGATGGTTTATACGAATTTAATGTGATGCCATTTGGTCTATGCAATGCGCATGCTTCCTTTGAACGAATGATGGACAATAGCTTGCGCGGCCTAAAATGGAGCAAGTATTTGTGCTATCTCGACGACATAGTTGTGTTCGCCCCTGATTTCAGCACGCATCTCCTCCGGCTTAGGCAAGTGTTCACGTCCTTGACCGGTTCAGTTGCAGGCCGTGTCGGCTAGCAGCGGAGAGCGGGACAGAGCGTCAGCGTCCGAGAGCTTGCGACCTGAGCGTTATATGACGTGTATGTCGTATTCTTGAATGCGCAGATCCCAGCGGGCAAGGCGTCCAGACGCCTTGCCCGCTGGCCTGCAACTGAACCTGAAAAAGTACCAGTTCGCCGCGCGCAAGCGCATGATACTAGGTCACGTCGTAACACAAGACGGCATTTCCCCGACCCATCAAAACTTCGCGCCATGGCAGAATTTCCGAAACCTAAGACACTGAAAGAACTCCGCGCCTTCATCGGCCTCTGTTCTTACTTCAGACACTTTGTTCGCAATTTTGCCTCGATAAGATTACCTCGGACACAACTCTTAAGTGGCGCCAACGACCTATCCTCCTGGTCTCCTGCATGCGAGACCGCGTTCGTGACCTTACGCCATCTCCTGACGTCTCCGCCTATACTGCGACACTACGACCCCACCGCCCCAACTGAAGTGCATACCGATGCCAGTGGTATTGGCCTTGGCGCTTTCCTTGCGCAGCGCAAGTCTGGCTACTCCGAGTACGTCGTTACTTACGTCTGTCGTGCGCCGACCAAAGCGGAACGCAATTACAGCGTCAGAGAAAAAGAATGCCTGGCCATCGTTTGGGCACTCGGGAAGTTTCGCCCCTATTTATACGGCAGGCCTTTCAATGTGGTTACGGACCATCACGCCCTTTGTTGGTGATCCTCTTTAAAAGACCCGTCTGGACGCCTTGCCCGCTGGGCTCTGCGCATTCAAGAATACGACATATACGTCATATACCGCTCAGGTCGCAAGCACTCTGACGCTGACGCTTTCTCCCGCTCTCCGCTGCCAGCCGACGCGGCCTCCCTCTCCACCATTAAGGCGGTATCCTCGGTCGCATCGACACCTTCGCATCAGAACAGCGCAAGGATCTTGGGTGGCCTCTGTTTTGGATGTTCTTTCTGGCTCGCCTGCATCTCCCATCTCCCGCTCCCTGCGTCGCCAGGCTGTCCATTTTGCTGTCCCGGATAACCTCTTGTATCGACGCAACTACCAGCCCGATGGTCACTAGTGGTTCCTGGTTATCCCTAGGACTTTGCGTTCCGACATGTGCGCGTCTTTCCATACTGACCCACAATGTCCACACGCAGGCGTTTTGAAGACGTATGAGCGCCTGCGACAACGTTACTACTGGTGAGCAATGTTTACTTTTGTCCAGAAGTTTGTCAGTTCGTTCCCGCAATGCCAACGCCGCAAATATCTGCCTCATCCGGCCCACCGTTTATTACAGCCGCTTCCGTGCCCTGCTCGTGCCTTCGAACGTGTGGGAATTGACCTCTACGGGCCGCTACCGCTAACACCCGGTGGAAAATGATGGATTACTGTCGCAGTTGATCACCTTACACGCTATGCCGAAACCGCTGCTTTACCTGCAGCGACCGCCAGTGATGTTGCATCCTTTCTGCTCCATCGTTTCATTCTTCGTCATGGCCCACCTCGGGAGCTGCTGAGTGATAGAGGCCGTGTGTTTTTGTCGCAGGTGGTTGACGCTCTGCTTGCTCAATGCCGCATAGTTCACCGGACCACCACGGCGCAACAACCTCAAACTAACGGACTTATAGAGCGTTTCAATCACACCCTTGGTGATATGCTCGCCATGTACGTTTCATCGAAGCATACAAGCTGGGACATCATCCTGCCATTTGTCACGTACGCATATAATACCGCTACACAAAGTACCACAGGATTTTATCCATACTTTCTTCTCCATGGTCGCCATTTTTCCCATACCATCGATACGGTTTTGCCTTATACACCAGACGCGTCAGAATGTGCTCCCATTTCAGCCGTCGCCCGATACGCCGCGGAATGCCGTCAATTAACCCGAAAGTTCACCCCCGCTGACCAACAACGACAAAAAGCCAATCGTGATGGCGACGCTACGAATCCGAACTTCGCTCCCGGCACCCTTGTCTTGTTGTCCGTGCCTTCTACCACGCCTGGACTTTCGACAAAACTTCTCTCGCAGTATCATGGACCCTACCGCATCGTCGAACACACCTCTCCGGTCAACTATCTCATAGAACCGCTTACATTGACATCCGAGAAGCGCCGCCGTGAACGGGATGTTGTGCACGTGCGCCGCCTGAAACAATTCTATGACCCGCTCGTCTCCACGTCGTAAGTCGCCACGATGGCTCCGCTTTTGCACCGGGGGTAATTGTAATGAAGAAGAAGAGCACAAGAACAAGGCCAGCCAGATCGTCTCTTCCATTCCTGTGGTGCAACCAGTGGGCCAGCCGGATCGCCAGTGCTTGGCACGAGTGTGAGCCGTTCGGGCAACCAGCTGTTCCTCCTCTGCATCACCTGCCTCCTCGGTTACGAAGAGACGTTACCGTCGGAATTGTTCAGTGCAGCCATTACAATATATATATATATATATATATATATATATATATATATATATATATATATATATATATATCTGTGTGTGTGTGTGTGTGTGCGTGTACACTTAGCAGAAAAAAGATCAGTGTCAGCATGTTTTCGACACGCCAAATTTTTACCATGGCCAAGACAGGGTAACCAACGTTGCATCATCGCATGTAACGCAACAGTGATCGACTAGGCGGCAGTTCTGCATTTAAACGGCTCGGTCGATCGTTCGAGCATTTGATCTATGCAACAGGCTCGTGTAATGTGCATTTTAAGCCATAAAATGTACAGAAATGGCACATAACTTTAATGTAATTTTCAAATCCAACTAAAGGCATCCTGTTACACTTGAAAGCACAGCGCGAAGCTAAAGAGCACAAAAAAGCAAGACAAGACGGACCACATTCCGAAATATCAGCATGTTTTTTTATTGAAACCAATTGAGTAAATGGATTTACCAAACACGTGACAACTAGTAAAATTACACCATCTTTCTTAAAAATTAGCAGCAGGGTATTCAATTTTCAACCTGAAAAGTATAAATAAACTGTCTTGCGATCGTAGGAAGTTTCCGCTATTTTAGCTGCAGCCTAATCCCTGTCAATTTCATGCTCTGTAGTTTCGCGCTGTACTTTAAGGTGACAAATCAACACGTCCAACATACAGTTCTTATGAAGCTTGTTATGTCCGCGTCAAAATAAAGCATTTGCCGACACGTCACTGTTGTGCATTCGTGCTGTCAGACGCGCGCTATTGGAGAAAATTCCTCAAAATTGGCGATCGATCAATATAATCGCGATAATATCTGCACACCTTAATGCAGGCCAAACATAGAAGCTTGGGCCTTTAGTGAAAGTAATATATCCCTGTTTAATATTTTTTGTAGTATGCAGACTCATTCGCCGTAACCTAGGACAAAGAAAAACTGTGCGAATGGAGGCGATTTCATAGCTACTACTTTAGGCTGCTGGTGGTAAATTTCACTTGCCTCACTTAAATTACCGGCTTTCCTTCAGCTATTATGAAACCCTACTGGCTTTTTTATGTATACGACTATTTGGCAAGCTCGCTTTCATTTTTCTTATGATGCTCGTTTGTTTTGAAGCAGCAAATGCTTGAGAAATCGCACATGAAGTATCTGACTTCAGTTTTTATTTGCTGTGGCCGTCTCGTTCGTAGCGTTTCATTACACTCAATATCCAGGGTACAAAAGTGGCTACCCTCGTGTAACCACTCGCTTGATTTGGCCTGGCGCAGCCGTAGCCAAAGGAAACAATCCCGACTTGAAAAAATTTCCCACGTTTGTTCCATGTAGTCACTGGTCCACCAGAGTCGCCCTTGGGGAAAAGAAACGAGAAAGGCAAGTGTTTACTACGAAGAAACGTATAAAAATTTTAAGACGTTTAGGAACTTTTGAAGCTGACGATATATATGCGTGGAATAACCAGCGACCTCACCTTATAGTTGCATGTGGCATGGCCTTTTTTGCTATGGAGGCTCTAAGCATTCAAAACCAACACTGTTCTCAGCATTGCAAATGTTCTAAACATCAAGTTTGACAGAAGTATTGGTTTCGGCGGTGTGATAACAATGCGGTGTGTTAACAACAACTCCAATGGTACAACCCTTGAACCAGGCATTAATTCGTCGGCCGCCATTCGTCTGTGCGCTGAAAATTCACCTGAACATTGACAGCGGACCTGTTGCTAAAACGTTTTACGCCAGTTTGTCAGCCAAAGTGGGAGGGAAGTTACCGTAAGATTACAACGATAAGCACGTCAGACATCGTTTTTGAGTGTAATTGCATTTAGCTATTGGTATCTGTAGCTCTGCATATAGAAGTAAATGTTCCGATGCCGCACGCCATTACCGATGCAGAACGCCATATCCACTGGCTCTCCGCATCATGTCCTTCAGACAACAGTAGCTTTGTTGATATGAAGTACACCATGTACATATTAAATGACGGAAGAATACCTTAATTGTTAACCAATTTCTCTTTGAAAACAGTGCTTGCTATGCCGATTTTGAAAATCTTCTTTTTCTAATGGTATGCCAAATTTTCAGCACTTACTACTCTCACTTGGACATGAGGCAGTCTTTTGAAAACCTATTTCTGCGACCCCTTTCGCAAAACTTCTTTTCCAGATGATTATTTGTACTTAAGATGCTCCTTTTTGGTTTCGTGCTTATTCCTGGTGCACGACAATTGTAGTTTTTCGCGAGACGTCCCCTCATTTAGATTATTAGATTTACCATCTTACAAATTCAGAGCGACTAATCAGTTGTGACTCTTCATAATGTCGAACTTCATGCACTATGTCATTTTCAGTTTCTATGCCTTTGAACCTAGTTCAGCTTCACTTCGTCCGGAAGGTCCGTGACACCTCTGAATGTGAACACCTTCGTGTATCACTCTTTATGCTTGATCATCGTCAGCTCTCTGTGTAGCCTTCTATTTCAAGCCCACGCATCACAGTAACTGTCTTTCGGTTACTCAGATATTGTAGAGCTTTTGTAGCTAATTCCGTCAGCATGAATTGATCAATTGGTTTAATTAGCGCAGGTTATATACCTAGGTCGTAATATTTTTTGAACGCGATTGCTAAAAACAGCAGGCGTGCGTTCAGGTATGTTGTACGCCAGGTAGGAGTAGAACATTTAGAACGAATGAAATTTTATGTCTCAACCACTATTGTCGCTACATCTGCATCGTAATACCTTAGTAACGCTCTTGTCATGGAATCTGTATGAGGATGTGAGGCCATACAGGCTCCTCATGTCATAGGACGGCTTACTATTTTCGAGGCAACCACACAAGACTTCCGCTACTGGTCCAATGCACAAGTTCCAGACATATGAGAAGTTGTTAAGTGCCACAGATTTTATACTCACAGTGCAGGCATCTTTAGACCTCGCTGTCGCACAAACCACGATGGTTTCATTAAGTGTCAGTTGAGCTTCAGTATGTAAGAAAGGCTTGCACTGTTTATATGGCATTTCCTTCTTCAGAATATATCGGAGTGTGTCAGAGTCCTGGCCACCTGCAACATGAACAGTCCATTCTAACGTCACTTCTAACCAGAATCATTTTTACTTACCTCAATAAACATTTTTACTATCAGAAAAATTTTTTGTGGTCATTAATTTATTCTTGCATGCAGTTAAGATGCTAACACTACACTAAACATCCGAATGGGTGAACAACAATTGCCCCTACAACAAAATTAAATATAAAACTAAGGATACTCTATGTCTCCGCGAAATTCTTGTCTTTCATGTGTATTGTAAATGTCTCTACAGCAAAAATCTGTACATCAAATTTGCCCTTGTAACGAATGAATTTAGGCCTCGAAGATCGCTAATTTGTTGCTTTACAACAAAAAGCACCAAGTGGCGCTACCGTATCAACGCTACCGCTGAAATTCGGCCCGTGTTAGAACTAGTTACGTGCTTGACTAGGTGTGCTAATCAGAGTGAGTATGTTAGTCCTGCTGCGCAGCTCCGGGAATCACTAACCTTAACTAATACGCCACTGTGGCAGCACAGAAGCAGGTGTAACGGCGGAGCAATACTGAGTCCACGAATAGTCGACGAACTATTGTCGGTCAGAATTGACTCTCTGCGGATCTGCTCTAACGCGAAAACGTTGATGTGTTTTACGGCAATTTTCATCCAACAGTAATGGCTTCTTGAAGTTGCTCGTCATGCATGAATAAAATAGGAAAAAAATGTAAATGAAACATGCTTGCCTTCCTTGGTGAGCCCCCAGCCAGCGATAAGTAGAGGCCTTCCAGCAATATTAAGCGGCTTTTTAGGGAGACATACTGGTGACACAAACTTGTCAAAGTTTAATGGCTTTTCCAGCTGTGAAAGAAATTGAACTGATTTGAACATCAATAATAAATTCTAGGTGATGCATACAGTCCACTTCCAAGGATGAGATGGATCATAAACGCAGGAAGCTCGTTATAAATTCCAGAAACAAACAACACATAGACGCTGCTCGGTGCCGCAGCAGCAGCAGCGAGTGTGCCTCGCTGTTGCTGCTGCGGGTTAGTACCTGGAGTAGCAGTGGGATCGCTCTTAAAGTGAAGCGATGCTGCAACGCGACTTTTGCATTGAGATCAGCCGATTACTTATGGGTAATTTTTTAGTGGCTAAACCCTGTTACATAAAGCAACAGATAACACAATTTGCCTCCTTATGTGATTTATGCGACGGGAAACGTGTACAGCACGTCGGCGCAATGCGGATACATTTTGGCGAATCTAATCCGCGTTACTGTCCAGAAACAGCTAAGTCGGATTCTTACTCGTCCCTACGATGCTATGTATTTACTATATGCGTTAGCAAATCCGTAGTGCTCTGTGCAGGAACACCTTTTATCTTGTGGAGCACCCACTTCTTGTGAAGTCAAGGATAAACGTATACTCTGTTGAGTGGGTGTTGGGACAGGTTCGGGAAGCTAAGGGCCCTCGGTGCACCAAGACTGTCCACACCGCAGATACCTTTCAAGAGAGGCCTCGCGCGGCCCCGCCATACGCAGCATTAGCCGGAGTAGACCCACTCCCCGACGACACACTTCCACCCTGCTTTTCTCCCTAGATTGAGCCACCATCGTCGGCTCACCGTCGCACGCTTTCACTCGCGCAATTAGGACAGGGGGCAAGAGAGCGATGTTATCTCGAGACGAACCCGGAACGTCCTTACTACACCCAGCACCCGTAGCAACTGCCAGGGGTGGTCAACCCAGCGCGCCTCCGCCTACCCTCCTCCTCCGCGACGCTTCGCCTTTTATCTCCTTGTCCGGAATGTTCCTGTATATGCTCCCGCAGGGAGCAGAATTGCACGTAACTTTTGCAGCACCGCAGGCACAGCTATTCGTCGAGCGCCATCACGCGGTACAAAATGACCTTAAATGTTCAAACGCGCCGCTACGAAGCCAACTTTACGGGCGCGATGCCGATGCGTTGTTTCAGTTAGTGCCATCGACATTGCAATCAGCGGACCGTCATGCGTGCGTTGCATTAATCGGCTCCGGGTTACAGGTACTGTATTCGCTGATATTAAGTGAAGCACTTTGGTGAAGTGATACAAAGCAGATCATATTGACACTTACGTTTCACCATGATCTGGTGTAGCGCACCAAACTGCACAAACCGCATGGACGGTGGTAAAGCTTTTTACGCAGTGTGGTGCGAACGGACAGACGTGGGCCGGTGGCTGCTATGGCTACTGAGTATGGGCCGAGACCAGCCGTCTGCGAAAGGGACGAGGATGTGATAGTGTCTCGAGTAACACCCCTGTTAACGCTGAGATGCGTACGCCTGGCACGAGAGGTTGTTCACTCGTGCAATTTTTAGAGTATATGTGTAGCGGAAGAAAAAGGAACACAGGACAAGGAATGAATGACACGTTTGTGTCACGCTGCACATATGCGCGACTACTGTAAACTTACAAATACGCCCAATTCCTTGTGTTGCTTGTATGATTGTTCTGACTACGTGTATCTAGACAGAGTATTCAAAACAGTGTGAATGCTAGGAGATGCAATTCACCCGTATCACCCTGATTTTTCCCTTCTGTGTTATTTATGTTATATTTTGTCGGCTTTTCAACTTCCATGTAACGTTGATTGATGTGCTAGTCTTCATTATTTTTGTAATAGACGAAAACCTCCCGCGTTCCCGCTTATGAGACAGCTGGGATTATTTCACCATTTATCGTCCGCAATATCTTGCTTGTTAGATCATGATTGCGCCGAAGGCATGAAATACAACGACGGACGAAGGAAGACGACACGAGACAACCGGGAATAAATAGCTGCTGCCAAGAATCAAAATATGCTCAGTGCTCAGTAATTTCTTAGTTCGGCCTTAGTCGACAGGAGGAATGTATGTTTCGTGAGCGCTGTGTTATAGTAAATTGACCTGAGTAGTATGAAGAGATCAAGAAAGATGTGTCCTCATATTACAGTAAACAATGTGTTAATAAATACTTTGCAAATTTGCCATCATTATGTGATTAGTGCAATAAAAATAACCTGTTGTTACTCTAGGTAGCTTTTGCCTTTCCAGTTGCTTTGAATTCTGCCCGCCAAAGATCCAAGCACCAGCGATCTTGCCTTTCTGCGAGCAGCCAGTCATCATCCATTCGCTCGTATCTAATAAATTTAATCTAGAAGCTCCAGTATTCAGAATCCTTTTCCACTCGCAGATTTGCTGCTACGAAGCAGCTGCTTAGTCTATGGTATTGATACATGCATATTGTGTTTTCTTATGGACGAAGCACGCGGGCGCCCCGATGAAGACGACGAACGCTCCCTGGCTCTCGAGCCGTCAGCTGGACTGGTCAGCGCTCGATTATCCTTTGTAAATATATTTTGTAAGTAGTATCCAGTTGTTAATCTTTCGTTCGCGTAATATTTTGGTAACAGAGCTCCGCAGTGGCCGCACCGTCCTGCTTTTCGCCATGGCTCCCAGTGACGACACCTGGTTTGCTTCTACTCCTGCGTCCTCGCCGAAAACGCCCAAAACCAACCCCCGCGAACCTGCCATATTCTCCGGCCAAGATAATGTCGACGTTGAGCACTGGCTTAACCTGTATGAGCGTGTTGGGCAAAACAACCGCTGGGACCCCACCAATATGCCAGCAAATGTCCTATTCTACTTGGGCGGAACTCCTCGCGTCTGGTTCCACACATACGAGGGCGAGATCTATAGCTTGGATGCTTTCAAGAAGAGGCTCAGCGACCTCTTTGGCAATTCCACCGGTCGGCAGCTGGCTGCTAGAAAAGAGCTTGCTACCCGAGTTCAGTTCGAGTTCAGTTTTCTACTGAATCGTATGTCTCGTACATGCAAGACCTGCTCGCTCTTTGATGGAAAGTCTACGACCAAATGGTTGTCAAATTTGTTGACGAAAAGGTCGACAAAGTCGGTCACGTACTCAAAGGGATCGCGGACGACGCGTTCAACTTATTGGTATTCAAAAATGTGTCCACCATCGACGTCATTGTCAAGGAGTCCCGCCGCTTTCAGCTCACCAAAAGCCACCGCGTCATTCCACAATTCTCCCGGCTACCTAACACGGCTGCGACGTCGTCTTGCGTCGACCTGACTGCTTTACCACCACCTCTAAATGAGCACGTCACACATATTGTTCGCCAGGAGCTCAAGGCTGCAAGTCCTGTGCCGCTCCATACACGCCCACTTAACCCACCCTTTGATCAACTGGCCCCAGTGATCTCTCTCATTCAGGCAGTGGTACGGCAAGAATTTGCCAACCTCGGTTTTCCTGCCACCTGCTCCGTTTGCCCACCTGACGCCCGACCGGTGCCGACAGCTCCGCCTCACAGCGATCTATATTCCCCTCCCAGATACCACAACCCTAAGGAGTGGCGAACTCTGGACGACAAGCCCATTTGCTTCCGTTGCCTCCACATTGGACACGTCGCTCGCCACTGTCGCACTTCCTGGACGTCGCCATATTCGAGCTCCTTTTCCCCGTCTCCTCCCCCATATGCCGACCCGCGCCGTTACTCGCCGCGCTGTATGCCTCCTACCTCAGCCGTATCCGTCGATAACAGTCGTCCTGCTCGCTCACCGTCACCTCAGCGCCGTCGGTCCCCGTCGCCTCAATCACGCCGCTATTCGTCGCCGCCCAATTATGAACCCTCCCGTATGGCAAACAAGACCATGCAGCTCTTGCAGCTAGCGTTGCATTATCTTCGTCGTGTCGAAATCCTCCACTGACGCTCCCAACGAACCAGAACCTACGTGATGTTCACGTCGACGGGTGTCCCTTTGACGGCGTTGATAGATACTGGAGCCCAGGTGTCAAATACTTTTCCATGGTGCCAAATACTTTTCATCAATAGACCTTCCGTCTGGTTATTGGCAAATTTCTATGGATGAAAATGACCACGAGAAGACCGCATTCGTTACCGGTGATGGTCTATATCAATTAATAGTTATTCCATTCGGTCTCTGCAACACCCCAGCAAGGCTCGAACGTATGATGGACTCTTTGCTTCAAGGGTTCAAATGGTCAATATGGCTCTGCTGCCTAGATGACGTTCTCGTATTTTCTCCTACATTGGACATACACCTTGGATGCTTATCAGCTGCTTTTCAAGTCTTCCGCGAGGCTGCGCTGCAACTAAATTCATCGAAGTGTCACTTCGGTCGCCTGCAGAATAAAGTGCTGGACCACCTCGTGGACGCTTCCGGTATTCAACCAGACCCGGCGCAAATTCGTGCTGTCATGTGTTTTCCTGTACCTAAGTCTGTCAAAGACGTCTGAAGTTTTGTAGGACTCTGCTTCTACTTCTGACGCCTCATTAAAGACTTCGCAGCGAATGCCCGACCACTTACTGATCTTCTGAAGAAGGACGTGCCATTTACGTGGGGCCCCGCTCAAACTGCCGCGTTTGCCCAGCTCACCAACATATTCACCACGCCACCTACACTGGCTCACTTTGACCCATCCTCTACTACAGAGGTCCATACCAATGCCAGTGGTCACGGTATCGGAGCAAGGTTTGGGTATGGGCTAGTTGGTATTTCATTGTTTCAAACATCACTTACAGCGCATACCAGGACAAGGGACTGAAAGAACGATGAGGACAACGCTTGTCTTCGTCGTTGTTTTTGGTCCGTTGATCTTGTAGGAGCTGTGAGTGATGTTTGAAACAAAGGTATGGTAGGGTCAAGATCGCGTCATCGCCTACGCTAGCGGGGTCCTCAGAGCAGCGGAGCGCGACTATTCGATTGCATATCCTGAATGCCTGGCTCTCGTCTGGGCGGTTTCCAAATTCCGCCCGTACTTGTACGGCACGCACTTCTCTGCAATCACAGATCACCACGCGCTCTGCTGGGTTTCCTCGCTCAAGGATCCTACCGGCCGGCTTGGTCGATGGGCTTTGCGGCTACAAGAATATTGCTATGCAGTACTGTCCATGTCGGGCCGATTACACCAAGACTATGACTGTTTATCATGCTATCCAGTGGGCGAACCACCCACCGACCCTAACCCCGATGCCGACGCTTGCGTTTCCTCAGTTTCTCAGATGCTACATGTTGCCGACGAGCAACGCCGTGATGCCACCTTGCGTTCCATCATTAATGGCTTGGAATCGTCGTCTCCTGGTTCGTCTTTTTATCTGTTTGTTCTTAGGGATGGTATATTGTACCGGCAAAATGCTCGCCTCTACGGTCCTGCCCTACTCCTCGTCATTCTTAAGCACCAGCGGGCAGCTGTTATCGAAGAACTTCACGACTTACCAACGGGAGGTCACCTTGGCGTCTCCCGCACCTACGACTGGATTCGCCTACGCTTATTTTGGCCAGGCCTTGCCCACTCCGTCCGGAAGTACGTTGCGGCGTGTGAGAAATGCCAGCGCCGAAAAACACCATCGGCACTGCCTGCCGGGTGCCTTCAACCTCTCGGCATTCCTTCGGAGTCGTTATTACGCGTTGGCCTGAACCTACTTGGCCCTTTCCCTCTATCCACGTCTGGCAACAAGTGGGTCGTTGTGGCGACAGATTACGCCACACGCTACACCATCACCACAGCCCTTCCAACGAACAGTGCCATAGATGGCGCCAATTTTCTTTTACGCGACGTCATTCTGCAGTATGGCGCTCCATACCAGCTGCTCACTGACCGTGGTCGGAGATTCCTTTCTGAACTCATCGCCGACATCCTGCAGTCCTGCTCAACCAAGCACAAGCTGACTACGTCTTACCATTCACAGACTAATGGTCTGTGGGAGAGTCTGAATTGTATCCTAACAGACATGCTTGCAAAGTATGTCTCGTCGGACCATACTGATTGGGACCTTGCCCTGCCCTATGTCACTTGCATATAGTTCTTCCGGTCACGACACTGTCGGTTATTCCCCTTTCTTTCGGTTGTTCGGCCGAGAACCCACATTGCCACTGGACGCATCCCTTCCAAACTCCACCGCAGAGACCAGCGAGTATTCACTTGACGCCATCACCAAGGCAACCGAAGCACGCGATATTACCCGCGCTCTTTTCGTGACCTCCCAAGAGAAGCAACGGCGTTTGTGCGATCGCCAACACAGAGATGTCCACTTTTCGCCTGGATCTCTGGTACTCCTGTGGTCCCCTACTCGTCACGCTGGCCCGCTAGAAAAACTCCTGTCGCGGTACACAGGCCCATATCGGGATCTGCGTGCCCTGACTCCAGTTACCTGCGAAATCGCCCCAGTCAGTACCAGTGCCTCATCTGCACCGAATTCCACTGACGTTGTGCATGTCCCACGCCTCAAACCACATCACTCTCCTGTTATCACCGATATTTAGACGCACCGGGACGATGCTTCTGCCGCCGGGAGTAATATGATAAATGCATATGACCTGTTTCTTGTGGACGATGCATGCAAGCACCCCGACAAAGACGACGAACGCTCCCTGGCTCTCGAGCTGTCCGCTGAAGTGGCCAGCGCTGCATTATCCTTTGTAAGTACACATTGTAAATAGTCTCCAGCTGTTAATATTTCGTTCGCGTAACAGTATGAATGAATCGTAAAAATAAGCTTTCCATAAAATTGACATGTCGAAAACGTGCAGCCGCTGTGAATGACGCTTAATGATAAACGAGGTTCTGTTAACGGTCACTGACATTACTGCAGGCACAGTAGTTCGCTTGGCGATGATCATTAATCGGATGATTTGAGGAGCCAAAACGCACTCACATAATTGTACACCTTACGTGTGTGAAGTTTTCTTTAAGCAACTTTTAAAACATTTCTTGCCTTCTAGCCTCTGCGAGAAACTTCATATGCATGCTGAAAAACGTTGCATGGCTTTTGCTTGTATGGTACTGCGTGTTTAATAAAGAGAGAATCAAACATCCACCCAATCGTAGCAATTGATACGATTGGGTGGATGTCTCATTTTCCCTTTATTAATTACTTCTCTCCACCTTGTGTGTTTCCGCAGACCTATTACCCCAACTATCGCGTGTTTGCACACGAAGGTTTCGGCTATTCGAGCCGCGGGCGTACTCGGGATATTCGAGTTACTGACGTAGTCAGGGTCGTCATATCGCCTATATGCACGTTCGTGGGTGTCTTTGTATATGCACGTTGATATTAGTACATATAAACGAAAAATTTCTATGGGCTGGTGCCCTACCCCCCTCCGGCGACGCCAATGATTCGAGCGTAGCCTGCATTAGAAAGTGCCATTTAACTCAACGCTTGCGAACCGTTTCAGCATGTAGCTCGAGACCAGCAGACCAAAAAGCTAATGAAATACCGTGTGGCATTTGCCTCCTGCTCGCGTGAGGAGTGGCTTCGCAACACAGCTGGAACATAATGCCGGTCCTATGCGCAACTCTACTCCCTGTGGGAGCATGCAAAGGGACACTACTTCCCCGCTTCACTCAGCGCCACCTAGACTTTTTCGTCTAGGTGGCGTTGCTTTACCGCGTGCTCTAAGCACTCCTTCTTATTTTCACCTCGGCGCGATTCCGTTCTCTACCTTCAGGCGCATTCCTCCTCCGGCACTCGTTTCATTCGGTGCTTCAAACTAAATATTGCCCATTACACTCGCGGGCCTCTTACGCCTACGCGTTAAAACACCAAAGAATCCTGCAGATGCAAGCTCATGTGATACAAGATGCGATGAAAAGAATTCATCCAGATTGCTTCCATATTTACGTGAACATCCAATGGGGAACAGAGAGAGAGAGAGAGAAGTTTAATGATATGAAATGCTGAGAGGTCGGCCTGAGGTATATTCCTCTAGCCAGCTACTCGGCATTGGGGGAAGGGGAAGAGGGAGAGAAAGAGGGAAGAGGTGCATGATGGGTGACGATGACGATAGAATGGGGAACAGAAATACAACTGGTGCTGCGGCCTGGTCAAACGTAGAGACAGGTGCAGTATTTCTGAATAAAAGCTATTGTGAAACCAAGACAAGTCAAGACTAATAGTCCGGCCCACGGTGCATCAAAGCGCTGCCCATGCCGCCTGCGGTGTGTACAAAGCGCAATGGTTTCGTATAGGGGTCATCTATTTTGCATACGTACCTGCAAAACCGCAATGTCATTAGCGTAAACGCTCAGTACAAATTTTGGGTGGCGAGCGAAACGTTTCGCTTGTATTTCGGGCCCATTTTTTCTTTCCGTGCTGTTATAGTATACCACGACACTGGAGGCGGCTGTTTTGTCGTTCCTTCACAAACAAATGAAAAAAAAAACATGAGAAACTATGCATTATAGCCACTGCAAGAAATACATGGAAACTGCTTCCTGTATACATTAGTCCACCATGCAACAAATTTCTTTTATTAATATATTCAAAATCATATATATGAAATGCCATCGAGTCAAATTAATTATTCCTTCTTGGCAGCCAAAATGGGCAATCTTATACAGTTGAAGAAGTTATACAAAGCATTACAATTTACAATATAGAATATATGTAAGCCTTACTACTCTGTATAGCGTAATTATAGAAATAAATACAATATCCTATAAGAGATGTAGCAGTTAGTTGTTATATAACAGCAAAGATTTCTTTTAGAGAAAAGCGTTAGATTGTCAACAGTTTCATTTTTATAGCATGTACCACGATATGAATGCCTCACTGCTGCAGCGTGTGATCAAGGCGGCTATTAGCTCACCAGTATCGTTTCCTGCTTGCATTTCAGGGAACTGAATTAACGAACATAAGGGTTATTTGAGGAGCTGTTACAAATTATGAAAACAAATTTGAGGAATATTGAATAAGTAAACCGACAAGATAGAATAAGCTCTATAGCATACACAGTCCATAATATTGTTTGAGCCTTACATCACCACCTTCCCAACCAAATTTGCGTCGTACCCACCGTAATGGCTTTTTGGCTATGGTGTTGGGCTGCTAAGCACAAGGTCGCGGGATCGAAACCTAGCCACGGCGGCCGCAGTTCGATGGGGGCGAGATGCGAAAACACCCGTGTACTTAGATTTACAAGCACCTTAAAAAACCCCGCTGGTCAAAATTTCAGGTGTCTCCCACTACGACGTGCCTCATAATCGGATTGTGGTTTTGGCAAGTAAAATCCCATAATGTAATTTATTTTTTAATTTGCTCCCGCACTTTCATGTCTCACACCCTAGGTTTACTTGTATAAAGGTCATACTTTCGCAAATCCTATACACACTTATCAAATTACAATTGTCTGATGCAGAATGCATGTTCCAAAAATCAATTCTAGAAGTATTTCTACCGTGCGTATTTATTTTCATTGGTGCATTCGTTATATGGCAAAATTATTCCCAAGTAACTTTACCTTTTCAAAGATAGCTTGCGCTTATGCACCTCTTAGTGACGTCAGTGTTATACATCGTGCTCAATTATGGCTACCATAATGCAGAATTAAAGCTTGTTTTCTTCACTGCTTTTGAAAAATACCATACAGTCGATCAGATATACCGCGGAAGTTACGTTTGCTAAGATAGTATATTAAGCCTTAAAATGCGCCACATAGATGTAGTGTTTAAATAGTGCGAAAAAGTACGAACGGTTCAGTTAGGCAGTGGGCAGCCGACACGACAAAGCTGGGAGATACAATACTGCCGCTGCAGGTCAGGACGTTGTGAGCTTGGCTTCCTCGACGAAAGGACGCTCGAAGAAACACCTAAGTACCCCGGAAAACTGTAAGCGATGCAAACAAGACTGGATTTCTCAGGAAAAGTTAGACTTGAAGTCAATAACGCCGATCGAACGAGAAATGTTGCTGGTGCCAAAATTTTATGCAGGGGGACCTGTCTGACGAGGCCCCTTGGCAATCCGTGGCTCCGGCGACATTCCGTCTGCTACCATTTTCAATTTTGGAAAGCAGTTCATTATGCAATCTGTCGAATGCCAAACATTCTAGGCTTAGCCAGAAGGCAACATAAAACGCGCCTGCACAACTATATTATTAGGACCATTTGTATTACAACAGGCGTACTAGAATAACGTACCTACTTTAAGGCCTGTTGGTTACGACCACTTTGCAAACAAGCGTGATTGAAAATAGTAGTTCATTTATGTGCAAATATTCCAATCGGAATACAAATTACAATATTTGGGAAGCATATCATAAACGCGATAAATAGGGATAAGGTGCCTCAGAAGCGCTGGCCTGCCTTTCCCCACATCGGCCAACCTTTCCGAGGCACCTTATCCCTGTTTATAACCTTGATACCACGCGTGATATTCCATTTGTCAGCCCCTATTTTTGATTTTATATTTGTAAAACGACATTTCAACTATACGAGCATTTAAAACATGACTGGAGAACTCTAAATTTCCAGATATTTATTACTTTGAGCAATGAGAGGTAAAATTTTATCATATTGCCCTTTGTACTGCAGTAGAATGGTCGCAGCGAAATCTCATTTTAGTATTCTTCTCTCACATACTTCATATTATGCATCAGTGTAACAGAAAACCCATATTCGCTATACTGATGCTAAGGGCCTATTTTTTTCACTGAACAGCTGTATGAACATTGAGCTACTGATTTTAAAAAAAATTTGCAAGTGTAAACTGAAGTGTGCATTCAGAGAACAATGCTTCTGAAGCATCTAACTTCTTTTCTGACGTAAAACAAACATCCCTTAGTGTTGCGTGAGACCTACCCTCACAAAGGAGACAGTAGGAATTAGGTTCGCGGTTTCAATATCGGAATAAATTTGGTAAACGTAGCTTACAATCCACGGCATTTTTGTCCTTGAAACTGTTTGTCCGTTGACAATTCTTGAAAGTGGAACCGCTCTACCGCAACCTGCAAAAACCATTCGTGTTAACGTAGTAACATTGTCGTGCTGCTCAAAAAATTTCCTAAATGGTTCTCGTGAGGCATGTGACGCTCACAATAAAGTACTATTGTTTGCGACTGTGTGAAACCTCTGTGAAACTTGCGTATACAGTAATTCACTTCTTTCTGCTGTTGAAAAAACAGATATGCTTGGTCACGTCTGAAACTTTCCTTACAAGCCGGCGGAACAATTTGGTTGCTTTACGTGCGTTCAGAAAAATTCCGTACAGAGGAAACCCTTAATGAATGCTTCCTCGGTACTTCTTCGGCATAATGCGGTTCTGCAGGTAACCCAATTGTAGCTTTCCTCCCACCCAGCTTCCTGGCTCTGGAAGGGCACTTCACTTGAGCGCTTGAGCGTGTAATGCTCACCTGCGATCAGGAACTGTCGCATGTTGCAGGCGGGTGGCTTGACGCGAAGAAGGCATGAAAAGAGGACTAACATATTCAAAAACAGCTGTTCAAAGGCTAGCGTCCGGCTGTTCAGAGGGTACGTGACCTGTGGTGCTCGCCTGTTGCTGTATTTAATCAGTAGTAAACAAAACTTAAACGCACACATTCCGCGCACAAGAAATACAACGTCAAGGTAAAAACGTATTGCGCTAAGTTCAATTGTGTTAGTTTATAAGGTGCGTGTGGGAAAGATATGGCGGCACCAACGAATTCAACACAGAAGCATCGTACCTTTTCACATTAAAGCAGCTCTTTTAGCATGAGAACGGTGAGCTTTCAGAACACGCTTCCTTCTTTCATGACTACTCAGTGTTAAATATGTCACAACTTTTCACTCAAGTTCGGCAAATGATTCAGTGAAAGAAAGCGTTGAGTAACTGAGCCGCAGTTTACAAGCTCACTGTTAATTACATGGCATATTAAGTATGAATCTGCGCCCATGCTGATTTGTACTTACTGTTGTTCGTAAAATGCTGCGCTTGTGCGCTAAACATTCATTCCTGTCTACGCGCATTGTTTTCTTTGCTTCTACGCATACCAGGACCCCTCGGGACACTTCTTTACATGGTATTTGCATGAGCCTCAACACTCTTTAGGGTAAGCGATTGAATTGCGCTCACGTGGGGTGTTGATGCGTTCACAGGATATCTGGAAAAGCACAAAAAATTGCAACACAAGATATAGCTGCACAAGCTCAATAATATAACCTTTTTGAAATTACAACATTTTGTAATGAGAGGGAAACCGCGCGAAAAATAAGGTCACGTCAGAAATAGAGAAAAACCCATAAATAACAATGTTGGCAAGTATGTGAACGTGGCTTTCCTCTCACTTCAATAAAATAGGCAAACTGCACATTCATCGAATGTCGACAGATCGATGCGTAGCTATTATTGAAAGCTTCTTTTGCTAGATTTCAAAAGCTCCTTATGGCTTTATTTCTACTCAGCACTGTGTTGGTTAATTCTGATAGATTGTCGTAATTTTGAGCTGAACCAATTTTCCAGAAAAACATTAGGCTCAATGCATCCGCAGGTTACTTGGTTTATCAACGGTTTAGGTGATATATACGGATAGATGTGTGTGTTTGTGTGTGTGTTGGTAAGTTATGACAAAGTGTTTAAGATGTTATACAATAAACACACTGGGTCTAACAGGAAGAAAAAGGACAATAAGTGTAACTGGATTGTTTGTTTCCACAATCTTATTTATATGGAAATGGTAGTATCCCAAGGCGAAAGGGAATAAAGAAGACTGATCAGAAGACAATTCAGATTTATCTTGTTTACAGTAATAGGCTTATTCTGAAGGTTCATAAGGCTGTAATATGAAGCGATATATTATGTACTACAAAAATCAATACTAAGATAAACTTCTGGAGGGAAAAGTCGAGCAGCAGGACCAGATCCTGTTTAAAAAAAAAACGTTATGTATCTCATGTAACAAAATAGAAAAAAAGTGTGGGGTTTTCTGACTCACATGTATGAACGTTGATGTGACTAGACATACGCACAGAGTCTGGTGTGGTAATGAGTTTCTACTGCATTTTTGTGCATACAGTGCATCAGTTGACTTTTTTTCTCCCTGAACATCTCATATTCTGCTTCATATTTACCCTCGCTCTACTGGAATACGAAAAATTTCATTGGTATTTACCAACGAATCATTGCAATCATGTGCAAATTATGCATTTGCTGCATACGTCTCTCATGTTGTCCAAAACTCATAATCCGTTGATTACTTAAAGTAGGATTAAATTTAACGAGGTGTAAAATTGACACGTTGCAAGTAACACTATACAAGCAACTCTCACTTCCTCCATATGTACCTCTCCTAGCATCTCCAGTGTTGGCTCAAACAAATCCACTCTCACTCACCTGAAGACAAAGATGCGCAATAAAAATTGCAAGACATATTTGCGGCATGGCTTTTGTGCAACGTCAGTAGTTGTTTGTCCAAGAGTGGGGAGGTGTGGTGCTCCTGCGCTAGTTTTACGCAACAACACTTCATATCGAACGGCACGGCTACGGCTGCCTTCCAAAGTTGAGAGAGGTATACAGCAGTTCATTGTTCCTTATTGCTCGTTTGCTTGTTTCATAGTCATTATTATTTTACTGTAAAGCTTTTGAATTGAGAGAAAGGGAACTATATAAGCATTCTTCTTTCACGATAAACATTAGTTAGTGAACTCTAAACTGTCCTGAAATAATTTCGTGTGCATGCAGCCCACATGAAGAGCCATTTTCCTAACGCCTCACGCTTTAGAGCTGTCTAGTCACGTTGCCGCTGCTTAAACGAAATGTATCGTGATCACTTTCAAAAGAGCCTTGTCGCAGCTGGGTTGTTCAAAAGAATCTTTACTCAGGACAGCCAGCATAAATACCAAGTAGTGCCTGAATGGAAATGCCAAAAGTGCTGTCGCCCGCAAGAATGAATTATGCCCCTTCTAGCAGAAAGAAGATATTGACATGCCTTTCAGAAATGAAACGAAAAGATAACTCACGGATTCGTAGAATGAAATAGTGAAAGGTGACTGGCGCACATCAATTTCCACGACAGTTTCGTCGTAGAACCTTAGTCGGTATAAACTTGGATCAATGCGTGGCGTCTGGGGCACACAGCTGTCTTCGCTAGCGTGCATTGCCTCACATTGCGTAGACGTTTGAGCAGTTTCGCCCAAAGTGAAAGAAATGGGAACCAATAGCTAGATGTAGCGCCGCGCTGGTCTTCAAATATTACGCGGACGAGAAACCTTGGTCCTACACAGCACACCAGGCTACTGCTACTCCATTGCAGAAAGAATTATCTTTGGAGCTATAGAAGATTAACCCGCTAATGCGCGCTGTGCCGCCGTCTTCGTTGCAGGTACCGGAAATCATTGGTGGACCAGCTTAGATAAAAGAACAAACACGTCAGCTTTGGTAGCTTAAAGTGAGCTGTGCGTTTGCATAGGAACTAGTTACAAACGACAAATTGGTGTACACAGAGCTACCTATAGTAATAGAAGGAAAGCTTGTGGTTGTGTGCACAGTGTTCATACCAGCTGTGGATATCAGAGCGCTGCTCTTGCTCCACTACAGAGCCAACTGAGCGAAGCTGAGGGGGATCCAGTTGGCTTCTTCGTTTCTGCAGTCAAATTCACTGAACTTCTCTGGAAAGGGTCGGGAGAACTAAGCTATCCCGCACGAGCAGCGCGTGCGTGGTCAGCGCTGCGTCAGCACGGCCGTGGCCCTTACTGCACGAATGCGGCTGAGTGTCCATATAACTGCGATCGGAATAAACAACACCACGCTTCATTGTTCTCGATATATGTGTTTCCCCTCAAGGCACCGTAGTTTGGAAAATAAATCGGTGTTTAAATCGCCTACACTCAAACGTTCTCAATCGGTACGAGGAAATAATATTCTTGCTGCAACATTGATTTTCCAGCAATTAGTATGAGCGACGCTGCGGCTATCAGTATTTCTGTTAGTAATGAAATGAAACTGTTGTGTCAAAATATAACAACTAATCAGTTGTGTGTTCGCCCGGCATTTCGGTTCAGGCATTTTCTGAGTACTAGGTACTTTTAAGTGAACAAGGTCGGCCCTATACCTGCGATGTATTTTAGACAATGTTTATGTACCTTTCACTTTATAATCGTAGAGTTTTCAACAATTTTTATAATATCACTGTGATTAGAAGCTTTTCCTCTTTTTACCGTAAAAGATTTATCACTTAATATGACCGCGCCATTCTTTAATAATATTTTGCTGTAGACACCTAATTATCACTCCGTACTGGGCATTAAATTTCATTTTGAAGAAAATTATTTCATTATACAGCAATAATTCTGCTACTGTACATTCTGCGCATACTGTACTTATACACTGGCTGAATAATATGTTCTGAGCATTTGTGGTTGCTGAGATAAAGGAAGAAATAATTGCGTTTAAAGCGGAAAATGGGCTTTATTACAAAAGTACTATGAAAGAACACCAAATCGGAGAGCGGTTCCAATAGGCACCAATCAGGTAACCGTCACCACAATCACTTTTTCTTGTTGTGGTTAGACGTCTTGCTTTCCGAGCCTCTTTCGTCGCCTGCTGTGCAGCCCCGTCAGCGAAGTACTGACGACGCAGGTCAATGTCGCGTAGCCCCTGCACTGTGTAACGCCCTGGTGAAATTCAGAATGAGTTCAGCACGTTGACTCGGGCGATACTGCCATTATTAGACCTAACCGCAGCATTAAGCGTGAATAATTTCTGTTTGATGGCCCAGGAAAACCTTTTTTGGAGCACGTTCCCACATGACCTTGTCGAAATACTCGTTGAAGTTTTGAGTTTTCCCGTAGAGGCATTTATCAAATAGCTCGGGCTCATAGCTAGCTGCTGATATATGGGCTTCACAGCCTCAAGAACTGCTGGCTGCTCGAAGATGTTCATTATGAACACATGGTTCACCATTCAACTGGGCTTTGTGGAATTTACCCCAGTGTCGGCGTCTTTCGGGCAAAGGCCGTGGCAAAGTTTGGTATCCGTTGATGCTACGTGAAAATACGTGGCCTAGACAGCCTTCCGCATGTCCTCTAATCTTGCTGCATTTATTCTAATGGCCAAACTCTAGTACTTCTGGAGCTTGTCAAGGATGGCATTGCTCACAAGTCCCCAGCCAGATATGCATTTTTGTTTTTTGCTGCGGCTAGAGCTTGACTTGGCTGAAAAAAGCATTTGTTGGCAGGCAAACTGCTTTATTACCGCTAACTTTGTAACAAACACTTGGCTTCGCTGATTCGGAGCCACTTTAGCTGCAAGCAGATACATTCGGCAGAAGGTAAAGGTTTCGGAATATGGCATTTTTTGGCAAAAAAAGCCACATTGAGAAAAATAAACAACTGATACATATTCAGAAAAGGCAGCGGATATTAATTCGCGCCAAAAATTTTTTTTTCAATATTTTTGCTTACCCTGCTTCCTTGTAGATACGCGTTCGGGTCTAACGTGGTGAGCTGCTGATGCTAGTACTGTCGGTCACGAAAGGCCCACAAATGAGCATATTTAATTCTCGCACACCACTTTAGGGCGAGTGCACTTAATCGCGAACACAGTCGCTAGCTGTCGGCGCCGTCCATCCTCGGTTATGAATTTGACGACGGAAACTACAAAGCCACGGTGAGGGAATGCTGGCGGCAACCATGCCGGAGTGTCACCTTTGGCGTTATAGTAGTTGTTCATTCGTACTTTTCCTCAGTAGCTGCTGTCCCCGGCAAAAGACAGCAGCCTCCTTGAAGCCCGACAAATTCTCGTGTATATATAGACAGCGTTTAAATCCTCCGTGAATTATGTTTCGTTAAAAGCTCTAATGTTCACTGCTGACGCAGTGAGCAGTGGACAGCAACTACAGGTTTATCATGTAGGCAGCCAAGTTTGGAATATATACTATCTGCAACAGGCGTATCCTACACGTAATGTCAACACGTAACAATTACGGCTCTGGTTCTCAGTGCCTAAATGTACCCGTCGCGTTCCATTTCTGATGGGGAATACAATGGGTATTTTACATATTTGTTCATCTTAAACAGCGCCGATGCAAGTTTCATTACTACAATATAGTTTCACTTGGCACCGAATCCGTGAGCGCTGCAATTACTTTTGTCTGACTCGGGAACGATTACGCCCACAATAAATCCATGTGCTTATTATCTCCTACTGCGAATTTAGCTTGCTTTGCAGAAGACGTCGATGTGCTTTTCTTTAATGTGCCACACCATACCAAGTTTAATGCACGAAAACACACGGCTTTCAGCCGAAAGCTGCATTGCCTTCAGAAACTCTCCCTTCAACTTCTCAGCCAGCCACGTGCTCAAAATATATTTTAGTCCAATGCACTATGGCCGACAGCAAAAAAAAAATACGTGGAATGTGAAATACAACGTGGAATAAATGGCTACTAGCTGTAATTTCAAGTGGTGCAAGGCCTGTTCAAATAAACGGGTGGTAACAAATATGCTGTTCCACTTCTAAAGATAGTTGCTTCTTATCCCTTCTTCGTCTGTGTCAGAAGTCAATCCTTGGGAAGGAAAATGACACGCCACAATTTCACGGCACAAATCAACCTCTGAGAAAGCGGCTGTGGCAATATCAGAGGCTGCACACCTGTTTTAAATGCTCTTGCAAGCTGGCAACCAGACTCAAGAAAAACTGTTGACTGCTGGACAGGACGTTTACGGAGACACAGCTGAAGTTCGTGCACGATGCAGTGTTTTAGGTACACCTTACTTTAAACATTTATACCTTTCTGCAAACCTATCTCAAAATCAAAAGAAAGCTACGCATGTCTCCTTGGGCCACCATATAACTTAAGTCTGGCGCAAGACCTTCTATATGATGGCATAAAAAGATAGCACACAACAGAGAACTAATTTTCCGCATGCTTACTTAGGTAAAAAGTTTGATTTTCGTTTTTCCTACAAACAGCAGTGTCACAGTTGTGTCTCGGCCTTTTATAAGACGGAGGGTATGGTTAGGTATCTACATTTTTGTGGGTGTTTAACGCCACGAAACTACAGAGTGTGTTATAAGGGTTCAGAAGCGCTACGTGAGAAGTTGTGTTAGATGTTCATGAATCGCATATGCTCTAATAATTCTAATAATGAGGCAAATATAGATTGGCATGCGTGAGCCAGTTCACCTTGTTAGACGTCGAATATGGTTTATGCGTGCTGTTTGCTGTCAGGCGCAATATCTCACACTTTTGACTCTTCAGGAGCATTTGATAACCTTATCAGTTTACCAATAATATAGGTTATAAAAACCGAACATATTAGCTGTCAGCTTGTTGCAGGGACATTTTGCGGCGCCTCCCTAATTTCCAATATCAAAGAATGAAACCGTGATGCTGGGTATGTGTTTCCAGTCGTTTTTTCGTTGTTTGTTTTGACAAAAAGTGGGGTGGCAAACGTTGGGAACAAGGCAACCAAAACCTAATAAATCTCATTGATAAAGCCATAAAGACTGACCGGATGGCAGATTGTTCTATGCTACACAGTTTGTGTATGCAATACTGCGTCAATTTTAGTGGGCCAGACGATGAGGAAAACTACAAGCAATGATCACTGTGTTCCCCATTGATGTGTGTATTCTGAAGGTTGCCCTGCAGCATAATTGATTGCAATGGAAGTGACTTGGCCAAGATGTCGTCCAGTAGCGAGCGCCTGTAACTGCCTGCCTGGTCGATCCGAAGCTTCGTAGCTCTTAGCTCCCTGTTCTTCAACGTCCTTCCACTCAGCCTTACACCTGTACTCGTCGAAGTACATTTCAGCGTAGCTCCTTGCCCCAATGGTTCACTGGCCTTCGTTGATGCACATTGGCAATAATTCAGGAGAGTACTATAACCTCTATAAAAGCCGAGGGACGGGTTAGTGCTTAACTCAGTTGAGTGGAGGGAAAGCGTCAAGTGGAGAATACGGAAGTTAGCAGCTTTTCCCGAGTAGCCTTTGTTACAGGTTGAGCCACAAAAGGTGGTAAACGTCCACCGGATAAACTGAAGCAGATCGCTTGGGCCAGTTCTCTGGGTATTTTGGTGTTCGATCCGAGGCCCAGTTGGAGGAAAGTGACAGTATTACTAGCCCTAAGTCTCTGGAAGGAAACTTCCTTTAGCCGAAAGCGATTACAAGGAACAGAGCACACAAATGTAGGAAATATGGGCATGTGTTCAGGGGAAGCAGTAAATTTTGGGCTAAACACATAAAGCAGTTGACATTTTCTGACACATTGTGATGGGTTATTTTCATTTCGCAATCCTCAAAATAGGTGCTTCGTTTCACCTCGTGACCAGACCTACTAAGCTGAAGCAACTGTAAGAATGCAAATTCTAACTATTTTTGCAAAACTCAGCTTTAGGAAGCCCTAGTGCAGAAATTGCACTACAGTTACATGCATTGGACAAAATCTTGTGCAATGCAGAAATGAATAATTTTCACCTTAAAATTTAGGGCACTGCAATTATTTACGAGGTACCTCAGATTCGTGTTAGAAGGACACGCTCCCTGATTGAATTTTAGGGTTTCATTTTTTTGGTCACATAGGCTCAAATTTCTACTTTTCTGCGCATTACATAAAAGCATTACATAAAATTGTATCAAGCGTTCAAGTTAATAATTTTCACACTTCATCCTGCGGATTGCCATGTATGTAAGTTAGCCAAATCTCTTATACAGTTATGCGTGCAAAGCACTACACGCAGTTATGAGTGCAATGCCTAGCACGCATAACTCAATTGCTTGTGAAGTGTTGCTTAATGGCTGAGAATATTGCTCTGTTTATTCGTTACACCTTGGAGTATAGTAACAGATGTAGACAAGTGTACTGGTTGGCATACCTAACTACAATGGAGGCGAAGTTATACAAAACTAACCTTAATGTAACCAAAACAGGTAAGAAGCGAATACTAGATATCGGATTGTTTATTTGCTGAAAGGAGCCTGAGTAAGTGTCTTAGGAAAGAAGAAAAGCGAAGTGGGCATCAGAGAAAGCTTCAGCACCCTTTGTATAAAACACTACACGAATGTTTCGCAAATTTGTGCTGGAGTATTTTGCCAAAGAAACTGCGCACCAAGGTGAATTGCTGAAATTCATGTTACGCCAATAGGTGTTTCCATGCACATAGGTGCGACTTGGCAATATAACACGCCTAAACAATGACAAGCGAATCAACCAGCCATTTCCATATTACCAATGCTTTGCTTTGGCCTCCTCCACAGTGCATATTCATTACGGAGGACGGAATAATGCGTAGCCAAATTACGATAGTGCGAAAGAAGACCAACTCTGCCAACAGCTTCGAGCCAGCAATTTATTACTTAGGAAACCACAGTAATATGATTAGAAATATGATCATTCCTTGATATTATGACCCTTCACAAAAGCCCGCAGATACGTCACTGTAGTTGAGGCAGCTGCTCTTTTAAAAGAAACCGCCGTCGCGAGCTGACACATGTGACATTACGTGCCATTTGTGGAAGTACTCCACCACATTCTTTATCCATGCGTAATAATAGTCTACGCGCACGTGAGCACTGGGTATGTCCCTTGAAGCGTCGCAGCTTCGTGGGAAAGATATCACCCCGACTTGATAGATGCGGTTGCCTTCCCTCTTAATGGTCACCGGTCCACCGCCGTCACCCTGCAAACATATATAAATGTTAAAACAAAATTTGCTTTGGGCTAGTTGGTTTATTCTCTAGGAATGCGCCTCTGAAAAGCGTTGCTTGAAAGAATATTGTGGTGTATACAAGAAAATGTGAAGCCCGAAGATGAGGAAATCCGTCGCTAACTCGCACTTAAGTCTGCTGCCGCAAAAATTGAGCTCTGTCCTCGTTAGTACTTTCAGCGACTTTCAGAATTTAAGTCTTTAGTCTTTAATCAACAGGCCAATTTTCAGGTATGATTAGTCCGAACATCATAACACTCGAACAACACATCACATTATCGAAACATATTTTATTGTTCTTCCAGTGTGTGTCTTCGTACAAACCAAGTTGAAGTGCTTAAAACGTCAATGCTTATTGCACATGAACCGACAATGTGAATGAATGTTATTTTTACGATATCTGATCAATTTGCTAATCCCTAGAAAGATATTACGAAGCAAAAGCGAAATCTTTCCGCCGTCCATTATCACAGATATGAATTATTCAACGTCTTATATACTTACTCTGCACGGCCCTTTCTTCACCCCAGAAGTACAAATCATAGTCCTATTGTCTAAAACCTTGCGCTTTTTGATAATCTCGAGCTTCTTCTGGCACGTCGTGAATGGCACAATCTTCACAGTGGCGTAGCGTAGCGCTAGAGACTCTGTAATCCCTGCGTCAGAGAACCATAATTGTAACAGATGATGAAGAAAAGTGGAAAATCAGTTGGACTGTGGTTAAGCTGCTTCACTTATACGAAACCCGAATCGTCTCACTATGTCACAGCATGCCCTTGCCTCAGATTCGCGAATGTACATATAGGTACAAAAATACCTGTCTAAATAAACATGCGAATAGATATACAGGTGTAGATCACAACACAGGGGTCTACAGCCGATATCATTAACAGTACCATTTCGTAACGTTTGGCTTTTGCCTCTGAGGAGTATTTCCATTACCGCCGAGTAAACTGCCACTGGGAGATACAAGAATGTTTCCTAGGCGAACTGCAGCAACATTGCTTCAATTCACAGCACGCGAGCACAATTTGATGAAATCTTGTCTAATCCTCGGGAAGTATAGGCCAGATAAAATCAAAGCATATTAGACATAGGTACGTCGTTTTTTCACCACTAGAATTAAAGTTAACGCTTTTGTCTATATGAGTTACGAGGTGTGTTCCTTAGGCAAATAGCTTTATACCAGGTGTAACCGCGCTCTGAAGAATATCGCTTTATAGGGGGTGCCCTGTGACCTGACACGGATACCCTTATGCCGAGCCATAAGTTACTGACTTAACGAAGTCTCTGTGCGCTGATGTATCAATGTTGAGTAATTGCCTAGCTCACGTGTCCACAAGCAGACATGCAAGTAACAAGCAGAAGCAACAGATGTGTATAGGCAAAAAATTACGAAAAGCAATGGCGCAGATGGCACTGTTCTTGCGGCCGGTAAGACCTGGACGGAGCTAGATTTTAATCTTCCACGCAGCGCTCAGACAGGCGGAGAGAGCTTGGCAGTAGAGATGTCGATCCGAGCAGCACGGGGTCTCGTTTCGCGAAGACATCAGGAGTTATTAGCTCCACAAGTGTGCTATTTTTCGCCGCAATTTCACGTTTTGTGGGCTATGGCGTCGTTGCGTTCAACTGGCAGGAATGTAGATGTAGTTTGAAGAGACTCGGACATTAAGACAACACAATACTCGGGCCATTCGACCATGGCCGAACGTGTTCGTCTCCATTGGGGAGTTACAGCGCCGAAGATTGATGGAAGTGCAGTAAGCCCAACTACGCTAGGGAGCGCCGTGCTCGACAAATGCAGGGCAACGTCATGCGCTACCACTAGTGAGCTCTTTTGCATACGCCAGTCCCCAAACCTCTTGAGGAGAACAAAGAAGCGCACTCCGAATAGGTAATGAGCATGATTGCGAAATTACACCGTAGGACCCGCACTAGTTGTAACATAAGGTAAGGAGGTATGCTGTCTAATGCGCTAGTAACAGTTTTTCAATTCCTGACGCCATTTTAGTACCCTAGCGGCCATGCCCGTTCTGCCTCAGGCACAAAGCGTTTCACGTACCCGCACGTCGATGTGTCCTTGATAAATCCCACCCGATCGTTTTAGTCGTTGACGTGGGCCAATTTATTTTGCTATAGCTCTGGATGCGCATGCAATTTAATAGGAAATTGTTTTCTTTATTTAATACTAGCTCCGTCGTTGACTTGCTCCATGTTAAAGTCATTTGCCCTAGTTTCTAATTTGCGGGTTTCCAGAACATGCTCAGAGAACCTCAATAACGTGCTTATCGCTGCACGCTGAAAGGATGTTGAGCTTGAAAATGTTCGAGAGTATTCCCTAGCCAATTGTTTACTTACAGCCCCATCCAAGCGCAGTTGCGTTCTTTCGCATGAGCACTTCTGTCTTGTCCATGAGACATATTGGACGGGAATGCTTACTCTTCGGAACAGGTTTAAAAAGCTGCAAAATCAAATATAAAACAATATGGGCGGGTTTTAATATTAAAAATAAAATAAATAAACAATGAATATTGCCGTTTGCAAAAAATCGCCTATGGCAACAGTCTTTTGAACACGCGTTGCAACTTCACGCTATTCACGTGGCGCAACCAGCCACTATTAAGACATATTGCCTACTCCAAGAATGTATTCCAAGGAAAGCGCGTGAAACAACTTGTTTCTTAAAACACAGGCGCGACGGTGAGAGCGATTTGATTGATAGGTGAAGAGGATAGACGATCAAAAGGCTTGGCTTGCTACTACAGGTCTATTACGACTATATAACAAGGGAACACCGGACTATAAATAAGGAACACACGTGCGTCCACACGTACACAAACGGGTAAAAAACCAGTTTCGAGCACCATAAAGGAAAGCTAGGTGAAAAGTAGAGCTTTATGACGCTGTAGATAAATGAAATTGAATGCATCTTTGTAGCCCAGGCAAAGGGTCAGAGATGAGTAATAAAAAAGGCTTGTATCTTAGATTTTTCTTTGTACTTTTTTAACTTTATATCACCAAATGAAATTTAGCCCTGTGAACTTCATGGAGCAACTTTTTAGCATCATACCAGATTTTTCTAAGTCACATGCAACTATGCGAAACAACTGCTGCCACTGGAGAGTAACTGCTTCCCTTATCGCCCACACCGGGACGCAACTGGGAAGTAACGAAAATGAGAAACCGAAATTGGTAAAAAATTAGAACGCACGACAGTCTGAAATAACTTATTATAAGCCGCGAAACCAAGTTCCTTAACTTTTTAGGCAATAAGCTTTATTAGTTGTAAAGAAGCTTAAGATAATTTCCTGTAATATACCGTGAATTATCTTTTTTCTTTGGCGAGAACGCCGCCCCCGTAAAGAAAATATTACTAGCACTCGCGGCCCTGGGCAAGACTTATGAAGGGGAGTGCAAAAAAAGATACTACTGATTGCGTAAATCATTCGCAATCGCTATACTCTGGGACGAACCGATTCATCGAAACAAAAGAAAACTGAATGTTGTGAGTCGGTCCGCACGTATTGAACACTTACCCTCAGCAAAGCGATGTTGTGTTTTCTGGTAAGTGGATCAAAGCCTGGATGAATAATTATATCCCGTGCTCGGCGGAAGCCACCTTTTCTCCTCTCTGTTTCGTTGTGGTACACTTCAACGATGCTAGCCAATGATCCCTTTCCTTTGTCGAGGCTGAAGTGGTAGAGAACGTACCATTACCAAGCAGTAAGAATATTCGGGAACACCGTGGAGCTTGGTCTAAATAACTGCTTGAAACAAATAGTGATTGAAGCGAGGGCGAGCATCAGGAAAATGAACGTGTCTCTTTTTGGTAAATTATTGAAATAATAACAAATGAAAGCAGTGCGACTAGTTGTACATTGCTAATTAATTAATAGAACGATGTGACGAAGAAATACTTGACCAATAGTAGTTGCAACGCTCACTGCCTCGGCTTGACGCCTGCAGTGCTCGGCCAATTCAGCTACGGGGATGTGTGCGCACTTTCAGACTTGCTTCGGCATATATTTAGGCGCAATTACGACGCCACCTAACAAGATGTTAGCCAGTGTCATCGGCGGCCAAAGTAGGATATATTTCACTTCATAGCGGGCATCGTGCATAACGTGGACCTTTTCACGCAGAAAACTTTGATGGAGGAAACATTATAGCAGAACGCAGCTGTACCAATATACTTTTGTATTACCGCAAAACGAAAACATTGTGATGCAGAAAGCATCTGTGAACATTTGTGCAGCACTTGGGTGTGCGTACACACGTACCTGCAGTTCTGCGCAAATGAAGGAAATACTTAACGCGTCCTTTGCTTTGTTCTCGTTATGGCGTCCAACGCCGCCCTCTACAGACAGCATTATCTAGAGTGTAACGAACCTTACTATGAATCCCAACCAACTGGCCCAACTTGCCATTTTGATTGTATAAACTGGCTAGGCTCGAGACTGCTTTCTGAAGCCAAGCCTATTGCAGCAGGCCAGGCGCATAGTTGGGGCAATAAGGTTCAAAGGCATTGTTCAGTATTTGAAGTCGACATGTTCAGTATTTGAAGTCGACATGCATGTGCAGCCCTTTGCAGACTTGGTCTGCGCCTACAAGTAAATGAGTTACACTTGCGACACTGAACATAGTAAATAAATTCAGGCTGCTTAAAAGCAGCGCAATTTGTCCTTCTCACTCTGCTACCTGATAAGTCCATTTACGATTACTAGCTAATCACTTTTGTACTAAGTATTTGGTGTAAGTACTCACGCCCGTAAAACACAGCGGGCTGCCGTCAACACGAATCGGCGTGTTATCAGCGTTCCACCACAGGGATGAGCTGCCGACTTCTTCTTGTCCTCAACAAAATACACCTGCAGGTTTACCTGCAGATATCATCAGTAAAATCCAACTGAAATAATCGGGAAAATCCAGCGCCAACAAAATGCCTGCCACTGTCTACTGTTAAGCATTTTGAGTACTGCTCAAGAAAAAAATATCTGCAAAATCAAGTACAGCAGGCGCATAAATTTTGCGCGATGAGTGTCGAAATCGGGTATTCGTGAGGTTAAGTCAGACTGCAAAAAAAGGTCAGGCTTGCTAACACGGACACAAGACAAGAGATCTACACACCACGAACGATTACCATACAGTACACTGATTACCTTACAGTGCCTCAACAGTAATCTCTCAAGTACACCGGCAGGTGTACCCGAGTGACACGTGGCGCTACCATTCCAGAGCATACACAGAAGAGTCTTGTGTCTTTTCTTTTTGCCTCAGTGCTTCCTTCAGGTGGTAGTTGGCGTTCATGTCGTCCACTTCTCTTGTGCCCGTGTCTGCACGCCTTACCCTTTTTTGCATTATGAATCTTTGCGAACAAGCTCAGCTTTCTGTCGTTACAAGTCACACTATGCAATATTGTTCATAGCTTACGAATTAGTCTTTTTTTTATTGTCAGATACTTGAAACTTGCTTGAGTAAGCTGTGGTTAAAATAAAATCTTGGCTTCAGCAGAAACAAATATCGTACAATGCTGACCGGTGACCATTCACATGTCAAGAGCACGAGAACAAATGGAAAACGACTTAAAAATGTACGCTTCAAATTTTAAAGATATTTCTGCTATATCACAAATAGATATACTGCCATCTATAATGTCGTATACAGTTGAAGCAAAGCACTCACGACCCATGGCTGCGTCTCCCTTACGACGTTCTTTCCACCAACTATTCTAGCAGTAGGAGACATTTCAGGCTTGCCACAATCTGAAATGCATAGCACGATGACAAGTGGTTATGTTCTGAACATTCGGTTATTACTTACAATTCTGCAATACAGTGAGCAGGGCTTTTATGATTGTTTAAGAATTGGCTTCCCGGGCAAGGAAGCATGAGTTCAGGATTGCCAGTCAGCCTCTAGAGTCTGTGAAGGAGTACGTTTATCTAGGTCAATTACTTACAGGGGACGCTGATCATGGGAAGGAAATTTACAGACGAATAAAAGTGGGTCGGAGCGCATAAGGCACACATTGTAAGAACCTGACTGGAAGCTAACCAATATCATGGAAAAGATATTACAGTCAGTGCATTCTACTGGTTTTAACATATGGGGCAGAAGTTTAGAGACTTACCAAAAAGCTCGAAAACAAGTTAAAAACCACGAAAAGAGCGATGGAATGAAGAATGTTAGGCGCAACGTTAGGAGATAGCAAGAGAGAAGTGCGGATCAGAGAGCAAACGGGGATAGCCGATGTTCTAATAGACATTAAGGAAAAAACTGAGCTGGGCAGGTTACAGATGGGGTGCAAAGTGAAGGAAAGAGCAGTCGAGGACAGCATAGGAGTAGGTGGGGTGATTAAATTAAGAAATGCGCAGGCGCTAGTCGGAATGGACTGGTGTAGTATATCGGTAATTGGAGATCGCAGGGAGCGACCTTCTTGCTGCAGTGGACATAAAATAGGTTGAAGATGAAGATGACGGTGACAGGAACAGCAACAGACGATGACACGCAGTTTTCAATTTAAACTTTGCCGATGAAGTATCTTAGCACGAATGCTCCCAGTTTTGATTGCTTTGTCCCCAGAATGTTTTTCCGCTAAGAGGTGCAATTCTCAAACAAAATGCTTGAAAAACCTGAAAGCATGCTGCCGAGCACAATACAATATTTGTCGGGGAATATAAAATTGGCGTGCAAGTACACACAAATATAGTACTGGAATACCTGCCGAAAAGTACTGATCTCCGGGCGTGTTGCATTAGTCAGGCACAGACGCGAAGACGGCAGGTATTACACTCGCTTTGTAGGCTTTATTGCAAATGATTTATGTAGTATGTAGTTCGGATAATAAAGAACCCGTCATGTTGCTTTAGAGAGATATATATATATATATATATAGAAGGAAAGAGCAAAAACTTTGAGCAGACTACAGCGATTCCTCGAACTGTGAGCTCATTTACTGCTACAGCAGCACGTTGCCGGCCGCCCAAATTCCCCAACGCCGAATGTAGCATTGGCTCAAAAATAATGGCACAGACGCGACAAATATCGAGGTCTCTGTTCAGAGCAATGCATCGCACAAATTACTCAGGACAACTTTTGTGCGACAGCTTAGTGCCTGATTAGCACGGCCCACCGAAAATTGCGCGTTGCAGTAGCGCCGGGACACCGTACACTTTATGCGGGGCTGATTAGTTTTGGTGTAAGCGCACCGCTGTTTATTTGGCTATCCTCCACACCTTTTGTCGACGTTTGTAATCAAAACACATTGTGTCACATCTTTTGTCGACATGTATTTGTGCTTCAGATATACATACGAGGTGACTATTTACAGTATGAGTGACCATGAGGATGAGGACACCCTCCCCTGCCCCCCCCCCTTAGTGTTCGCAAAAAATTCCGCAATATAGTCCTCATATTGGATTCTCGTAGATATTCCCATGAACCTTGCCTTCAAACTGAGTATAGTGAAAAACAGGGCGGACATTTCTATATATTAAATAATTATTTAAATATAGATGATTAATAATTGGTAAATACCTTATGAAAGTGTTGGCAGCGCGTTAAAAACAACTGGTTACATATATTCAAAGGTCTAAAAAATATGAACGAAATTGCCAATTAAAGAAACAATGTCGGAGCACCCTAGGAAGCCAGAAGAACACTCGGCTGGCGCATTTGTTTATTAGTTAGAGTGTTTCACTTGTTAGTAACTCTTCAAAAGAAGCAGTACACAAAGCAATTACCGCGTGGCGTGGTGGAAAAAGGGTTTCGTCGTAATGACTCCGTCTGTTGGCATATCATTGCGCGAATGAGGTTAGGCTTGTTATTCAGTGTTTTACTGTGCTTCATTAATCATAATAAAACATAGAACACTGTGCACTATAAATATAAAATAACAGCAGCTCACCTCCCCCATTAATCTTGTAGCCAATGGCCTAAAAGAAAAAGTATTATGGTTGTGATTGAGACATAAATAAAAATGAACAAATATTTTCTCTAGCGTTACGTTCATTAGAACCAACCTAATATATTAAGATGCTCTCGTTATAGCGTGAGGAATGATTACATAGAAAATTCAGATATATCAAGGTGCGTCTATATTTTTTTATCTTGATACGTGCACATAAAAATTACATAAACGCGCAGAATCCCAGCATAATATACAAACCTCCATTTCTTCAGTTGCGAAAAAAATGGCGCAGTTCTTTCCGGATGGCTATACGACTTAAGGATATTACTTTTATCTGTCGTATAAATAGGGAAACGTTTGCTGCCTAACTGAACAAACAAGCACGGTGTCAGCACGCACGAACAAACGTGGATACTTCACATTACACGAGCGCGGAAACTCGCTGTCAAAACGATGGTATGACTACGACAGGCAGCAGCGAGTCAAGTGACCTTCCTGCTGTCTATCGTTTCAACGAAAGAGCGGCGAGGACACAGCGCCTGCTAAGGTATGCGCCTTCTTCAGATTCCTTTCAAGATACGGCTTGCGCAAGCAAGTGCGGCCGTGCAAAGTACGCACTTGTCGGCGTAGTCGAAGCCGCTCCCCTCCCCCCTGCGCAGCCTGCCCACTTTCCTCCATATAGGGCGCGCGAGACTGAGCAGCGGTCCTCTGTTCCCCTTGTAACCGGTCGCAAAATGCCCAGTTGCTGCCAGAACACAACGCACCCGCCCCCCTCCCTCCCTCCCTCCCTGCCTCTCTCTCCATCCTCCGCGGCCTTTCGCGCCACGGAAGATGGCGCATTTGCTCTCCACTTTCTTTTTTCACGTGCGCCTGATTGCATCGCGATCGTTGGCTTCCCTCGTGTGCATTCACTTCACAAGCAGCATTCACAAGCAGCATACCACGCGCGGCAGTGGTGCCATCGCCATTGGGATTGATTCGGACCATCACGAAGAAGGCTACGGCAAAAATGCTCCTGGGGTGTTCATGTATAAAGGCTATCGCAATAGTAAGCGGGAAGTACTGCTATTGCGAGAACGTTAGCTATTCAGATTCCATTTGGAACGCTAAATGTATGTTTACGTACATGTTCTGGTGCCGAACATGCGCTCATGCATATCTAGGTTTACCCCATGATGTGTTATGTGCCCAGCTGTGCCTTTTAGGTTGTAGACACTAGTATGCAATACGCCTACTATAGTACACCAATAAACGTCTAAACAGAGAGGAGGATCCAGTGAAAAAACATTCCGGGCGAACGACCCTACAAAATATTTTCTAAAACTGCTTACTAAAATTGGTTCGGAAAATCGTAGCAGCAGGACCAATGACACTTCCAGGGGATATATAAGCATGTCATGAATGGTGAACTACCATCGGTGGAAATGCGCGAAGTAATTTAGGGCTGGGGAAAATTATGATATTTTGGTTATCTACGCTACGGAGGCTCGCGGTGCATTCCAAAGGGAGTTAGCTCAGATTTGCAATATTAGATGCGAAGATGAAGCATGTTACGAGAAGGCGCTATCTTGCGCTAACTAGGCACGGGAAGCAGGCAACAGTTAAATGATTGGTTGCCGCGCCACAAGAACTGATGACATTTCTGATATCTGTGATTTCTGATGATTGTCCGCAGAACAAAAGCGTACGTCGTTTGTTATTCGACGATTGCACTAACATGAAGAACCCTTTCTGTAAAGATTTCCTAGAGAAAAATGTATAATTAATCGGCATTCACGACTGAAGGGTGTTTTTAAGATGTGTGGCAGTCTCTAGGAGGCGTCTTTGGAAAGACGATAGATATCAACAATCTGCCTGTGACCAATCCGTCCTTATTTCAGGTTGAAGTTTTGCGCACTTACAGGAAAGTCGCCTTACACTTGACTACATGACGTTGGCTTCGAGGAAAAAACGTGGCTCCGCGCAAAGCACGCGAGCTGCTGCGAGAAATTTCCGAGAAACGGAAACCACGTTTTCCTGCGAGACAGCTACGCCAGCTGATTAAGCTTCACATTTATAACTTCAGAAACAGGACCAATGATATAAGTAAGACGCAGAGCGAGACGTGGTGCAGTGCCTGTCCTCTGGACATGCTGTTTCGAACATACGGACTTGGCCGCCAAAGCCTTCTGGGGCACAGCAAAGATAGAGCCATGCGCTGCGTTCCTCTTTTCAAGTACATTGCTCACTGAAATTTAGATTGTGATTATGCAAGGCCACCCAAGTTGTTTGTGTTTCTTAGTATAGTTTGACACTATACATCAAGATGAAGCCCACAGCGGGAAATTATTTGTGTAGGAGCGAACCACCAGTTTGAATTGTTAAGCAATTGCTAGGCGATTGCTTAACTTCGTTAACTTAACCTTGAATTCCTCCTTTATCAAATTTTATTTTTCTGCATGCACATGCCCTTCTACTACATGGTATTAGATGCCTGTATTGGCAAAGCGCGACAGCAATGAACAGCATTGTCCTCCTTTAACGTAGTCCACTTCGAATTAGGTTACTAAAGAAAAGGAGTCATGATATGATGGCTGTAGTAAGTAAGTAATGTAGCTTTGTAGACGGCCAAGATAAAGGTCTGCTTCTCGAATGCTAGTTACTCTGCGACACTCTGACTGTTTTGTTCGTCTGACAGACCTTGTAGCTGCATGGTTTACCTCTGTTTCTATTATAGCGCCGTTGATATATTTTAGCCTCTCATGTTCCACGAAAAGGGTGTAATGCGATAGCACTATCATTTCCTGTCATTCGATGATCACCTATTGAAACCTGCACGACAGGTGAGTTAACGTGAAATTAGGGCCTATAGCTGCTGTCTATTTGTTTACCTCCTGTTGTACTAACGTTACGATTGCTTCGTCTTTGTTACTGTCAAACGCGATACATACACACCACAGCAATCACTACGTAACGTATCATGCGGTTATCCCTATAGTACTCACTCCACGTTGAGGGCATCATACATTGCTATAACGCGTATCTGTGGACTTTTTAGTTAGAATACCTTTTTTTCGAAGTACAAAAAGCTAGCACTATAATTCGGCCTTTTAGTGCTACAGCACTCACTCCATGTTGAGGGTATCATACATCGCTATAAGGCGTATATGTGTTCTTTTAGTTAGAATAACTTCTTTTTATTATTGCAAAAAGCTAACAGAATAACTCGGCCTTTTAGGACGGATTAAGGGATTGACGGACTCCACTTGAGCGAGAAATTGCAATGTATTTGTCGTAAATTAAAAAAAAAATTCGCTTTGGAATCGCTCAATTTGAGAGACATGCTCCGACTTTGAAATTTAAGCGTGAAAGCGGCAATATGTCTCCTTAGTAGAAATTCCTAGACTATCAAGGCTTTCAAGATACCAATCCCGGAAACCTCATAAAGAAGTCACTACCGTTACAGTTTAGATAATGTCCGACTTTCCAACATTTTTGGGAAGCCGTGAGCAGAAATTACAAGGTATTTGGTGGCACACTCAAGGACCGACATCTCGAAAGTGGTGAAAGTATTACAGATCTTGCTAAGAAAACATGCCTGCCCTGAGGCTTAGCTGAAATGTTGCAAGAGCAAGTTATCTTTGAAAAAGTATATAATGAATCTTTTCCAGTTATCTAACTACGCTTTCCGATTGCTCATACAGATTATTTACGCCTGTCGTATAAATACGATTAAAAAGCATAATACTGATATTTCTAAAGGTCAACTAAAAAAATCTCTTGGAAAACAAAACAGGCGGTATATTCGCGTACACATTTGCCTACAGCAGCCAAACCAGTGAATGTATTACAGCCACTTTCACACAGAAAAGGGTGGTGGGCAGCGTTGCGCTATTCAGCCTACCCGTGACACACAAGCGAAACGGCCGCTGTTCCTTTCTGAGTCGCCGTGCTACACTGGTAATCTTTTCAGGCTACTCCCCTGAGGGGAAACTGTCATTGGTAAGCGAATAACGCTTGTGCTGACAGACCTTGCACTAGCAACAGGGTTGCGACTCCCATCTTTCCCTCCTCTCCTCCCCACCGGCGCTCATATTCTGTGCATATCCCCAGGAATGGGTCCGTGTTTAAAATTTCGGTGAGTACTGACGGCCTTCTAATTCTGTAGAATACTATCAAAACGAAACGTTATATAAAGTGTAATCACATTCCACGGTGTCAGTTTTGATCTCCTAGGGAAGCAGCTGCATGCCTTAAATGCAATATTAAGGTTGAGGTACTTGGGAAAATAGATGCACTTAGTTTATAAGTCTCGTCATCTTTTCCTGTTGTGGTAGCCCTCTCAAGCAGGACATGCCTTACATCAGATTCATAGCATGGGTGCGATACCCGCATATTTATGGCCTATTCTCACCTACTTTCAGTAGATATGGCTGGCAAGTACTGCTAGAAGGTTGCGAATTTGTAATGCCAATAAAATGTCAATTTCCTTATTATGCCTAATTCCTGGCTGACAAGCTTCGGGGGTTATTTAGTGATCTCTCTATACTACAGTTTATAGATGTGAACATTTTTTGGAGAGCACGCATTTGGTGAAACACCTGCAAGGTCATTCCAAGTCTCCTCCACTGCTCCTCCTTGGCCGCAGTCGTATGCGCTCGAAAAGAACAATTATACTAGGTGTGCTACAAATGGGGATCATGCTCTTCAATGTCATTTCAACGAAAAACTGCGCAAATTATTATATCCATGTAAACAGGTACTGTAATATGAAAGTTGAATGCATTGGTTGGCCTTACCTGGTACACTGTGCTCACAAAAAATAGTAGGCCTATATACGAGGCCAGTTTCCCAGGAAACGCTACCATCACAGCAACAGCAACAGCTCTGTGCGGTTGATGCTAGCGAATTCGCCGGTATCATTGGAAGCGGCACGAGTTTCGCATTTCATAGATGGAGGAGGAGCCACATCTGCAGAAAACTAATTTTCTTTAATGTGCGCAACCTCCTTTCATGAATGTGGGTGGGTGAGTAAAGACTGATTGCTTTAGTAGTACCGTAACTGCTACGCACGTGTCACCACACCCTCCTTCTTTTGCAGGGCATAGTGCTAAGGGGCCAAATGATTGTCAAAATAATAAAAACCAGTCCAAAAGTATTGTTGAGAACTAAGCAACAGCTTCCTTTCTCTCCCTCAGCGGTTCTAGTCTCAGGGATGCGTGTATCAAGCAGCTGTGGGGTCATCACAACTGCCATTTAGTCAATGCTATTACTAGTGATGTGTGACAAATCCATTCATGTGTTGGGGCCGTCGGCGGAAAAGAAGACGAGCTTTTTACTGACGGCTTCTAACTGACTTCTGAATGCTTGCAGGCTGCCTGCCTCCGCTCGTTTATATGTATATCACAAAGTCTTTGACACTTGCTGTATATCCTTGCCGAGCACAACTTCCTCCAGTGTCTATGAGCGTCTGGTGCATAATGAAAACTAAATTTTCGGGCTGTGAAGCTAGGGTGACACTCTATGTCTAATAAAAGACTTTTTAACTGCAACTTCTCCCTGGAACAAAAAAAGTAGTCACCCAGTAGACGAAGTACAAGTTCATCTATACCTCGCAAATGGGTTCGAGTAAAGTGCCATGGGGAATGATTACTGGGGGGACTGAACCTTAACGCATTTAGGACAATGTTTATAGTCTCCACTTCATGTTTATTTAAACATTTGTGTTCTTTCTTTAATCGTTCCAATCCGTTCAATGTTAGAATGCATATATAAAGGAGGTGTTTGCAGCAGAGCCCCTTCACCGATAAATCAATAAGAGCGACGCGCATAGAGTGAAAAGAGACCTGAGTGGAGAGGATTCAATATTGTGCTGTTTAAGACTAAGTGCCTCTTAAAAACTTTGTTTATTGCTTTCAAAGAGTCAAATAATATTTATTCAGCCGTATATTGAGAAGAAAAAGCGGCGATGCTAGAGCTTCCTTAAGCTCTCATCACGGTATGCGATTTGCAATCTAAGTTATACTGTTTACAAATTATAAACTGCGTAGTGTGTTATGATGAATGCGGTATTGGCGTGGGATTGGAATAAAATTTAACTAACGGTAACATTCGCCTAAAGACTGGACAATCTTCGTATTTCAGCCATAGGAACATCAGAAGCTATATTTCTTCTTAAATGCACAGCACGCTAGCACACGATCAAACTTGGCGAAATTAGCTTTTAGTAAGGTTGATAGTTGAAGTAAGCACGTGGGTGTTTAGTAAAACCACGCACTCAAATCTGCGAGTCTATAGAGACAGTTGCAATTACAGCTACCCGGTGGGCAGTGGATAAGCGGTTAGCTCCTCACTCATAAATCTGTTTACTTATGCGGAACGTAATGTTGGGGGGGTGGGGGGAGGGCTTCTAGCAGCGACATACAGCCACAACCGCGATGCTGAACTTTGAGGCACCGCGGTAAATATTCAAATGAAGAAAAACATAATATCAGTAACGCATGCTGGCTGGCTAGTTGGTTCGGGTTCGTACCAAATACGCACGGCGCGATTAGGCAGAGGTCAAAAAGGCGACTGACCCGGGGATGCGTGTATGTCTTCGTTTAATTGTATTGCTAATTTTTATTTTGAATACATACACTACTGCTTGAAATATAATTTGGTCTCTTTTTAGGGATAAATGAGCCGAAAGTGGTATATATATCTGTTCCTCCAGAACTACTTTACTAGGCATTTTGTATAAAGGAGCCATATACAATAAAGAAAATGAAAATTAAGTACTCGTAACGAATAAGACACATTTATCTATGCCAGGAAGCCTTTAGGTACACAAAATTCTACTTACTCTATCACACAATATAGGCTATGTTGACCCACTCGGTTAGTTCAAGAGAGCGTATTGCGAAGACCAATAAATAATTTCTTGCAGTTCACCTTCATTTAGCCTCCGGGGCTCAGTTTGACACTGAGACTATCTGCAGAATTTCTGTGAATAAATACATAGCCGTTGCTGCTATGCAAGTTCCCTTATTTGAAAAGTGCACACTGATTTGGTCGACTCACGCAACACAAGAATTCTAGCGTGGTCTTTGCAATATCAATGTCCTTTGTTCCTTTCCTCATCACTGAGTTTCACGCTACAAATGTATTGCTTGAGCACGACAAGGATGTGCAGTACAATAGGTAAGGGCCCAGAAAACGCCGATTCGTGTGGAACCTGAAAATCATCGAAGCCAGATTAGGTGAACCTTGGTTTGCAGGTTTTCATAGCGTTTTAAATGATGATCTCGAAAGGTTTGTTAGAAATATTTTCCATAAGGGAATGAAAGCTGCTCTGAAGGCTGCGTAATTGGGCTGTTAGAAAGCAATAGGTTGAGAATATAATGCGGCAATCATCAACATTCATCGCTACTATAATCGAGGAATGGCTTCTACGAAAATTCAATCCTATGGCACGAAAAGTGTGGCGAATGAGCGTATAAGAAGTATTCTGTCATAGGATGGATGATGCACTCGCTCAAAGTGACGCAGAGCTTTCTCGCCCGCTTTCAGCCTTAGAAGGAATAGGTATGCTTCAGTAAGTACTGGGATAGTTTGGGCGTCGTAGAGCAGAGCCAATCACGAGTCGGAAGGAACGCGATGATACGTTTCAGTTTGGGCATCACACGAGGCCACACATTCTTGTTTTGCATACATCAGCATACGTGCATCACGCATACATCACGCCTGTACAACAAGCATACATCACGCCAGTGTACAGATGATTCACAACTCCAACAACCCTGGGGTCTCGTCGCAGGCGGCACTGCTAACAGCAATGGTCGCCTTAGATATGTGGAGTGACTGTGATTTGCTGCGTGCATATTTAGCTTTAGGGTGCCAAGAGATGCGTTCATCGATATTTGCTCGAAGGTAGCGTTGTTTTGGTATCTACCTCTTGTTGTGTGTTGATGGCTGGCCGAGGTCCAGTTAGCTTGTGGTCTGACGAGCTGGATGTCTAGCATGGTATGCAATCGCAGTCAATATTCCAGGCAAAATTAAGAGGCCACCTTAACCCAAGTATTCTGAAGTCGGATTCAGAGCTCTCCTAAAGTTGCCCGAATGCCTAGACCGATGTGCAAAGGGCCACTTACTTGCAAAGCGGTACCATCATAGATGAAACGTAGCGAACAAAATTCAGTTACAATGCTCTGGGAAGCAGTTTAGCAGTGGGAAATAAATTATTACGATCCTGTGATATAACACTGCCTTTCCGGGCTAATGCACTTCGGTGCGAGGAACACTTGCTAATACTCCGTGGAGCACTATTCATCTGGCACTTCGATAACAACTTCCACACAGAACGAAGCCCATGATCCTAAATCCGAGTGGCCGTAGGAAGTGAAACTAAATGTCTGGTATTAGTCAAGGATGCCTCAAACTTGAAACCTAACGAAATGTTGCGATTTCTTGCACGCGTATTCAGTGTAGGTAGCTTCACCTAATGAATTTATTTCGCTGACTTGCTCATGCATTTTGCCGAACACAGTCATTGCTGTGAATTATTAAAGATGCTGTAGCTTCCTAGTAAGTAACCGTGCATTCGTGGTGAGATGCTCTGCCTGGACTTTCTGTGCTAAAATTGATTTCCTTAGAAGGTGAACCGCAAGCAAAAGCACTTCTGCGCAAATATGGTGAGCTCACCGCGTAAGCGCATTGTGCAAATCGGCTTACCGCTCAACAAGCACAATAGGTACTTCTTTTTTTCTAATAAACGGCAGTGAAAACCATCATTATACGGCAATAACAAATAATGAAAGAATACCACCACGCATGGGATTTTATACAGTACTGCACTTGTACAATGCCTGTGGCGCGGCAATCTGTAATTTTGCTGCTCATTATCTAGTTAGTTTTATGTTCCTGAAGCACAGGGATAAAACTATGATAAGAACCGTTACTACCACGTTCACAATTCCTGGAAATGTTAAGTGCACGGATACTAGAATAAAAGTTGAAACAATATTTAGTTCTATGTAATTGTCTTGTATGGGACGCTGATGAAGGTATCTTACCTTGAGAGCCATTCTTTCTTTATACTTGGAGTAAGGCAGGGTTGAATTTACGTCAAGAGCTTCAAAAGCTACCGAACTGTGATAGAAAATAAAGCCATCTTGACCATCAGAAGCTCTGTCTAAGAAACGATAAAAATAAATTCTGCTTTCCATAAACGAGAGTGAAATGATGGATCCAAATTCAACATAACGACCCGTTGAAGGGTAACCGATGAAAGAAAAACAAAAAAACTTCAGTCCACACACAATTTGCACTGTTTCTGAATACCGAAGACGAGTTTGTTGATGCAGGGCAAACGGCCATCAAGGGAAAGCAAACGATCCTGCGTCCGTAAACACGACATTCTCCGATCATAAGTTTCGAAGTCTGTGGCATCACGCCCAGAAGTTTCGCTGTCATGCACAATGCTTCGTGGCGCGGCAATCAATGCTCTAGCCCACAATTTATCGACATAAAATTTCTGGCAAGGTACGTATACAAAAGCTTATCTATGCACCCTTTAGTCCAACCAATAGCAGTGTAAGAACCAAAGTTTCTTTCCCAACATATAGAAGGCAGCCGCTTGGTTGCACGGTACTCGACAACCCAAAAAGCTGCGCGAGCGAGAAGACGAGAGCAGGTATCTCGCAAAAATGGTCTTCATGCCTCAACGTAAGTAGCACAGAAACTAACTCCGAAAAAGATGCGCTATGAAATGGCTGTACTATTTCACGCATGCTTTTAGGCTGCACCCCTATTCTTGAACATTTATTATGCATTTTGACTATTGGAATGGTCCTTAGCACTCCTATATTGACGCTTTGGTGTCATTGCTCAGCTTGGTTTAACAAGATACTGCCACCGAATAATTATACAAGCTAACGAAGTTTTAAAAATTTTGCACCAAGCACATATATTGTATGAATATTTTGTGTAAATTACGTACTCATGGGCAAAGAAGCAAAGTATGGCGGCCCGAAGTTTTGAAAACTATTTGTTATTTTTGCATTCTGTAAAACTGCTCTGTAGCATCAATGTACATTGATTTAAATTATGATTGTTCTTCCTAAATTATAAATGTTTTTATAGAATATATGTATAGCAGCCCAAGATATTTAATGAGCCCTTTCTATACATGAAATATCAGGACACAAATATCCCGATGTGTTCTAGTATTGAAAGATATTCAGACAAGTCCACTTACGAGAGCAGTTCTTTAATTATACGGTTGGAAGAAATCACAAGAGAAAATTTCAAATTTGCGTACTTTTGTCAGGGTCATTGACTATCGCAAAATTACGTCTTTATTGACAAGTGTTGCCCATGAGCACCATACTAGATTTATTTCTTTACGAGTTTGGGCGTTGAATATAAAGTTCCTTGCTGAATGTATTCCGTCAACACTGAATGTTGGGCAGGAATTGTCCTTTCTTCATTGAGAGCAGCAACATTGGACGAGGAATAGGATTGCTATTCGATTCTCTTCCTTTTGCAAGCATGGTCAGAGGAGACAGGCCGCTGTGAATTCTGCAGCTCCTGTGGTTTTACACACGGGAAGCTAATGAAATATACTTCTGTGGCTAACATATGACCGAGACCTGTCTGTGCAAAATCTAAACTAAGCCATAGGTACATTGAACTGAACGTCGACTTCTAGTTCTCTAACTGGCATTGCCCCCATTACCAAAAAAAATATCCGCCAAATATATTTTTTTTGTTGTTATGCTTATTCCAGACGTGTTCTACATGTTTCGGTAGAAAAAAAATCTTTTTTTCGGACATTTACGTATGCCTTCAATAAAGGGGTACGCATCATAGCCCTTCTTGATGTGAGAACGATGAGCGTTGCAAAATAAATCTACGCTCATAATACACGAAAAGCCACATGTAGATTTGTCTCACTTGTTTATCCGAGCGAAAGGAATGTGCAATAAAATCATGGCTAATGTGTTTATCACTTCCAAATAGCCTCTAACGTGCTATTCATGATATAAATAAATTTAGGAGCACTTCCGTCAACTTTTCCACAACACGGAAGGTGTTATCAGGGACGTTTTCCTTTGGATTTCTATTCTTCGATGTGCCTGAGTTTTCATAATTACTTGAAAGAGTTCGCTTCAAACTTAAATTAGACCGCGAGAATCCGCAAAGTGGTTCTCTATAGCTTTACATATGAAATCAGCGCGAAAAAGCAAGGCAACACCAAGATAACGACCATGGTTGCAAATGTTTCCTAGACTGAAATCAACATTATGCACAATGCGCATGAAACTGCAGATGCTTTCTATATACAGAGGTAGCGCAGCTGCATATCCCAGCTGTCCATTTCAACGGTAAACTGAGTCGTAGTCCATGACACCATTTAGAGGAACCGGTGCGCAGCTGGTGCTTTTTTTATGGCTTGCTGCTAACAAAATACAGCTGATAAACGGTGTTCATCCTGTATCCTTCTCGTTGCCTTCAGTCTTCGCGCTGATTTATGTATGCCTTCCTCATAAATACCTCAACTTTCTACAAGATTGCAGTTTTTGCGCCCCAATAGTTGTTTGTGTTACATTGCATAACAGAGGGTTATCTTTGCAGGTGGCAGTCATTGTGGAAAAAAAGCACATCTTTCTGATGCCCAGGAAATGAGAAATACACGAACGAAACCGGCCGGTTGCTTCATGATTCTCATGTTCTCTCCTTGTCGCCTGCTTTGCAGGGCCTTTGGTTGCCTGTTTGTTCAAAACCTCGACCACAGATCTCCCGAAAAATGCGCTTTAAAATGGAAGAGTCCTTACTCTCTGTACTCACTTACCTGGCTCTCTTCATTGGCTTTTTTCCAAGCTAGCCACATCGTGCAGACGATCATGCGAAAAGAATCATACGCTGACTTTACGGAAGCCATTTTGTTCATTCTGACCGTCACAGCGACAGCTAAAGTCTACGTAAACTTATTTTGCATGATTTCGGGATCCGAGAAGCTCCTCATCTTCTTTCGCGAGAGTTCAGAGTACGAAACCTTCTCGCAATTTCGGCGTCCACGATTCAGCGAAATGCTCAAAAAAGATTGGCTACTCTATCTCTTTAGGCTTTTCTTCATAATATCCAAAGTCGCCACAACATGCGCACTCATAGTTTTCATTCCACAGGGGGACGCGGGAAATATTGAACGGCAAAGAGGTGTGGGAGCAGCGCTCAGCGGATTGTTCTCTGTGTTTGCGTTCACGTTCTACGATACGATCATGTACCTTGTTATGACTTCGACCTTCGAAATCCTAGTCTGGTACGTGCGCGCACAGCACGAAGCTCTTGAAGAATGCTTGAACGAGGTCGCCCAGGTAGCAGTGTCCGCTGAATCACGCTCTTCGTCCATCGAGTTGGCGCACAGGAAGCTCGAAACGGTGCGCGGGAACTTATGCAGCATAAATAAACTCAAGAGCAGGATGAACGATACGTGGAATCCGGCTATCTGCATTTCGGCAGCTTGTCTTCTGTGGGTCAACTGCATGGCTTTGTACAGCATTATGAATGCTGGCACTACTGGAAACATTGCGTTCTTAACGCCACTGTACGCGACGCACTCCACACTGAGCATTGCGGAGCTTGCAACTTTGAGCTACACTTTGCGTGACGTGGTAAGTATTGCAGCAACTCTTTTTCGCTCTGAGCAGTACTGGGTCTAATGCCTACAAAATTTGTAGCAACATTAATTAGGGTTCGCTCTGTAACAACAGCTTTATTGCCAACTAAGGGTATCTCATGATGTGTTTCATTGATAACTAGTATCCGGTGAAGGATTTGGTTATTCCTTAGCCTACGGCCTCTACGTTAAGTGAACTTTCGAGGAAAGTTGTTTTGAACAGTTGGAAAGTTTTTCGCGAGATCCGCCATTGTTAAAATTGCACATCTCGAGTGGAGAGCTTTGCGTTTACCATTTTATTTCTTTTAATTTGATGAATGATAGATCACTACGAGAGGATAGTTGTGTCAGAGCCATGGTTAGATGTTGTGCTATCTATTTACAACTTTTTTTGCTACGTTGAGAAGGTTGCAGAATTCAAGGGGTACAAGATCATCTTACATAAATCAATTTGCTCACACAATGCACTCATTTCTATTTACGAGATAGCTCCTTCGCATCTGCGGAAGCGGCGCGTAATATTCCACGTCGGCTAAGGAGCAAGTGTAGTTGTGAAGGATAAATCTATTTCCTGTGAGGTTTTACACTGACGCACCTTTGTAGCAGATGGACATTACTACCGGAATATCTGAGTTCAGTATATCAACTATTGCAGGCCGAGAAACTCAGAGACGCCGTGCGTTCGTCCTCTATGCGTGCCGTCACCGACTCGTACTACAGACAGGTAATATGTTTTTTACCATTCATAAGTTTATTTTCGTTTCTTTAAAACGTTGCCAGTTTACACTTATGCAATAAAATATAGTTTTATTCATCATTCGCTATCAAAGTATGCGGGTCTTGCAAAATTCAGTGCTCGAAAACTCTGATGGCGCCTGATTTCGGTAGAATAAATTAGAACCTTTTATATGACTATTCATATCCGGACAAATGTGCGAAAAATGTGTGCGACAAATGTCGCACGCATTTTTCTAGTCGTGAATGAGTTGATAGCGCAACTAAATATATACAAAACGAGTATATCAGATTTGTCAAACCATTTCTTTTTCTTCGCAGGCACAACTATTATATGACGCCATTGACCCTGAACGAATGTGCATAACTGGCGGCGGCTTCTTTCGCCTTGACCGATCCCTCATCGTATCAGTACGTAAACCTCCACGCCAAGCTTGGCCGCAAGAGCTAATACAATCGTGTTTGGCATATATAAAGGTTAATAATGCTGGAGGCTTTCATACATAGTTCTCCGAAGTGTGTATCTAGGCCATGGCATAATTTATGGAACCTGCAGAACATGCATGCTAATACTATTGCTGTTATTAGGCGCCTTGCGTCATAAGAAGAACGCAAACGCGACTATCCGTGCTAAAGTACTCAGCGCATCGTATGCTTGCTTGCGCTTAACGGCGCAATGATGAATTCGTTTTCACGGCAATGTAAGCATAAATTTTTGCATAAGCTTACATAGCTTATCAACAATCACACTGCGTTGTATTCAATAGTTCAATATCAAGAGGTCTAAACTTTGTGCCTCCAGAACCATGGCGAGCAGAACTAGCCAGCATTGTTTAGCCCAAAAATTTGTCCAATGATATGTAGTTTGCAATTCCTCTTTACTAAAGTATCAGTCGACCTAATTTAAAAAATTGTAGAGCTTTTTTCCTTCATGATATTCACTTTTTTCCAGGTTTCGGAGTGTAGTATGTGTATAGAATATATATGGAGCAAAAGTAGATTCCCCAATGTTTACCTAGCAATGTTGCTTTATGTCTTTTTCAGTGGCAAAACGGCTTACATAAATGAGTAGAAGGTTATTGTCCTGTGCTCAAGTCCTTTTATTTTTATTATTATGTAAGGTCTTGGGCTTCCACATGTATAACACCCGTAGACTTTTGAAAGGTTTTGCCATTATTCCGTGAATAATAGATCGGTTGACTTTCTGTGCTTTTTGCAACAAATAAATGTTTGAATTTTTTTATCTTTCTCATTACAGATATCGGGCGCACTGATAACTTACACGGTCATCTTGTCCCAGACGAGCCATGAACACTGAGTGGACATGTACTTCGAATATATGGACCGCCTCACGACAGGAATGCTCTCCATGCGGCAGCCACTTTTCGGCAATTAAATGCCACTCTTATGGGCAGAACCTTCAGCCTTCATCTCACGTTGCTTATCTAAGCGTCTGACGCTGACGTATACGGTATCGCTATCTTGCATGGTGGTGTGACTATTTAATGTCATAAATCACTAGGACGCATCATTGCGCATCATGTCTCATACGAGACAGCTCAAGGTACTTCGGGCCACTCCAGCTCCTGTCGCTGACTTTTCTTCGTGCGAAGGAAGACCAGATCTGAGATATTTGCGATAAGAAATACCTTACTGTAATCATAATAAAAAGGCGGCCGACAGATGGGCTTTCACAATATGGTATATAAGTTTTGAAAGGGGATAAGGCGCCTCAAAAGGGTGGCTGGTTAGCTTGAAATCTAACCCCCCTTGGATGACAAGGCCGCCTTTCACGAAGTGTCCCTATCGAAACGTAGGCCAGCTTTTCTCAGGCACGTTATCCCTGTTTGCGACTTTTACACCAAAGTACCTATAATCAGTGGTTAGCTCGACGACGCCGTCATCCGATTTCTATAAGGGAAGCAACTTTCTTATGTGGCTAATGCCGAGGCGTATATGGCTTGTTTTCCTTATAAGTGGCGAATCCCTCCTTAAAGAGGCAGAATCTTTTCTAATTTTATCGTTATTAAAAGCCAAAGTCGTGTAGCAATACATGGTCTAATCATTAAACAAATAACGAATAAAGGTTACCCACAGAAAAAAATTGGAATACGATGCATTTTTATTCTTCGTTTGGGCATCTCCATTTGCGTAGGTTCGCACTCAGCCATGAATAGGGAAGGTGATGCCTGTTTCTAAAAGTGACTGCTTACAAGCGGAATTGATTCTTTCAATGTGTTCAGTAGTAGGTCGCGTATAGGAATGTATATTCAAGCTGAATATTTCGCAACAGTTGTAAAATGCTACCTAGAATTGCTGTTTAAGTACGGACTTTGACGAACAAGAAACTGCTTTCTGAATAGGGATATCAATTAGTGCTGCAAATATTAGATGCAAAAGTGAGAAGACCCGTAAAAATTCAGAAGGGCAGCGGATTTGGCGAGTTGGTGTTCCATGGTAACAGTAAAATTCAAACAGCGCTAGACAACAGGACCAGAAAGAGGAGGAGACAAACACGGCACAAACTTCTGCCCCGTGTTTGTCTCCTCCTCTTTCTGGTCCCGTCGTCTAGCGCTGTCTGAACTTTATTGTTACCGTCAAACTCGAGCCGCAGCCATTTCATGAAGAAACTGCTACTGAGTTTACTCTCTATTGTGGCTTTGCATGCTGAATGAAATAGCATTCCTATATTCCGTGTGCATGTTGTCAGGTTGCTGAGAAACCTCAGAAAATAATTAGGCATGTTTCATTATAATTCGCGAGAACGCTGTCCATCCAAGATACGAGGCGATTTTTCCATTTGGCGTATCCAAACTTCTTAGGGCACCCAAGGGCACCACTGGGACACAAAGTTCCAGGCCGCGATCATGGTAAAGGTCTCTTTGTTATCAACACGGTATTTACGCCATATTGCATGAACGAAATGCGAGGAATCTCGTGACAAAAAACCAAAAACAAAGGAACTTGCGTCCCCGATTATTGCCACTCTCTTCTTCTATGACTTGTTTGTTTGTTTTTTTCCAATATGGAGATTCAACTCCTAATGATATGTAATGAATCTTTATAAAAATAACATGCCGCTCCTTAGAAAAACACATAATGACAGTACAGCCCCTAATTATAGTTAGAGTCTACTAAGAACAGACGCGCCTACGCTGCGAAGAAAAGGAAATGCTAAACATAGTTTGTGCACATAAATATAAGGAAGTGTCCTCCATTGAAAAAAGCCATTCTATACGGGTTTGACAGAAAGAATGTTTCTCAGTTGAAGAGACGTTCGTCGCGGCGAAAGAAAATTCGTCCTGGGGCCAGATTTATTGGCTATCGAAGTTTTCGGTTCTCGTTCCTTCGCTGGGGCTGAACTTTACGAATTCGCAGCAATCGTAGAAATAACGACTCAAATTCAAGGGAAGCATAAAGGAAGCATCCTGGATCTTAAGCACGAATGAAACCACACGTGACTCATCCATGCTCTAACGCGCATTCAATTGTGATTTGAGGATCATGAAGAGTGACTGAGACAGTATTGACTATTTCCGCTCTAATTAAGTCAGTTAGGCTTGCATCTACCTAGAGAGTACAGTTCACTGGGGTGGAGTTTCACAGGCGGGTCGAACAGTAACTGAGTTTAGTAAATGTTGTCTTATACTTAACGGCTTTTATTCTCTCGATACTAATAAATGAACTTTTTGCTTCCTTTTATATAAAAATATTTCCTCCATCTGAAATGGCAACTAGCGTGTCTTAAGGAAAGACTCCACGTGCTGGCAAAATAAAGAACAGAAAAGCACAATTCTGTTCACTTTTGTCGTCTGAAAAATGCTCGCGACATTCAGCTGCGGTTTCTTGCATATTCAACTACTTGAGTTATGGAAGAGACACGCTGTTTTTGCACTCGTTCCGCGATCAATGACACTTGGCCCATGATAGGTAGGTAGCGTAGTCATTGATTTTTTGGCAATGAGAAAATTGCGTGACCGCGTCTACAGTTGGTCAATTGTAGTTTACTGTAGCGCGATCGTACTTTGGCTAGGCAGCATTCTCTCGAGATAGGCTGAATGTTGCAGGAGTCATTTATAGATCAAGCGTATACATCTAAGGGACATCAACTTCGAATACATACGTCACTGCTATTCTCCATGGAGAGCCATACAACACTACCAACAAATGGATTGTTTTTACCATCGATACCGCTTCAGTTCGACGGGTGTTTTTACTTTTCTATATCATACCCACAGCACAAGTTGCCGAACTGTCGGGGCGAAAAATCTAATCAGATGCTTGATGCCAGCTTTATTGACGTGTTTTTCCGCAGCTACGGGTTACCTTGTTTTATGGTAAATCGCCTGTCGCTGTTGTACAATGTGCACAAAGGTTTTGAATTTCTCGGCACTATATGACGGTCGCTCGCCACAGCATAGTCTGTGTTCCAACAATAGATCGATATGTTGCCTTCCGTTCGCTCCTTGTTTCTTGAAGGTAGATGACGCGTGCGTTAACTCATTGGGTAACGACACAGTAATTTCTGCTGAAAATATTTAGTTAGAAGTAGCGCCTTGTCCGTCGTACAAGTTCCTTTTTTAGTCCGCGTCCTCGTAGCGCTCTTTTCTTCAAGTATGCAAAACCAACTCGCCCACATCAAGTTTCTGCTGCTGATACAGGACGGTTTTCAGAAATCGTTAGGGATATTTATTTTTATTGTCATCTGTTCGTAAAAGTCGCGAGCAACAATATCCAACGAGAAAGTGCTGCGGGCGTGAGTGACCAAGTGCATGAGGGCATCGGCAGTCACTAGTAAAATGCACATGGTACCGATGCCAATCCGAAGGCGTGTTAGTTTAGCGCTCGTATTAGTAGTTTATGCGTCTGGTGTTCTCGTTACTATTTACAAGGGTTTTCAAACCACACTCATTGCGCGAGCTGCTCTGCGTGCGTGAGTGCTTACGTACGTGTGCGTGAGTCCGTGCGTGCATGCGTGCGTGTGCGTGTGTGTGTGTGTATGTGGTAAGCAAGCGGTTGTGGTAAGCAGGTTATGCGTCAGTTTCTTTTGACAGTGGCATCCCAAATCTCTCGTAGGACATGCAGCTGGCATGAGCCCCCCCTCCCCCCCCAGCATAGGCATATATTTTCCATATATGTGAAATATATGTTACATATAGAAAGTGTCACATAATAGAACATGTCACAATAACAAGTTACATTTGTTTGTGGACAAATTTCTGTTTATCAGTGAGTCTTCGTTTTTTTTAATATCTATAAATATAGTGAACAGCGCAACAGTTAAGATGGGCTTGTTCATTTTGATAGGAAGGCCATGAAGACACTGGAAAAGGACGAATAACGGAGGGGTGTGTCTACAAGGTCGCTGCAAAAAGGAATGGTTCTCCTCTTCCTTTCGATCAGCAAAATGTGGAATAATTATTATCTTCATATATATGCCGTAAAGTTGTGGCGTATTCTCCGATGCCAGAGGCTGCGCAAAGCTCTGCTCTTACTGCTACTGCAATGATTTCTTTTATTGCTGAGTCTATCTTTAAAACTCACTGTGGCAGCTAGAAGCTTTCCATTTGGCCTTACCTACTCGAGCATGCGAACACTTCTTACACAAACATTGTGTGGACGAATTAACTCATAGATGTTCATTGTGAAAAATGTCGCGTGTTTAAAACGGAATACAGATTGATTCCAGCCAGTTGTTTCGCTCACTTGATTCTATGAGAGCAACGCCAGCAATATTTGAATTTTCTCTACAATGGATCTATTGACCTGCCGTCTCATCTCTTTGATTCCAATTCCCAGGACACAGTACCTATCATACGGTTTTCCACAACATAGTTTAGGAGAAAACTTGTCGGCACTGTCCCCGAGAGTTTCTGAACTGACGCCGTGGTGCTTTAGGAATGCAGGGATGTGTTTGTGCTATGCTCTGTCTCGAACGTGCCTTTGCCTAAAGCGTGCTCGCGGCTGCACAGGTAATTCTTTATTAAAATGAAAGATGGATAAATCCTTCGCAGTCACCCATATATCGTCCAAAGATATACTCATCATCCACGCGTAATGCAACTGATGCCAAAGAATAACAGAAGACAAACTACCGCAAAGCGCTCGCAGATCTAATCGTCTTTCGTCCTACTTTGGGGGCCCCCGTAGCTCTCGCATTTCATGTGCTTGTACATTCAAGCATAAGTTCTCATGACTGAAGCAAAATTGATTTTGTGTATTAACAAAGAAGGGAAAACATTTATGTGCTGGTTTTAGAGAAAATGAACCATTATAGTGATGGAGGGAGCGGAACTAGGCAGAAGCGCCTTCAAGGTTTCCTGGCTGTCCGAGATCGACGCCAATTCGAAGCCGACACATTCCCCAATGTCTGCTCGCACGACAGCGGCGTATCACCATTCTTCCGCTGAGGTAACAGTGTCAGAAACTGTATAGAAGATACAAATTTACCACTCGATCAATACTGTGACGTGTTCTCAAAGCATTCCCCGAAGAGTGGGGCATGGCGCCATCCATAGGCTGGAAAGGAACATTGTGCTTACACTTCCTTGGCCATGTGTCGCAATAGCACTATATGACAGCACGGATATGTTTAAACATGTGCCTTTGATGACATGCTGAAAATGCATGGTAGCAACGTTTTTGCTCAGGAATATTCGTGAGAAGTCACTGAGTGGCCTCCAAGATCGCAATGGATGGCACGATCACTGAAATGCCGCGACGAATTCAATGTAGCAGTAGCGCGGCCACTCGTTTGTATGTGAAGCTTTCTGCGAGAAGCAAAAATCATCTCGTAATGCGATGACCACTGCTGCTGTCGTCTTGCTGAATACCGTAGCTTGCACAAGGGCCAGCACTCATATATTGAACCAGCATCGAGCACCTGGGCCCGTGTGTACTTCCCCAACGAATGTGCTGGTTGTCAGCTCTGTTTTCTACTAAATAACAACGCATTGAAACAACAAGGCGCCGAAACACCAACCTAACTGCAACACATGGATGGCTTGGAGTGCACACGTTATTTCATGAAGTAGTACTTTTTGCGCCTTTTCCCGAGTTTGGAACTTCTGCTTCGTCGCCCTCTTGATGGCTAACGTGGTCCAATCCTGAAACATGCGCTATCTAATAGATAGGCTAACTTCGCATATGGCGTGATGAATCGCAGGCAAAATTTCGTGCCAAATGTTATCCGTGGTCACATTGATTACATAGGCCAGGTGGCCGTGGTTTCCGTGTTTTGCAGGGCAGCCAAATTGGTAGCCACTTGGCTGTGAAATACATAGGAGAATAGGAGCACTGTTCTAGCAATTATTAAGCGGCTAGTTCAGGCAAATTTTGCTGCACATGCGTATATTCAACAATCTGTGTTAGATCTGCATCAGTCGTTGTAATATTTGAGAGCACAAAATGCAGGAATATGCCGGTTGCAGAGCGCAATATTTAGTGACGGTATCATAAAACGATCCCTTTTTTACTCAATTCCATTTGTTTAAAAAAGATAGCTTTCTTTAGTGATTTCTTTTGATTTGGATCATTGTACAACCTTCTAGAACAAAAAAAGAAAAGTCCCACATACCTGTTCACAAAACATAGCTAGTAGCTTTGGTCATTGGGTGTGTGTGTTGTATGTTGTGTTGCCCAAAGGTCAATGTCGGTCGCGTGTATGTGCACGAATAAACAGGTTGTTGTTTGTCTTAGTAAACATCACAATGGCGGTCGTTTGGGGTTTCCCGAAAAAGACAACTTTCGCAATGCGTGTGCCACATTCGTATAGGCCCCATTCTCGGCGAATTGTGCAGAATTAACGTACCACGGAGAAGCAAAAGACATGCACTCAAAAATATAATAAAGAGAGCAACCCAACCGCAACATACACCTGCGTGCCAAATACGGCCACTTCATGGGTAGCCATTGCAACGAAGTTGCAGCCCCGATGCTATGGGCTGTGGGAGTCGCTATCTATAGGTTCAACAGTGGTGCACCGGCTACAACATATACTGTGTCCTTATAACGTTCGCAGTTATGGTTGGCATGAAGATTACGAATTTATGTGTCGGCTATCATGCCCAGAAGGTTTCGCTCTTCATAGATGACATGAAGATATGAAACAAACTAGACGAGAAAGCTATCACTGGCTTTGACAATAAGTTTCTATGATTTCTGCCGCAAATTTCTGAACAAAACTACTGCGTGGTCTCGCAAACGGCGTGACAACTTATTCTGAACGTCGCTGGGGCTACTAATGAAGCGATGACTAACACTGGAACAAAATGGTTATATAATTTATGTTGTGCTATATCATGACAAGTGAACAAATGGGGACACCAAGGAGAACACAGGGGACATTGCTACTACTTATTAATTCAATTGAAGAAATGATATATTAATGCTAATGAAAGTGGATGTAAAGACAACTGGCTGCAGAGCGGGAACGAGTCCACGTCTTAGCATTACCCGTGCGATGCTCTAACCAATTGAGCTACCGAGGCGACGTTTCCTCATCCACTTTCTGGGGCATATGTGTTACTAATAGAACTAACCTTGGGAGTGTTAGCCAGCGCCAGCAGTCACAAACCTTAGCGGCGGATGTGGAACATCCTTTCTGCCGCAGGCGTTACAGTACCTGATCTTTGTAGGTGAAGGCAACTGGTCCATAAACCCGCACATGCTGGCTGAAGGCATCAATGTTGCCGTATTCGAGACCCTCGTTATGTATGAACAAGAAGAAAGGGAGTTAACGGAGGTGCCCAAATTTTAATAATAATATGAGGAGAAGCTAACAAATGAAGACGCCAAGGAGAACATAGGAGAAATTGCTTGTACTTACTAACTGAATTAAAGAAATGAAATAATAATGGGAATGAAAGGGGATGGAAGAACAACTTGCCGCAGGTGGGGAACGATCATACGTCTTTTCATTACGCGTACGGTACTCGAATTGAGCCGTTACCATTGTTGCCCATCTTTCTTAGCTACTCATTGCTGCTGAACGACAGCTTAGAATTAGTGTGAGGTTGTTGCAATAACGTCACACTCGTGAAACGAATGTTTAGAAATACGCGATAAATTTCCGAGAGTGATTATGGGCTCGAACATGCGAGCACACGTCGCTCTGAACGCACGGTGCGTTACAAAGCTAGCATAAACTCCTGCCAGGCAGACTTGAACCACCTGAGTGCATCCCATGGACCCGTCACTGCTTAGAATTACTGTGAGGTTGTTGCAGTAACGTCAAACTCGTGAAATGAATGTTTAGAAATACGCGACAAATTTCCGAGAGTGATTATACGCTCGAACATGCGAGCACACATCGCTCTGAACGCTCGGTGCGTTACAACGCCAGCATAAACTCCTGCCAGGCAGATTTGAACCACCTGAGTGCATCCCATGGACCCGTATCCAACGTAAAAGGCGCCACTTCATTTTAAGCAGGCACAAGGAGCCAGAAAACAACTACCAGCAAGTGCTGCCTAGTGTATACCTGGCATACAACTCGGAACATTCTCCCCAAGCCAGCATAGCGAAAGCTCATAAATAGCGCCATTACATAAGCCCTATGGCGGCGTCAAGGAAAAGTAGGTTTAGAAACGAGGAGCGTGCTTGTAAGCAAACGGTTAACTGCTTCAAACTAACAATATGTGCAATGTAACTCTCGAGAACTATTATTGCCGACATGAATACATGCACCAGTAGATTTCGTACACGCACACTTGGCCCGCACCGACTCTGGTGGCAGCACCACCACGTGCTTCGCTATGTTGTTGCGGGGTGCAACCATAGCGTTTGTGTGTTGCCCCGCCTACTTCCATGACACCGGCAGTGCTAATTCCTCTTCTCGTGAATTGCTCATATCGCATGCGTGAAAGCTGATATTAGCCCCTGGATCTCAAAGTGGCGCCCTCTCGTGTGTGACTCTGCTGCAGCGCCGCGCGCTCTACCGGCTCGAGTAGCATCCATAGGACCCAACCGGTCGACGTCTTAAAATGTGAGCCTGCAGGTTTGTAGAACAGTACGTACGGAATGTTCCGAGGTATACTCCGTGAATTTGACAATAGCGTCGTCACCACACCTAGCGTCGTTGCTGCGCCTGTAGTGCTCTAGCTGTCATATTATACAAGTGCGTGTATGGCATGCGTGTATGCGTATGGCGTGTATGGCACAAAATAATAGGGAATAAGTTTGAGGTTTTGCATGCCAAAACCACAGTATTACTATCAGGCAGGCCGTAGTAGTAGAGTGCAGTTTGTTCTGGACAAACTCAGGTTATCTGACGAGCACGTAAACCAATCCCGACGCTCCTTTTTGCATGTCGTCTTGATAGAAATGCAGCTGCCGGGGCTATGATGGAAACCGTGACCTCGAGCTTAGTAGCGCAACGCAACATCCAGATGACTACCACATTGTGTGGTTAGATAGAAGATATAATAAATATATAAGGTTTGTAGTGGTCGCAGTGATGGCATCTATAAAAGCAACACTATAAAGAAAGCTAGCAGTATTTAGAGAGCACATTATTGGCGCTAGCACGCAATAAGAACGCAAATGAGGTAATTAAAATGCCGCTATTTTGGCCGTAACGCACGAGACAACAAAGGCAAATGAATCCGCTGACTTCAGCGAAGCCCCGTTCGCAGTTGGCGCGTAGAGGAAGACATTCAATAAGAGTGGACACCCCCATAGAGCCCAGCGGCCGAGGTGCCTGTAGCGCACCGAGAGTACGCGATTAACACCTGAATCACACTTACGGTCCCGCTTTCTGCGGATGCGTTTAGAACGCTAGCTATCACGGGTTACGCTGGCTGCGCAGAACAGTGCGGCATTTTTTCACACTCTAAGTGCCCCTTCTGCCACACAACGATAATCGTCATCTGCCTTGATGTGTTTCCCTTCATTAACGCTGCGAGCTCGGTACTTTCCAGTAACGAACGGCACGCGCGTTATCAGCATGACAGCATTTCCTGTCGGCAATGGTATCGTTCGTTACAGTGTACAGCGATGCTGTCTATGGCTAGGATGTGGGATTTTATGGCATTCAAGCATAAATTTTCTCCCCTAGAAACTCTCCCCTAAAGAGCGAGAGGGAAAGAATCAACAAGAGCAAATGCATTTCACCACTCGCGCCAAAGCTCGGTTTAAAGGCCACCTGTGTCGAAAACGGCGCTCCATCGCAGCTGTGTAACTGTAGATGTATGACGCAATGCGTGACACTCTGTGCTCCTGATAAGGTGACCAAGTGAAATTTTTGGCACCAATTCGCTGCACTATTGCTATGAGAAGGCCAATCGGGATGCATACGCTTAAAGTGCAGCGTATCTACAAGGAGCGACAGCGGGATCCGCGGCGGCAGAGACACCATGGACGTCGGTCCAACCCGACGGCCCGAGAAGAAGAGGTAGCCCGCGATATGGTACGCAAGCCACGAGCAAGAGTCGACGAACCATATCGCGACGCCGAGGATGCCGACGCGACGAAGGCACGGTGCCGGGTTTCGACGGCGCCTGCGCAAGGTTCCGAAGAGACTTTCCCGATCTCTACTTTGGATCAAGCTGCCGATTATATGATCGCGCATGGTTCAATAACCACCTCTTGCAAATCAATGGCATACGGTCGGAAGAGCGACGGGAGAAGGCGGTGGTTGTGCTGACGCGATGCTTTCCACGCGAGAACGTTGGGGAACTTCGAGCCTAAGGCACGCGAAGAAAGACGCTGATAAAAGGATAACGTACCTCGCTTCACTGCAACGCGTGTACACAAGTTCTGCTATAAGGTGCAGTTCCACGTTTCTCGGCGACGAAAGGTTACGTGGACCCACGTGGGCCGGCGCATCTTCCCACGCTAAACGTCGATCGCATCACCGTCCATGGTCATCCACTTTCACATAATGAAATAGATCATGAATTTTTTTTGCTTGTGCTACTGAACCACGCGCGCTCTTAGTGCCGAATCGTTTCGTTATCTAGTAAAAATGATTGCCAACAATCTTTACATGCCTCCATGGAATCTGTGACACGTGCAATTTCATAAAGCAAACGCAATACGCCTTGCATATGAGGAAATGTTTATTTCGCTCTACATAAATGCTCGTCCCAGGATTTTTGTGCGTTCATCCACCGTTGCGGCACCAGGTAAGTGGCAGTAGGTCTCGTACGAGGCTCTACCCGATGGCATCAGCTCAAAAAATTAGAAGCATGTGTCATTTTGATGTTTAGACCTTTTAGGGATACCACGTGTAGAGGCGGAGCGTGCGAAAGTCGTGAATGGGTGACATTACAAAGTAAAACAATTCGCTTCTACGTACACACGGCGTAGAAAATACGCGACACATTTCAAACGACATATAAAATATGAAAACATCTGATTTACAAGCATTCCTCATTCGTGATCATTATTTGCTGAACTTAAAATTACAAATACACGGGCGACTGCGGGTTTACAAAACAACTTCGCCGCAGCGGATGCGATAGTGAGCTACAGAGACAGGTTCCTAGCCAGACTATGCTAGACGCTGGCAGAATTCCTTCTACTCGCACTCAAGACGAATTCATGGGTGCAAAGCCTGTTTTTAGTCGTTCAGAAGACAGAGTTTTCAAAGCTTTTGGTTTTTGAGCTCCTCGGCATTATCTTTTGCGCGTTCTGCCAGCGCAAGCAACCCACCCTTCACACACACCTCAAACTCACATTCTTTACACTTCACTCACACTCTTCTGACAATCACTCGTGAAGTCTTAGCAAGCGTGAGTATCGACACAAGGTATATGTTCTTGCGGAGCCTCAAAAAGCGTCACAAACTTGTCCCACTGAGATTGAGTACGCCGCAAACTAACTTTCTCACTATCAGGAAGTAGCTTTTCGCTGACGGCGTCGAAACGCCAGGCGCGGAGGGAGTTCCTCAAAAGTAACAAAATTATAACAACGTTGGAAATCACAGAATGCGTCACGAACTTGTTCCAGCAAGACTCGGTAAACGCGAAACTTGCTTTCTCAACACGACCAAGCTACTTTTTCCTAACTGCGCCACAACATCAGGCGTGGTGAGTGTGCCTCAAAAGTATCCGAAAAAGTAGGGAAATTAATTACAATAATGCTAGGGTTCAGAGAAAGCGCAAAATCTTGTCCCTGTAAAATTCAGTACACAGGAAACTAACTGCGTCACAAAGCCGGGTGGGGCGGGCGTATGAAGAACTACCAGAAAGCGTTGTGAACATTTCTAAGTTCGAGTCATTAGCTCAAATTTACTACGCCAGCATGGCCGAGCTGGTTTTCGACAACTGCTTTACACGTCTCGCTTCATGGGCCGTAAAAGCCTAAATTGCTTGAAATGCATCGCAGACTGGCAAACGAAATTTCTCACTTGCGCCGCCGTCCTCGCTCGCTTCGGTGGCATCTCTGACGAGCCTGTCATGCCGATAGCTGGTTGCTAGGTAACGCAAGAACACTTTTTTTAATTATGGGGTTTAACGTGCCAAAACCAATTTATGATTATGAGGCACGCCGTAGCGGAGGACTCCGAAAATTTTGAACACCTGGAGTTCTTTAACGTGCACCTAAATCTAAGTACCACGGGTGTTTTCAGATTTCGCTCCCTCCGAAATGCGGCCGCCATGGCCGGGATTCGATCCCGCGACCTCGTGCTCAGCAGGCCAACACCATAGCCACTGAGCAACCATGGCGGGTCGCAAGAAAACTAAGCCGCAAATTATAGGTTCATATATAGTCGGAACTATTTTAGTTCTAGCGGGAAAGAAAAGGTAATAAAACGCTAAGCAAAGTTATTTAACTTTTTCCCCCATGCTCGCATCAGCTAACGTATGGAATTAACGCTAGGCGTGACGCGCTTCCTGTCGCCAATTTTTGCCGAGTCTTCCCTCTTGCTGAATTTCTTTCTCTATCGCTGGACGACTACATATTTTGTTCCATTCTACATGGCTCTTGCCCGCTGACACATTGTTCATCAGAACCTACCAATATAGAGCTTCGCCAAAAAATACGCCTGCACAATAACTTCAGTGATAGGGAATTGCCTTGCAATTCACTAATACCTTTCCTGGAGCTTAGTTGTCACTTTCGAACAATAAATCTAGTAAATTAGAGCATTCGCCCCACAATGTGCGCGACCGTGTCAAGGTTGTAAAAAAAGTTTTATTTCTTTGTCAATGATGAAAACAGCTAGAAGCATACTCATGCTGGCGTCACTCATGTCACATTAACAAATTTTTTAGCCGCTTAATCTTCGCGGCAACGTCACAAATACGCACCTCGCGCGCAAACCCCGCACATTTATCAGGAACGCTCATAGATCGCGTCTTGCTGTTCGAAGGGCACAGGAAGGAACCGAGCTGTTAATTCTAGTGTCTCGCTTGGATATTGCAGTTCACCTTCCACAGTATTCCGCACTAGGCCGCGCCACAGCAGTTCCCTCCACAATGGCACGCCAAATCGAAGCTTTTGACAAAGAACGTACACCACTCGTGTCGTGTGAAAGCTGGTGTGCTTCTGGTAGCGGTCCGGCAGTGCAATTTGCTTGTCAAGGGTTATCCGTGCCCCCGTGGTGCAACTTAGTGACCCGGCGTGTCTCGAATGCTGACCCGGCACTTGACAAGTCTCGCCCTGGAATCACTGCCGGATGCTTTCTACAAATCATTCGTGAGGCACGGCGTGTGCCATGTCAAATCCCTGCTTGCAGATACGGTACTCGAATTGCCGCCATCCGCACTTTTTCTCCGTTTGTCATGGAAATCCGTCTAGATGGACAGAAAAAAAAGTGAACAGTGAACACCACTGAGCAATGAATAAAGATATATTGTGGGAACTAAAGTAGCAAAGCGAGAAGCAGCATAATCATGTTTCACATCATAAAGTCTGGCAGAAAAACACGGCACCAATTTCGCGCCAAATTTGCAATTAGGAAATACAGCCAGGGAAAGAATGGTGGGTAGTATATGGCTAAACAGACGTCCCTTGCATAAGTACCAAGTTAACAAGTTACTAACTATGGCGAAAGGCTAGATGGCGATGAATTAACGTAATCTCTTTCAATATGGGATGGGTTTAGGTGACGCAAGTCAGATGAATTTGGTAGTGTCTGGCGTTTGGTCTAGGCAGGCTGGTGATTATCAGTATAAAAGCCTTTATTTCACTTACCGGGGTGCCTGTCTGGTACATTGGAATGCTGCTGCTGTGGCACGAAACACTCTGCACCGGGAGGCGGGCCAACAGCTATACGATAAGTAAATGAACTGATCAAGTTTCCGGATCCAATACGAAACGCGGCACCGAGATCTGCGTGAAGGCCTTCTAAGAGTTCCACGGTTTCGCCGTTTAAGGCGTAATGCAGGGCGTCCGCGAGTTGGCGCTGGTGGTCGACTCGGCCAACGTACGCGGCCGCAAAGGACTGGCCCTGCCAGAAGACCAAGCACATAACTACGTTGTCCACGTTGAGTGGAGACGTGTAAGCATTTATCATGCAGGCGTAGTAGGCTCCTCCTCGGTGCCTCACTTGAATCGTCATATGGTAACCGGGATGCTGGAGTATACTCGCCACAGCATCCAGAAGCGAGGCATGGTTGGCCTGCAAGAATGAGGCACCGAAACGGTAGAGCAGCCATGGGCGAATCTTGTTCCGCTCCATCAGCCAACACATGAGCCAGGCGATACGCTGCAAGAAATCACTGGGGCTGCCGCTCTCTGCAAGCACGCGCTGGAATTCTCGGACGGCTGTTTCTGGCAGCAGGCTGCCGAGCCTCGGTAGCCACTCTATGTTCTCGGCGTCCAGGGACAAAAGATCTTGTTGCGACACTCGATCGAGGTAGCTAAATAGCCTGTCGACGACGTTGTCCACCATCCTGCAGAAGAACTGAGGGATACAGCAGTGGGCGGACTCGGCAGAGTGCTATGGATACAGTCGGGTGCGACGTAAAAGTAATAACAGCCCTCGAAAAAAGCAGCGAGTAGGTCATCGATGCTGTTTCTATCAAGCGACGGTGGCGACGCCCTAGCCTTGGCAGTAAGCGCACGATCTGATTGTTGTGTTAAAAAGTCACTGTGGCCTGAAACGTCATTAGACCACGAAATTCAAGCAGGAGTTCGGCAAGGGTGTTCGTATTTACAGCAGTACGTTATCATAATCAGGCAGCCACCGAATCAAAGAGGCAAAAAAGGGAGCCGCGCGCGAGCTGCGAAACAAGCAACGGTTGACGTGAATGATAAGAAGATTAGAGGAATGCTAAATGCTATGGGCATACCGTGTACATCGTACCGCGTAATTCGAGGCGCCCCGGGTTTCGTCTGCCTTTTCACTTCACCTCCATGTTAGAACTGTAGATCCTACGCGTGGGTGACTCGGCAGCACACTGCCTATTGGGCGGATGCAGTGGGGGTTTGAACGCACCAGGGCGAGACGTCGCGGTGGTGAACGAAGTTGGCTGGGTGGTATGGAAAATACGCCGCCCCGTAGACTACCATGGGTCTTGTTTATTGTGTGCTTTGTTTTCATTTTGTGTGTAGTTCTCGCATTGGAAAGTGCTCGACTGGTACGTAGGGCGTTGGGCGCTACCGAATGCAGCACAGGCCATGAAGTGCGGGCGCTTTTTGTCCGACAAACCGTGCTGAAGTTGGGAGGACCCGGCCAGTTAGTAGCAAATCCAAGACTAGCACACCGGAGTACGCCGAGCAGAGCGCTGCCCCCAAGCATCGTCACCGCCGTTATTATTGTATAGTGCATTGTCATGAGAGTCATGGGCCTGACGCGCTTGAATTTTCAACACACTGTGCGACGACTTAGTGGCGAGCGACAAAATTGGCTCGGCAGTAAACAAGTCCCCGCCCTCCGCATTAAGTTACGCTGTCACTTTGTGTGCATGTTCAGGGCCCATTTCCCGTTTTATTTTACTGTTTATCTATTGGAAAGGGCACCTGCATTCGTTGAGTGTAGCCTGCAAATCACCTCGTCGAGAGTGCGCCTCGTTTAGCTTAACCATGAAAAATGCAGTCGTCTCTAAAGGTGTTTGCGGATGACTTTTTTATTAGAAAACGGCCACTCCCAGGAATCGACAGGACCTAAAAGCAATTAATTATGGTAAAGCAGCCCAGCTATTTAAGCGAAAATTGATACAGAGTGGGTGAAACTGTTTCAGAACGCGTTGCTGAGAGATCAAGCGAAAGAAAATTTATCGACTGACGTGGCACAGCCAGTTGTGGCAGTAAGATAATGAACAGTATCTTAAAAGTGATGTTTAAAGAGCGGTTGTCTATATATATATATATATATATATACTGTAATGAATCACAACAAACCGAACTGTTGCTGTGGCATTGTTCTTCCTGTTAAAAAAGAAGAGCTACTGCGCGTCAGCGCTAAGGCTCCAGACATTTAGTCACCGTATTTCCTGATTGGCACGTCTGTAAGTGGGCTATTGTGAAATGAGCATGCATCTGACAGGCAGTAGCAGCGTAAACACACACCATAGCCACTCAAGCTGAGCTACGGTGCTAACGCCAGCAGATTATTAACGCGACAGCGTTAAGGAGCCCGTGTCGCAGAAAATCCGGTGTAAGAAATTTTCGTAGCACGTAAACCCTGGCCTTCCATATTATGCAAGGAATGGACTGAACCTATTGAATTTCTTACGTAGTTTAACTTCTTACGTATTGAATTTCTACGTAAAATACGAAGAAAAATCATGAACTACAACTTGCACACAACCTAAAGACAGGAGAGCTCTCGGATTTGTAATTTCGCTATACGAGAAGACCGAATTCTGTTATGCGAAAACTCAGAGAATCCCCTTCAAACACGCAAACACTGCTACGGTTTTCACTGACTGGCCACGGCGTCTTCCGTCTTGCGCGCGCTGGCGCGATGGGTGGCTTGGGGGTCACGGAACGACGCGCCCGGTTCCTTGCATCAAATCCAGCTGGCGCTTCGGGGCCTACGCAAGAGGCCATGGTTCCAGCACAAAGCTCGCGTTCATGCATAGCGTTCGCGGCAAGCGTTTGCAGGTAAACATTGCGGTTACATAGGCGTGAGAAGCAGTCAGCGATATTTTAATGTTATCAGGTTGCACTTTTAAATTTCTATATTAGTTTCATTGGTAAACTAATTCATTGTTATTGGGCGACGGTTCTGAGTTGGTGGACGTGCTTAGCCGAATATAGACACATATTGCATCAGTCTGCCGTTGCAGCTTGGCATCGCGTGACTTGAGCAGCAGGCGCATGAAAACGGCAGCGCACCGAAACTGCGTCTGCGATTTCTCGTGCGCTGCGCACCTATTCAGCACTGCGCTTTGCTTCCTTGGCGATAGAAGGCATGCTACAATGCCTCCCATGCACAAAATTCTCCGAAATTCCTACCGCGATGCAGCTGAGGCGCGAAGATATACAACTGGGCCATGCGTTCACCAGCACGGCGTCGCGTTTTTTACTACCAGAAACCTAAAAGCGCGCCATAGAGGGCTCCTTTGACCGCCGTTTCCGCCTGCGGGCACGGAGCAAGAAACATTTAGGAGTGGAAACTCCGCTGTTTGCGGCGACCAGTAAAGGTCACAAGCCCGCGGATATGTTTTCATGCTGGCGGCACCTGGCGGCATAGGAAGAAATTACCGCCGTTTCGGTTGCCAGGGTAACCGGTTGAGCGTGTTGCTCCCGTTCGGCCGTGCGCGCCTGACTTCTCCCACGGAGTGGCCCGAGCTGCCGGAGCCGCCGAGCCGCCTGCCGGGCGCTGCTTTTCTTTTTTTTTTCGCTGCGGCTTCTACGACGCGCCGCATGGTGCCGCCACTGTATACGGTATCGTCGGCGCATGCAACAATTGTGACTTTATCTGGTCGCCCGCGCTCGCTCGCGCTGACGGGAGTTTCACCTCCTATATGTCTTACTCGGTGCCTGCGGGTTCTGACAATATATACTTTGCATTGGCCGGCTCAAAGCACGTCACCATTGCGTAAAGCCTAGATGATGAAAGGTAAATCACATATAGAAAGAGGTGGCTACTTCGTCATGCCCTTGTGGTTTTTCTCTCAGCTCTCCTCTTCTCTGGCGCATTTACCATGATGCCTCTACGCAGCAATCTAGTCGTCGGATCCGAGGTTGTCTGCCTCAGCCATGCATTGATAGCTTGTAAATTCGGATGAGTCCGAAGTTTCCGGTGTTCGGTCAGTTGGTGAAAGCCGGGAAAGAAATTAACACAGTTGTGAAGCACCTGAAGTGGAACCTGCGTGAAGATAAGAAAGACGACGACAGAGACTTGGGGTGCAGGGTGAGAGGAAGAGGAAGTTCATTAAAATTGTTGATTAAACAGACCGTCTCAATCTAATTGCCTTAGATTTCTGGCGCAGCCGTTACAACCTGAAGCTGATGTGGGTCCAGATTGGAACCGGCCGGCACCATGATGGACGCGGGTACATCCAAAATTACCAGATTGACGGACGAAGCCAGTCAGCTTCGAACCTGGAGCCAGCTCAATGCGTCCCCCAAAGCTACCGAGCGCACATGCAAAATATACTATGCACAGACAAACACGCAATACCGTTGCTTCTTATCGAGGGCTCATGTTCCCTTGCGTGATCAATAAAACACCGGCTAGTGCGTTCGCTATACGACTTCTCGCTACGTTCCACGTTTGCTTTTCTCTTTAGGGGCAAGTATTTTGGTGAGGGCAAAGTGCAAAAACACCCGTGTACCGTGAATGAGGTTCACGTGTAAAAGCGGCAGGTGGTTAGGATAAATCCAAAGCTGCTATACGAGGTATGCAAGACCGCAGCACCGGATGAGCTCGTAGCAAGACTGACGGCCATGTACCTCCCCGTGGAAGATGCGGAGGCTACAGAGGATACGACCTCCCAATACTTAGGTAGACCGAACACGGAGCTTGAAGCCGACTTCACCACGAAAGAGATCATACAAGTGCTCATAGGTCCCAACAGCCGATCCACACTGAGGCCCCATAACATCACCAACAAGGCCCTCCACAATCTGGACGAGAGCGGCGACGAAGAGCTTACTGCGATAGTTGATGAGACGTGCCGTTCAGGCAAAGTTCCCATAGAATGGAAGACGGCCGAAATGGTCTTAATACCAAAACCCGGCCAAACTCTCACCATGGACAACCTGCGCCCAGTCTCGCTTACGTCGCGCCTGGGTAAGACAATGGAGCGTGCGGTGCTTATCCGTATGAAGCCTTACCTGGAAGAGAACGAGATATATCCTCACAACATCATTGGATTTTGTCAGGAGCTAGCGAGGCAAGACGTTATGAAGCTGGTCAAAAGCCAGATACTAGACAGCACAACAAGAGGCGTCAAGGCCATCATAGGCCTAGACCTAGAAAATGCTTTTGATAACATACGGCTCTCCCTTCTAGAACAAATCTCAACATTCAAAGTTGTTCAACGTCTCCATGACTACATTCGCGACTTCCTGAGGGGAAGGCAGGCCTCACTACGAGTCGGGTCCCTGCAGTCGCAGCCAGTCGTACTTGGCGACAGGGGTAACCCACAGGGCTCGGTGATATCCCCTGCCCTCTTCAACCTGGCCATGATAGGACTGTCCAGGCAAGTGACTTGAATCGAGAACCTCCAACATAACATCTATGCAGATAAGGTGACCATGTGAATGGCAAAGGGAGCGAAGGACAAATCGAGAACACTTTACAAAATGCAATCCGAACCACTGAGGAGTACCTCAAACCAACAGGCCTGCGGTGCTCGCCCAGCAAGTCTGAGCTGCTGCTATATAGACCTAAGAGACGAGGCCCTAAACCGAAGAGATGGGACACAAGCGCCGACCCATGCGTCTGCCTGTACACCGCTTAATGTAACAGAATTCCAGTGGTCGGCCATATCAAGATGTTGGGCATGACAATAGAGGCAAACGGCTCGAACACCATCGCCGTCACTAGGCTCACCAAGAAGACCGAGAACGCCACACGCCTACTGAGACGAGTGGCCAACCGGCATCACAGGCTCAAGGAGGACAACCTGTTTAGGCTGACACAGGCCTTCGCGTACATTACAGCCATCATAATTGGTCCAAAGTGGAGAGAGACAAGCTTGAAACGCTTCTGCGTAAGGTCGCCAAGAGAGCCATGGGTCTACCCATGCACATAAGCGCGGAGGCACTGGACGCATTAGGCATGTGCAGAACGCTGACATAGATTGCGGAGGCGCAGGAATGGGCACAGAACACCAGGCCGTCCGGCACACCTGCGGACAGGTGGATCCTACGAGAAATCGGCGTCGCGCCTCGGCAGGTGGAGTGTAGCAGCCGTGGGCTAACATCCGACCAGAGGAAACGGATCAGGGCAGCCTCACTGCCGAGGAATATGAACCCAGAGCAGAACATCGACCATTGACAGAAGACTTGCTTGAGCCAAAGCACTCTTCCGACAGGCAGCCGCCTCCAGTAAAGCATGTTGCTTTACGGACGCAGCCAAATATCCTGGCAGACAAGCCTATGTAGCAGTGGTGGCCAACAAAGATGGCACGGTGATCAACGCGTGCATGGTCCGCACTGATATTCCTGAGGTGGCCGAGCAGGCGGCCATCAGCCTTGCACTTTTAGAAGACGATAAATGTTTGGTATACTGGGACTCATTTAGAAATATGTCACTTCTAGGAGTCACATATGAGCCAATAGTCACTATATCTAATGACAAATGTAACCCATGAATTAATAAATCACTTAGATCACTCCGAAATAAAAAGAAAGTGTCATAGGCTTCAGCTAAACGACTATCATGTCCCTCGTCATGGTCTAAATATAAGGATTGTTTAAAATCTTACTGTCTAGAATTTGTGAAGCCAAAAAGCTCTATTTTTCCAAAGATCTGTTGATTGATTGATTAGTAGAGTTTATTGGCGCAAGGGCCAGATGTGGCCAAAGAGCGCCAAGTCGATGATCCGTGCTTGTCAATGTTATGTGAGTGTTGATTGTGGGGAGTATATGATATACGGCTGCATAGTGGCCTAAAATATTCGCTAAAAGATGGAAAATATACATATTGTGCAATGTGGCTGTAAAAGGGCCTAAAATTTATTCGCTCTGAAGTGGGTAAAATACAAGTATAAAAAATGACAGTGACTGATGGTGTCTGCGATGAAAACAGATGTTTCGCGAGATATGCATGATCAGTACAATATGTGATGGCTGTAGCACTAGTGCCTCAGCAAGGCCTTGAAAGCAAGGGCTGGGAGGCACGTGCTCTAGAAAATGGTTTCATTGCAACTACGACCTCCGGGTGGAGGCCGTGCTACAAGTAGCCTGGCCAAATTACACTTAAGGTGTCAGTTTCAGTTATAAAGTTTAATACTGATTGAAAAGTAAAAAGGGGTTCATTGCTGAGAAAGAATGCTGGGTGTAATGGTATGTGTTGCAGAAAAGCGGAGGGGAAGTACTTTTTCCTTTCTGCCTCTATTTCAGTGCATTGGATAAGAACATGAATAACTGTAAGCTTGTTGCCACATTTGGTACATGTCGGAGGTTCGCTTCCCGTCAAAAGGTAGGAGTGAGTGGCGTACGTATGCCCTATTCTTAATCTACACAGAAGTACTTCCTTATGTCTTGCTATTCTTTCAGTTATCCAGTTCCCTAATTTTGGTTTGATAACGTGTAGCTTATTCAATATTGCATTATCTCATTGATCTTGCCAGTACTTCCTCAGTTTATGGCGTAAGAAGGGCTTAAGTTCTGTTGCTGCTATGGGTCTATTCACATCCGTTTCATTAAAGACGACTGACGTTGCACTTTCGTCAGCAGCTACATTGCCTTTTATGCCCCTATGGCCAGGTACCCAACATAGGAGGATGTTTTGGTTGTACATTAATGCTAGGTATAGTTGTGTGTACAGTTCATTAAAAACAGGGTTCTTATGTTTTCGAAAACTCATTAAGGCCCTTATTACGCTTAACGAATCTGTGAAAACGATGGCCTTATTCTGATTTGTTTGTCTGATGTGCTTTACAGCTGAGAGTATTGCGTACGCTTCAGCCGTAAAAATAATTGTGTTAGGATTTAGAGTACCGGAGGTGGAAGAAACTGGCCCAAGAGCTGCATATGCGACACCAGCAGATGACTTGGAAGCATCTGTGTAAAACTCGGCGCAGCAGTACTTCGCTTGGAGTTCGAGGAAGTGTGATAGTATGTGTGCCTCAGGTGCATATTTCGTTATTGCAACAAAAAAGATATCGCACTCCATGGTCTGCCATTCCCAAGGCGGTGGAAGGCGAGTGGGAGGCATTAGAATATTTTCTGGGAAGTGTATGTCTGTTTTTTCTGCCATTGCTTCCAAGCGCAGGCTCAAAGGAGTTCTAATAAGTGGGCGGTTACGGTAAAGTCTGGCAGCGGAGAGGTCGCTAACGATGGAATGGCATGGATGTTCGGTGTCTGATTTTACCTTAGTGTAGTATGATAAACTTAGGAATGTGCTGCGTAGATGTAAGGACCATTCGTTGGACTCAACATAAAGACTTTCAACAGGGCTCGTTCTAAAGGCGCCTGTTGCCAGTCGTATACCGAGGTTGTGGACTGGGTCAAGAATCTTTAGCGCAGTCTCTGTTGCGGAGTGGTACACCACGGCTCCGTAGTAGAGGCGTGATTGTACGAGACTCTTATACAGGCTAAGCAGACACTTCCTGTTACTGCCCGAAGTTGTTCGAGAGAGCAGCTTGAGGAGGTTCATGGTCTTCAGGCACTTTTCTTTAAGATATTTTAGGTGTGGAATGAAGTTGAGTTTTCTGTCGAGGATAACACCTAAGAATTTGTATTCGAGGCTGACAGTTAGTCTTTCTCCCTTAAGGTTAATATCTGGTTCTGGAAGTACACATCTCTTGTTTGAGAACAGGACACATGTGCTTTTTTGAGGGTTCAATCTAAAACCATTCTCATCCGCCCACTTTGAGAATCTATTCAAGCCAAACTGTAGCTGTCTCTCGCAAATGCTAAGGTTACACGACCTGAACCCTATCTGAACATCGTCCACATAGACTGAGTAGAAGAGCGTGCGAGGTAATATGGTGTGTAGGGAGTTCATTTTAACAATAAATAGCGTACAGCTCAGTACTCCACCCTGCGGTACACCTGTCTCCTGTACGAATGGTCGAGATTGCACGTTGCCAACTCTAACACAAAATGTCCTGTCAGAGAGATAGCTTTCAGTTATTCTCAGCAAGTTGCCGCGAATACCCATTGCAGAAAGATCACGAAGGATCCCGAAGCGCCACGTAGTATCATACGCCTTCTCCAAGTCAAGAAATACTGATAATACAAGCTGTTTGTGAACAAATGCATCCCTGATGTACATTTCCATGCGCACAAGCTGATCTGTCGTCGTTCTGCCTTCTCTGAAACCACATTGATATGGGTCTAATTTCTTGTTTATTTCTAGAAAGTGGACCAGGTGACTGTTTACCATCTTTTCAAAAACTTTGCATAAGCAGCTCGTCAATGCTATAGGCCTATAACTATTTGCCACAGAAGGGTCCTTACCCTGTTTCAAAATAGGAATTATGATGGCCTCTTTCCAAGCAGAGGGAACGTGTCCGGAAGACCATATAGAATTGTTGAGACAAAGAAGGGTTTTTGTGATTCAGACGGCAGGTGTTTTAGCATTTCATATGGGATGCGGTCAGAACCTGGGGCAGATTTGTGGCAGCTATTTAGTGCTGCCTGAAGTTCCGCCATGCAAAAAGGTCTATTGTATGCCTCGCATTTTGTGCTTTTCCGTTCTAATGGTAGTCTTTCTATTTGCCTTTTGTATCTTTGGAATGTTTCAGAGTAGTGCGACGAGCTGGAAATCTGTTCGAAATGTGCGCCAAGACAGTTCGCCTGATCTTCCATGCTGTCGCCTTGAGTATTTACCAAAGGCAGCGAGTAAGGCTGTCGACCGTTTATTCTCTTCACTCTATTGCAAACCTTTGTTTCACCAGTGTATGAGTCAATGCCCGATATATACTTTCTCCAACTTTCTCTTCTAGCTTGTCGCCGCGTTCTCCGACCCTGGGATTTGACCTGTTTGAAATTGACAAGATTTTCTGCCGTCGGAGAATCCCGAAGTAAAGCCCATGCCTTGTTCTGTTTCTTACGCGCTATTCGACAGTCATCGTTCCACCACGGAAAACGGTGTTTTGTGGATAATCCACTTGTTACAGGGATACATTTGGAGGATTCGTCAAGGAGAAAAACCGTAAAATATTTAACCGCAGCATCTATGCTTAGAGCACACATGTCGTCCCAGGATAAAGAAGCAAGCTTTTTGAATTTTTCCCAGTCAGCTGAGTCAGTGCTCCAGCGAGGTAATTGTGGAAGGCATTCATTAGCCATTGCTGTGCTTAGAACTACAGGGAAATGATCACTCCCGTATGGGTTTTTAATAACTTTCCATTTAAAGTAAGGTAGAAGGGTAGGAGATACAATTCTAAGATCTATTGAGGAGTATGTTTTGTTTGCTATGTTATAATACGTGGGCTCCTTCTCATTCAAAAGACATGCACCTGAAGAAAAAAGGAACTGTTCAATCAAGCGACCTCTCGCGTCACAGCGCGAGTCTCCCCATAGGTTGCTGTGCGCATTTAAATCTCCAAGCACAGGCAGCTGATCTATTAATGTTTGGAATTCTTGTTTGTGAAGCTGAAAATGCGGCGGTATATACAGGGAACAGATGGTTATCAGTTTACTTAAAAGTACAGCTCGAATGGCCACTGCCTCAAGGGGCGTTTGTAGCTGTAAGTGTTGACAGGCTATAGATTTGTCTGCTATGATGGCTACACCGCCTGATGATGCGAGAGCATCATCGCGATCCTTCTGAAAAATAACATAGTGACGAAGGAAGTGTTTATGTTTAGATTTCAAGTGAGTCTCTTGGACACACAGCACTTTTGGAGTTAGTTCATTAAGGATTTCTTGGATATCATCGAGGTTGCAAAGCAGGCCTCTGATATTCCACTGAATAAATAGTGTATCCATATTAAAATAAATGTTGTGCTATGTGTCGAAGAGAATGTACATCGTTTAGGTTACAGAGCCCTTTTGGGGTCCTGTAATTGGAATTTTGTCTTTCCTGGAGCGGTCGAGAAAATCGCGCCGCTCCTTAGGCGTCAGTTGCGCCTTCTGACTGGGTGTTGTGTCCATGGCCTCTTGAGAGGCACTGGACACGTGCTCTTGCGAGCGGTGTGTTTTTCGTGGAGGCCTTGTCTCGGAAGACAAGGCCTTGGAGCCCACCGTGCTGGTGGTTGATGGGCTTGTGTTGACCTCTGAGCTGTGCTGACTGGTGCCAGCACTAGCAGGGGCCTCCGCTTGGGTCAAATTCGGGAGAGGTAGGGCAGCCTTCGCTGCTCCCACCGTGGGGGCGGGTGGCGTTGCCACACGCTCGCTATGCGTCGCGCTGGCGTCCGCCAAGTGCCGTTGTGGTACTGCCCCCCGACGTACCACTTCGGTGAAAGATGTGCTCTGTGAAAATGTTGGTGCAATGCGTTGTCGTGCTTCTCTGAAAGTTATGTTTTCTTTTACCTTTATCGTAATTACTTCTTTTTCTTTTTTTCCAGACCGCGCATGATCGAGAATATGAAGGGTGGCCTCCGTTATAATTGCTACAATGGGGCTCAGCCTTACAGTCATCTGCGGAGTGATCATCCATGCCGCATTTTGCACATGTTAGCCGCCCTCGGCAGCTCTGGGAAGCGTGGCCAAACCTCTGGCATTTAAAACAGCGTCGCGGGTTGGGGATATACGGTCGTACTCTGATTTTGATGTATCCAGTTTCTATTGTCTCTGGTAACGTGCTAGAGCCAAAGGTAACTGTGAGGTGTTTAGTTGGCAGCTCCTTATTGTCCCGTCTGATCTTTATTCTTTGTACGTTTATTACATTTTCATCCTTCCATCCTTCCAGGAGTTCTTCTTCGGTCAAATCCATCAAGTCAATGTCAGAAATTACGCCTTTGGCAGTATTCATGGTTCGGTGTGCTGTTACACTGACGGGGATGTCTCCAAGTTGTACAAGGTTCGTTAGCTTGTCGTGTTGTGCTTTGTCTTTCAATTCGAGTAACAAGTCGCCACTGGCCAGCTTGGTGATTTTATAGCCGCCTCCAATGGTCTCTGTGAGATACTTCGCCACAATGAATGGTGAAATCGTTCTTGCCTTCTTGTCAGGTTTTTCACTGTGTACAACGTGAAATTTCTGGAAAGTCTGAGTGGGTTTGAGAGAAAACTGAAATGTACCATCGGTGCGCCCCCTTTTAGAGGGACGATCGGTTGAAAAAGGGTTGGAAGTTCCCATGAAATATGTTTAGTATTCAGCGACGATGTCAGTCACCCACCACCGAGCCCAACAAGGGGACAAGGCTGGGTATGTGGTGAAACAAGCCCTGCCATGCCAACTGTACGTCGTCGCCATAACCACATATGTTATAACCAAGGTAGGTCATACCACACCAGGTTAACCCTCGCCGCCAGGAATGTTGGAAGTGATCAGAAGAAAAAGAAGACAGGAAAGACTAAAAGGGAGAGGGAAAGACGAAGATGTGCTAAGAGAGAGACAGGAAAACCCGACTGCCGATTTCCCCCAGGTGGGTCAGCCTGGAGGTGCCGTCTATGTGAAGCCGAGGCCGAAGAGGTGTGTTGCCTCCGCCGGGGGGCATTAATGGTCCAAACACCCAGCATCGCCTCAACCGCCAGGATCCCCTTTTCCCCAGACACGGCTAAGCCGCGCACGGCTACACGCGGGAGGGTCCAGCCCTCGTGTGCTCGGGTCCGTGGTGTCGCAACACACCAAACACCTGCTGACGCAGACGCCCCTGCGGGGCCAAAGATCTGCTCTCACTGCTACACACTAACCATAAAAGTTTGGGCAAGCTATCTTTCCTCATCGTGACCGTTATACAGTTACATTACATAACGCTGACAATGTTCCTGTCTCTGCATCTGAGTGTGCTTCAACTTTCAATTCGTTTGTTAGCTCGGTGTTCAACAATGAAGACTGCTCCTCCATTCCCTGTGTGTCCGACCTTCATTATCGCTTAATGTCCCCTATAAATATTAGCGTTGAAGGCATTTGAAAACTAATACGCGATATAAAGGTGTCTAAATTATGTGGCATTGACAATATTCATTCTAAAATTCAAAAGAACACGTCAGCTATATCCAGTCAGATTTTGTACTACATTTTTCAGCAGTTTTTCTTAACAGGTCTTCTTCCTGCTGACTGGAAGATAGCCAAAGTTATTCCTATATTCAAAGATGGAAAAAGACACTCACCTTGTAACTACCGCCCAATTTCACTACCATGCATTTGTTGCAAGCATCTAGAGAACATCATTGCCTCCAATTTATCCAATCATCATGAATCTGACAACTTTTTCTTTCAAAATCAACATGGTTTCCGTAAAGCGTTGTCTTGCTACATCCAACTATTGGAATTTATGTCAGATTTACATGATTGCATGGATAATACAAAAATTATTGATTGCATCTTTCTCGGCTGTGCAAAAGCCTTTGATAGAATTGCTCACTGTCGTCTAATAGATAAATTAGCGGCTCTTAGAATTGACTCAGTAACATTATCTTGGCATCGCAATTGCTTATCTAATCAGCAACAGTTCGTATCTGTGAATAACTTTAGCTCCTCCACGTCTCTTGTAACGTTAGGTGTACTGCAGGGTAGTGTGTTAGGCCCTTTTCTTTTCCTAATTTTTATCACTGATTTTCCGAGCAACATTTCCTCCTGCCTATGACATATTGCGGATGCACGCGTAATTTACAGAACGATTAACTGTCATGATGATCATCTAACTTTGCGAAATGACCTTCACCTAGTTAATCAGTGGTGCGACCGTTGGCAAATGACACTTAACACATCTAAGTGCTTCGTTCTTTCCTTCACTCGTATAAAATGATATCCTAAGTTTCCTTACAAAATCTGCTCGTCAGAAGTTCCCCGTGACTCTACTTACAAATATCTTGGCGTTTAGTTTTGTACTAATCTAGCCTGAAGCTTTCACATCGAGAAGACATGCGCTAAAGCTAACAGAACTTTAGTGTTTTACGCAAATTTGAGCATTCGCCACACAATGTGCGCGACAGTGTCAAGGATGTAATAAAACTGTATTTATTTTTTTTGTCAATGATGAAAACAGCTAGTAAGCATACTCATGCTGGCGTCACTCATGTCACATTCACACATTTTTTTCCACTTATCCTCGCGGTGACGTCACAAATACCCACCTCGCGCGCAAACCCCACACATTTATCAGGAGTGCTCTTGAACTGCGTCTTGCTGTTGGAAGGGCACAGGAAGGAACCGGTCTTAATTCAAGTGTCTGGCTTGGATAGTGCAGTTCACCTTCCACGGTATTCTGCACTAAGCCGCGTCAAAGCAGTTGCGGTCACAATGCCACGCCATATGGAAGCTCTTGACAAAGAACGTACACCAGCCGCGCCTTGTGAAAGCTGCTGTCGTTCCGGTAGCGGCCCGCCAGTGCAATTTGCATGTTCAAGGGCTATCCTTGCACCCGTGGCGAAAATAAGTTACACGGCGTGTCTTCAATGCTGACCCAGTGCTTGACAAGTTTCGCCCTGGAACCGCTGCAGGCTGCCTTCTAGTAATCAGCCGTGAGGCATGGCCTGTACCATTTCAAATGTCTGCTTGCACATACAGTACTCGAACAATCGCCACCATGCGCCCTTTTTCTCCGCTTGTCATAGAAATCCGCCTACATGGACAGAAAAAAAGTGAACAGTTAACGCCACGAGGCAATGAATAAAGGAATACAGCGTGAACTAAAGTAGAAACGCGAGAAGCAGCATAATCAGGTTTCACAACAAAAGGTCTGGCAGAAAAACATGCCGCCAGTTTCACGCCAAACTCGCAATTAGTTAACTGTAGCCACCGCAAGAAAGATGGGTAGTATTTGGTTAAACAGACGTCTCTTGCAGAAGCATCAAGATAAAAGAATGTTGCTAACGGAGGCGACAGTCTAGATGACGATGAATTAGGGTAATCTGTTTCAATCTGGCATGGGTTTAGCTGAAGCATGTCAGATGAATTCGGTAGTGTAAGTGTCAGGCGTTTGGCCTAGGCAGGCTGCTGATTATCAGTATAAAAGCATTTATTTCACTTACCGGGGCGCCTGCCGGGTACATTGGAACGCTGCTGTTGTGGCACAAAATACTCTTCACCGGGAGGCGGGCCAGCAGCTCTGCGATACATGACTGAACTGATCAAATTTCGGCATCCCATACGAAACGCGGCTCCGAGATCTGTGTGAAGGCCGTCTAAGAGTTCCACGGTTTCGCCATTTAGGGCGTAATGCAGGGCGTCCGCCAGTTGGCGCTGGTGGGAGACTCGGCCAACATACGCGGCCGCGAACGACTGGCCGGGCCAGAAGACCAAGCACATAACTACGTTGCCCACGTAGACTGGAGCCGTGTAACCGTTTATCATGCAGGCGTAGTAGGCTCCTCCTCGGTGCCTCACTTGAATTGTCATACGGTAACCGGGACGCTTGAGTATACTCGCCACGCCCTCCAGAAGCGAGGCGTGGTTGGCCTGCAAGAATGAGGCACCGAAACGGTAGAGCAGCCATGGGCGAATCTTGTTGCGCTCCATCAGCCAACACATGAGCCAGGCGATACGCTGCAAGAAATGACTCATGCTGCCGCTATCTGCGAGCACGCGCTGGAATTCTCGGACGGCTGTTTCTGGCAGCAGGGTGCCGAGTCTCGGTAGCCACTCTATGTTCTCTCCGTCCAGGGACAAAAGATCCTGTTGCGACACTCGATCGAGGTAGCTAAACAGCGCGGCGACGACGTTGTCCACCATGCTGCAGAAGAATTGAGGGATTTAGCAGTGGGCGTCACTCGGCAGAGCGCTATGGATACCAGTCGGGTGCGACGTAAAGGAAATAACAGGCCTCGAAAAAGCAGCGAGTACGTAATCGATGCTGTTTCTATCATGCGACGGTGGCGACACCCTAGCCTTTGCAGCAAGCGCATGATCTGATTGTTGGGTTCAAAAGTCACTCTGGCCAGAAACGTCATTAGACCACGAAATTCAAGAACGAGTTCGGCAAGGGTGTTCGTGTTGACAGCACTATGTTATCGTAATCAGGCAGCCACCGAATCAAAGAGGCAAAAGTGCGGGCGGCGCGCGATTTGCGAAACAAGCAACGCTTGACGCGAATGATAAGAAGATTCGAGATATATTCGGATTCTAATGCTATGGGCGTACCGCGCACCTAGTACCGCGTGTTTCGACGTGCCGCGGGTTTCGTCTACCTTTTCACTTCGACTCCAAGTTAGAACTTGAGATCCCATGCGTGGGTGACTCGCCAGCACACTGCCTATGGGGCTAATGCGCTGGAGTTTTTAATGCACCAAGGCGCGACCTCGAGGCGGTGAACGAAGTTGGCTGGTTAGTATGGAAAATACGCAGTCCCGTAGAGTACCATGGGTCTTGTTCATTTTGTGCTTTGTTTTTAGTTTTGTGTGTAGTTATCGCACTCGAAAAGTGCTCGACTCTTACGTAGGGCGTTGTGCGCTACCGAATGCAACATAGGCCATGGAGTGCGGGCGCTTCTTGTCCGACGAACCGTGCTGAAGTTGGGAGGACACGGCGAATTGGTAGCAAACTCTACACTAACACGCCAGACTACGCCGAGCAGCGCACTGTCCCCCGGCATGATCACCGCCGTTATTGATGTATAGTGCATTGTCATGAGGGTCATGGGCCTGAAACGCTGGAATTTTCAAAACACTGCGCGACGATTTGGTGGCGAGCGACAAAATTGTATCGGTACTATACAAGTCGCAGCTCTCCTCATTAGGTTACGCTGTCACTTATTTCCCGTCTTATTTTGGTGTTTAGATACCTGAAAAGGCACTGGCGTTCGTTGAGAGTAGCCTATGGATCATCTCGTCGACAGGGCGCCCCATTTTTCTTAACCATGAAAAAAGCACTCGTCTCTTAAGGTGCACGTGGATTATTCTTTTTGGTTAGAAAAGTGCCACGCGCAGGGATTGACAGTGCCTAAACGGAATTTATCATGATGAAGCGACCCACCTACTTAAGCGAAAATTCATAAAGAGTGGACTGTGGGCTGGTCGGGAAAAATCCTATTAAGTTTCTGGTTGCTGGTCAGAATTGGGTATTATTTACTGAGGATGTTATTCACGTTTGGGAGTGTATTTGAGAATTGATTAATAACATGTTTGATAGGGTTTCTTTAATGTGATCGAGTCTATCTATGTAGTCTTGGTTTTCAACGCAAATGTGACGTAGTCGTGTGGCTTGGCCTTTAAAGATGCCTTGTTTGGAATGTCTCGGATGGTGGCTCATATATTCTAGCTACTGTTGCTTGTCGAAAGGTATTTTATACAGTGTTGTCTTTACCGCCCCATTGTCAATGTATATTGTTCTGTCCAGAAAGTTTATGCGCTTAGTTGAGGGTTCTGATGTGAATTTTATTGTTGGATGAATAGAGTTTACAAATGCTACATATTTTTCTACACTTTCTTGACCATGTTCCCATATTATGAATATGGCGTCTATGTATCTTAGGTATGTGTGGGGGTTGTCAGTGCCGCGCGATAGGAAATCTGTTTCTAGAATGCCCATAAGTATTTTCGCGTAGGTTGGTGCAAAAGGCGTACCCATGCTTGTACCATGTATCTGTAGGTAGTAACTCTACTCAAATTCGAAGTAGTTATGTGTTAGAACTAATTCATGGAGAGACGAGTAGCCTTCAGTAGAGTGTTGTGCATTGTGTTTAGACAGCGTTTGTTTTATTGAAGGTAAACCATCAGGGATCGGAGTGTTGGTCTACAGGGTCGTCACGCCTAGTGTTGCAAGAGCTGTGTTGTGGGGTAGTGTGACTTTAGTATTAATATCATATATAATTCGCAGCAGATGGGGCGTATCTTGTACAAATGACGGAAGTGCTTTTCGAAAGTCACCAAAGTAGTGGTTAAGGAATGTGTAGACGCTCTCTGTCGGGGTGTTGTTGTTTGATACTATCGAGCGCCCTGGGATATTAGTGGTGTATAGTTCAGTGGATTGGATTTTATGAATATTTAGAATAAGGTAAAAACGCCCGTCAGTTTTGTTGTTTGTGTTAAGGAATTTGTATTCTGACGGTGTTTTGAATTCATCAGCCAAAAGTTATTTCAGCCTGTTGCTAACTGTCACAGTGTAGGACAATGTCGGATCGTTATCTAGCTTACAGCAATGTTCTGGGCGGTTTAGATGTTTGTAAATCTCGTGCTTGTATTTTTCTACTGGCCAATTAACTATACTCATACCCTTATCTGCTTCCTTAATAACATTGTTTTTCCGGCAACTAAGATTTGAAATGATATGTCTCTCCAACGCAGTTATGTTCTTTGTCGCTTAAATGTCTTGGACTGGCTTATAATTTCTTTAGTGCCAGTCTTAAGGTATATGTCAAGTTCTGTGGCCTGTTCTTGTTCGAGAGTCCGAGTGGATAGGGCTCTAAGTGGTCTCGTCCCGGTGTGTCTTGGAAAAGTGTCTTACACGCATTAGTCGGGAGAATTTTGAGAGGTAGTTGTTTTCGTGGGACACGAGTTTTGGCCCTTGCTGAGAATGCCTATTTCTTTGTCCCTTAATGGTATTAAAAATATCGACAGCACTGGAGTTTAATTTTGTGGAAGTTTCCGTCACGTCTGATACTTCTAAACTCGAGGTGCCTCTGGCCGGCGTGTGATGGCTGTTTGGCTGGAAGGTTGTTTTCTGATTAAAGTTTGCTTCTTTTCTTTGTTTTAGAACTAATTTTCTGGAATGTTCTTCAGATCTCTTCTCAATTGGTATCATAGCTATGTTTTGAAGTCTGTGGCTAAAACTTGAGAACATAGCTCTGACAGCAGATGAGAAGAGAGATTTAGAGCATTACAACGAAAAACAGTCTGGAAAATTGGTTCAAAAACAAAGGAAAAAAGCAAACTTTAAGAAAAAACAAACTTCCAGCCAAACAGCGAGCACACGCCGAGAAGAGGGACCTCGAGTTTAGAAATGCCAGACATGACGGAAACTTCCACATAATTAAACCACTCCAATGTTGTAGACATCTCGAAAACAATAAGCAAAAAAGAAATATGCTTACTCAGCAAGCGCCTAAACTTTTGTGCCACGAACAACACAACAAATGTATTCGAGCTTCACAAGCACGTCTCAGAATTCTCCCGACGAATGCATACCAGACACTTTTTCGCAGACACACAAGACACCGGGAGGAGACCACTTAGAGCCCAATCCACTCGGACTCTCGAACCAGAACAAGCCATAGAACTTGACATATACCTTGAAACTGTCACTAAAGAAATTATAAGCCAGTCCAAGACATCTAAGCGACCTAAAAACATAACTGCGTAGTAGAGTAATATCACTTCAAATCTTAGTTGCCGGAATAACAATGTTATTAAGGAAGCAGATAAGGGTATGAGTATAGTTAATTGGCCAGTAGAAAAAATACAAGCACGAGATTTACAAACATCTAAACAGCCCAGAACATTGCTGTAAGCTAGATAACGATCTGACATTGTCCTACACTCTGACAATTAGCAACAGGCTGAAATAACGTTTGGCTGATGAATTGAAAACACCGTCAGAATACAAATTCCTTAATACAAACAACAAAACTGACGGGCGTTTTACCTTATTCGAAAATTCATAAACTTCAATCCACTGAACTATTCACCGCTAATATCCCAGGGTGCTCGATAGTATCAAACAACAACACCCCGACAGAAGGCGTCTACACATTCCTTAACCACTACTTTGGTGACTTTCGAAAAGCACTTCCGTCATTTGTACAAGAAACGCCTCATTTGCTGAGAATTATAGATGATATTAATACGAAAGGCACGCTACCCGACAACACAATTCTTGCAACACTAGACCTGACGTCCCTGTAGACCAACACTCCAATCCCTGATGGTTTACCTTCGATAAAACAAACGCTGTCTAAACACAATGCACAACACTCTACTGAAGTCTACTCGTCTCTCCATGAATTAGTTCTAACACATAACTACTTCGAATTTGAGGAGAGCTACTTCCTACAGATACATGGTACAAGCATGGGTACTCCTTTTGCACCAACCTATGCGAAAATACTTATGGGCATTCTAGAAACAGATTTCCTATCGCGCAGCACTGACAAGCTCCACACATACCTAAGATGCATAGACGCCATATATATAATATGGGGACATGGTCAAGATAGTGTAGAAAGATATGTAGCATTTGTAAACTTTATTCATCCAACAATAAAATTCAAATCAGAACCCTCAACTAAGCGCATAAACTTTCTGGACAGAACAATATACATTGACAATGGGGCGGTAAAGACAACGCTGTGTAAAAAACCTTTCGACAAGCAACAGTGCCTAGAATATATGAGCCACCATCCCAGACATTCCATACAAGGCATCTTTAAAGGCCAAGCCACACTACTACGTCATATTTGCGTTGAAAACCAAGACTTCATAGATAGACTCGATGACCTTAAAGAAACCCTATCAAACAGGAACCCCTGAAACAGTGACCTTCAAATAGCCTACACCGCTGCAACCAAACTTGATGGAGCCGAGGTCTTCAAGCCCTGCCCGAGGATCACCAGAACAACAACGCCTCTTCTTACTAATAAATTGTCAAATGCACTCCCAAACGTGAATAACATCTTCAGTATATACTACCCAATTCTCACCGGCAACCACAATCATAATAAGATTTTTCCCGACCCGCCCAGGGTAGCCTACAGACGGAACACCCATTTTAAAGATATTCTTGTGCATGCCAAACTAAAAACAATTAGCAAGTTGGGAACCGGTCCCTGTGGCCACCCCAGGTGCTCTACATGCAAACACATTCAATCTACTACTACAGCAAAAAGTGTAGCGTCCATTTAAGCACACAAGGTAACTGCGGCTTTAACCTGCACATCAACGAACATAGTCAACTGTCTAGAATGTGCCGCTTGTAGCAAACAATACATAAGTGAGACTGGATAAGAAATTCATACAAGAATCAACGGTCACCGCGCGCACACAAAACACAATTTACCTTAAGCAGTTGCCAGCCGCTATAATGAACATGGTCATATATTTGACAAAGTCAGACTATAAATACTTCAAACAAGTTTCCGTTCACCTCGCGAAAGGATATATACGGAATCATACCTCATACAAAAGTTTGATTGCCTACATCCAATGGGAATTAATTTGGCACGAGGCAACTTAGAATATTTAAAATCGGTAACTTAAATCTGAAATTCTCATATTATCAACCAGGGCACAAAACACATTATGCCAAGAGCTAACCTTAATTCTTAGCCTCACCTATTGCTCCATTTCGAAAATTTTCTCTTGCCTACTACTCATTTGAATATAATATGTCATGTTCTTACGTTTATATCAACTGTACGACCCCTTTTCCCATGTACACTTGCCCCCTCAGGCTTGTGCGCACTTCACCCACCCATTTGTTATTCCGGTTTCGGTTCCCTCCTCGCCTTTATTTTTATATGATTTTTGAAACACTCTCACCAACACATTGCGAAGTCCCAGATGTCAGTATGAATTTTTCGGCGCCTCAGCCACACAGGGTGTCGACATTTCTGTATGTCACCATAATGACACCTAAGTTGAGCGACTGTCTTGGCGCTCTTTGGCCATATCTGGCCCTTGCGCCACTGAACCACACACATTAATTTATTCATTCATTCATTAAGTTGAGCGGGGGAGGGGCTAATTTCCCTTGAAAGACTATGATGCTGCCTCACAGTCATCCCATACATTGCAGCGCAGTCTCCTTGTCACCATCGTACCTACTTCATTATTACTCGACGCACCGTTGCTATGCATCTAAGTCACTCTTTCAACTAATGCACCTCTCTTGGTCTTTTGTGTTACTCGCGGACTGACCGCCTGACCTGCTCTTCTAATGCCACAAAAACATGCCGCCAACGACATCCCTGAATGTTCCCTAACATCTCGCTTCCCCAACGCCCTCCCATGCCCCCTTCTTTCTTTTTTTCTTGTTATTTTTCCTTTTTCTTTCTCTTGGTGTCCGCCCGCTTTCTTTTTTTCGCCTTTTCATTCTTTTATTTTCATCCCGCCTTCCCACACTCCCCCTCTTGTCGCCTCGTCTTGGGAACGAAGCTCGCATCGTACGGCGACAGCGCTCATTACCTCTGAAGTCTCTCCCTTTCAAACCAACCTCCACCGACAACACCCGCATGTGACGTCACTGCACTAAAATTTTAAAACTAACATGCCGAGCATGACGAGGCCCCCTTTGATGAAGATACGTCCTCCTATCGAAACGCTGGCCAGCCTTTCTGAGGCACCCCATCCCTGTTTATAAACTTTATACCATTTCTTATTTGAGGCATGTTCGTCGTAAGCCCTCTGGTATCGGTCAAAAGTTTTGAGTCTGCGCGCACTTGGCCTGTCTGTCATGCCACGTCACAAAACCGCGAGAACTGACCAAGTCAACGGTGCATTTATTTGCCGAACAAAACAGATTTTTTTCGGAATAGCCGGAAACTGCCCATTTATGAAAGGAAGAGAAGATGGCTGCCCACCAATCGCTTCGGCATTGGCTACCCGGTGGTGCTGCCTGAGAGCATAGATTAATCTGTAGAAGTCTCGCTGAGACTTCCGTGGCGTCTGCTACATCCGAGGTACACTGTCTCCGGTATCGTCCAAGTTTACTATGGCACTAGCTTGCCAAGGGGTCCGTTAAGACGACATTGCAGCGATTATGTGATGGCGCAATGACGACGGTGGGACGAGAATTGCTCGACTTCAGAGAAGTAACGTCGATGGCAGTGCGAAACCGGCATGATGGGGATGGCATGGCCATACTGAGATGACGATTATGAAATGAAGAGGTTAGTATAACGGCGCCAATTACGCCATGAGGACAACAAGGTGACGATGAGCCTGTGACAAAGAAGGCGTGAAGATGATTGTATTACGAGAACAGCATTACAAAGCTGGATTTACAATCATGGCGACTTCCCAACGGCATGAATACCACGGTATGAGAACGGATGCATGACAGTAACTGCTTTACGACGGCACAATAGTAACAATTGTATGACAACAGTTGACGTAATTATGCTTGAATGAGGATAGCATGATTATGATAGTAAGAAAAAGAAGGAATGACGTCGCTGAAACGACGAAGATGATATGATGATGGCGGCATGATGACAGTGAGACAATGTTTCTGAAATATATCGAATCGTAAAGTGGTAATGAAGACTACAATGGGGTCTGACGATGACTGTATGACAACGACCATGTGACGATAGTGGCATGACGATAAGCGCACGGAGTGAACACGATGGCATCACGAGGATGTTATGACAACGGATATATGACGATGACTGCATGCCGACGATTCTATGACAAAAAAGCATGACAACTGTTTGAGGACGATAGCATGACGAACATGGCGTGAAACGTACTGTGTCACGAAGGCTCTATGACAACGATGGTGTCACGATAACGGCATGGCTAAAGTCAAAAGGCGAAGCTTGAATGATGACAATGGAACGAAAATAACGACCTCATCACGACGCTATGTCAACTAATACATGACAACTGTTTGACAATAATGGCGTGACGACAACGGCATGATGAGAGCCGGATGACAAATCTTCAATACCGAAGCAATGACTCAGTGGATATCACAACCCGAAGCACGCACCCAGTGCTCCAAACTAATAGCCAAGTTGGGCTCCTGTGTCAGCAGGAAAGGAGAGAAGAGGGCAGCATGTCAAGAACCTTAACATGAAGCTGTAATAAGGATGACATAACTACCAACATGTCATGACGACCCCGCGCACATACTTAGTGATCCAATCTGTTCGATAATTGGGGTTACTGATTAGGCGTAGGATGCTTGGTAATGGCGACATGATGACAGTCAGATGACAATGCTGGAAAGGGGCGATAGGCGGACCAGGATGCGATGGCGACGACAGCAAGACAACGCATGGATGGAAACGGCTGTTTGAGGACGACGCAAACACTAGGATAGCTTTACACTACGGCTGAACATAAGGATTGAATGAGATCCAAATCACTGCGATAGAGTGACAAAAATGGAATGACGTCGATGGATTGTCCAATGGCCTGGCGGCACGAATATGGTCAGATGGCGTTTCTGAAGAGATGATGACGGTAAAACAACCGCGAGACGACGACGGCATGACGATGGTATTACGACGACTGTGCGACAACGATTGTCTGACGATGACATGGCAAGAGTCGAATGATGAAGCTGGAATGATGACGATGAAACTACCACACCTGCTTCATGACGACGGTATGTCGACTAATGCATGGCGACTGTAAGACGAAGAAGTCCTGATGACAACGTCAGGAAGAAAGTCGTACGACAAAACATGGACAATTACGATATAACGACCATGATGGCATCATGGCCAAGAGCGCATGTTTAGTGGCCCGAACTATTACACAACTTGGGCTATGAAATGGCACAACAGGTGTGATGTCGAGGTAATGATGAGGGTGAGATGACGAAGTTGTAAGGACAACCATAAAATGACTAGCACGGCGTAACGACCACGAATGCACACTTTGTAGCCCAAGCTTGCAGTCTACATGGATAACTGGGTTGGTGTAAGTAGCTAGATAGATAGATAGATAGATACATAGATAGATAGATAGATTAGAAAGCGCCTGAATTAGGCAAAGAATGCTAATGACATGAAAAAAAATTACCGACGATTACGTTACTTCCTAATGCGAAATTTGAGCGCAGCAAATAAGCTGTTTCACCTTTTGGATAGATTGAGGCAAAGAAATCGAGCAACACATGTATGCGCTATCACAGAATTTTTTTTTTCACACGTATTCCTTTAACAAAGACTCCACTAACAGTTCTTGACAGTCATGAAGGAAGCTTTGTGGTCGGAGAAATAGACTGATATATGTTCGACTTGGTACACCAATGCCTGATTCTCAAAGACGAGATCTATACAAGTGCCTCGCGAGGTTGTCACAGCCGTGGGGGAAGCAGAGGCTAAGCGCCGCCGCCGAGAAGACCCTGCCGTTCGCGCCGCCGAAGCGGAGGCTCATTGCCGCCGTCGAGAGCAACCAGCAGTAAGCGAGGCTGAAGCAGAAGCTCATCGCCGCCGCCGAGAAGACCCTGCCGTTCGCGCCGCCGAAGCGGAGGCTCATCGCCGCCGTCGAGAGCAACCAGCAGTAAGCGGAATCGGAGGGGGGCGGCGTGTACACCCAGCGGCAAACGATGGGGGCAGAAGCGCGCGCAGCAAGCGGACAACACGATAAAGGGAGGAGGGAAGAGATAGCAGCGACTGACTGATGCCTTTGACTGATACTCTCTCTGCATGGCGGCGACGGTGTTCTATGCAGTCACGTTATCTTGACTCTCTAGCGGCGTCAGCGGCATCCAGCGGTATCAGTCGGTCGCTGCTAGCGCTGGGGGATGAAAGGGGGGCGGAGCTGGTTACGAGGCCGACGACAACGCCGACGACAACGCCGACGACGACGACGACGCGAAACCCAGGAACGGACGCCAAAGAGCTGCGCTCTAAAATTGACTCCATACTTAAGGTCGACTCCCTTTCTGCGAAATACATGACAGTGCATTAAATTCGTTGCAGCAGGGAGCAAATAAATAGAATCAGTTTCTATCTATAGAGATAGGAGTTCCTGAGTTAATGAGTTCTCCTAATGTTCTGTCGATGATCGTCTGTTTCTCCGCCTGGCTCAATCATGCTCCGCAGTCGCGATGTTTGTCATCCACTGGGCCCTTGCGCACTGCGGACCCCCGGAAACAAGAAGGTTCATAGACTGGCGAGCGCTCCTCTCTCCACAGTGCCAGCCAGAGCCTCCGATACTCCTTATCTTCTCCTAGCTACCACAGCTGAGATAGCACATCCGAGACAAGGACGTGCCGCGCACCTCAAAGCAGTGGGCAATTCATTCTATATGCCGTCGCTTGCCTCGAATGCATTCACACGGCGAGAGTCAGTCTTGCTTCGGAGAATTCAGACAGGCACCCTCCTTACTCTTCACTTGCTGAACCATTTCGACAGGGGTTGCACACCACCACCCGTAAGTGGGTTCTGTTCCACGTGAAAATGTCGTGCTGATCTCAACCACAGGTGTTGAGAGTGGCCCTTATACATGCCACCTAGTGTTCGTGCCCTGGCCACCATAAAACGGGGACCCAGGCCTTTTTCTCTCCGGAATTGAGCCTGGCCTTATCCCACGCCTCCGGACCATACCATCGAGTTCTGGCGAGCGCTGCTGTTGTTCCTCCAGTACCTGGCGGCACCACCGATCGGCGATCGGCTCCGCGACAGCCACAAGAGTCATGCGGCCCACAATTAGCTGCCGCCAGGACGTTCGTTAATAAAATGAAGGCAGCCTCACACACCCCTTTTTGCAATGATACCCCTTCCCTTTCCACGGCAGCGCCCTTGGTACATTCTAATGCGGAATAAACGTAGTTCCATTCATTCAATAATTCATTCATTCAATCACGCTTCTTCAGAATGCGAAAAAGCTTCCTGACACTCTTATAGTGTGGCCAGTTTTCGGAAACGTTTAGAAGGATGTGTGAAGATAGCATACCTGTTACAGAACGTATTGAGAAGTCACTGACTACCTAAACTTTCGCAGTAATTGCATAAATGCGCTAGAATCAGGGTGATATTGTCTCTCTACTCAGGCAATATGTGTCATTAAAGTTTTTCGCTAAATTATGCGTGGTAAAGTATTTTAGTATTTGTAGGATGCACCTGGTCTGACACCCTCATCTATTTTTTAGTGGGACAAAATGGCTATATTTCAGATTACGTAAAATGCTTGACTTTATTAGAAAATTTTGTTGCCATTGCAGCCACAGTCTCAGCTATCCCAAGAAAAAGACGCACACTGAAACAGTCGTTTCGATAAATATACTCTTGTTTACCGAATTAAAAAAAGATGATAAAATTGCTCACCCTGTCAGCAGGAGCAACAAATCCGATACCCACATTATCGGGTATTGTTCCGCATACTCAAATAGTTTCTGCATAGTTTCTGCGGAGTTCACATCGCCATTCGGTAGTAGTACCAAATAGCCTTCCTTTCCCTGTAATGTTTCATTCGTTATATAAAACTATATCTACGTCTATTTTACTCACCTTATAATAACACTGAAGTTCTGTTAAAGTAATAGAGCCAGGAGGCTGGAGCGTACTCAGCAACTTGTTTGCCTACAAGCAAGTAGTCCCATGACAAATAGAACAACATGCCATATATTCAGACTGTATAAATATTTGACCGCAGTCGTTGCACTTTGATAAGTGAAGAGGCTTAGCAACCACTCGGGGTAAGCTCGCAGTGGCAGAGTGTCCGAGCTTCCGATGGCCATGATATGTAGAAATGAGGCTGCGAGACAAGGCCATAATATAACGGAGCTCCGCTAGCAGTAGTATATGTGTGAAGTGGGGAATTGTTTTTGTTATAGTTTGCTAGGTAATTAGTCATAATTATTTCGCAAATTATTAAATATGTTTCAAATTACCCTAGTTTTAAGCGACGTTTGTAGAGTGTCATAATTGTAGAGCGTCATGTTCCCAGGGGAACATACCCAGTGCTCTCAGTCTGCGTCAAAGGATTACATGGAACTTTGGAATCCATTCTGTCCCGCACCTACAATGCAAGTCGGCGTGATAGATATTCATTAAAAGAAGTAAGAGTTCTGCCCGAAAGGCAACGGATCGATTGCGATCACAAATTTTCATCCAGCCATACCAAGCAAGGGCACTGCTTTTATTGCCGCACAAACTTATAAACATTCTATTACCAACAAAATAACAAGCGTGATGTCAGCGCCCACAGCAAACATGAGCACATTACACTCAATGACCGTGGACGCTCGCTTTCAAAACGCTGGATTGAGGAAGTGTGGCAGCATCAGCGATGGCAGTAACCTTCCCTGTGTGCATCGCCTCCACGCCAACTAAGAACCGAGGACGCACCGCACAAACAAAGCTACAAGCTGTCCACGAGAATAGGTTCTGCCTCAACGCCTATCGGGTTCGAGATACAGCTGTTCCACCACATGCCCCCACCCCATACGCAGTTGCAGTTATATGCATGCAATGTGCTTTCCTCTCGTACACGTGGGGTAAGAAATGGTTGCTGTTCTGACGATACAACGACGGTTTACTTTTGCGTGCTCTAGCACGTATTAAAAGCATCTATTGAGGTTTGTAGTGACCAACGTGCTATGTGTCGGTTAATATCATCTCTATGTATGTCATGAATATAACCAGGTACTAGGAGTGGCATGCCAGGCGATCAGTCAGGCTAACATCCCACCTATAGCACGGAAGTTTGTATTCCTATCTCTGTGTTGATACCTTGGAGAACGCTCTTCTAAGTGCTCTTGGCTCGATAATATTGGTACCGTGTTTTTTCTGAATATCGGTACGTTTGTGTGTTCATTGCGTCGGCCTCAGGTTTCCCTTCTTGTAGATCATATCTTGCGCACTTCTTTGCGCAACTTGAAAAGGTACACTTTGAGGAAACGTTTTTTTTCTATAAGGAGTTCGAGCCTCGAACTGTGTATTTTAAGCAAGTAACCTATCTTGATTGAATTTAATAGCATACAATCTTTTTCATCAAAATAATCAGTTTGTAGTAAGCCTCTCCTAAATTTCTATCTGTGTTCACGTGTGCTGTCCCATTCTTAGTAATTTCTTATGGCAAGCATTTTGTCGCCTTTCCAAAAAAAAAGGTGTTCAGTTTTTACACAAGTTTTCTCTTGTTTCAATATTTCTGTACAGCTATTCTGTGAGAAAGTAGCAATTACTTGGAAAATAATAAAAAAAGCCTTTTTATTGTCATAGTGTTAAAAAATATCTGAAATAAGTTTTAGTTATTCTTTTCTTTATTCAGTGAGTGCCCCGCTTTGCCGAAAAGGCGTTACATCAGCGAGGTTACAAACCTAAATAAAAGACTTCATCTATACACCACAAGTGCGTTTCTTGCAGCCGGTTCCAATCTCTGATAGTCTTCACAAAGAAGGGATTCTAAAACGTAGCTGCACGGTGTTCTTTCACTTTGTGTCTGTGGTCATTTAGACTGCATAAGCAATTGGGCTCATCATAGTAGTTATTAGAAGCAATGCCAGTGTTGCCAAGCAAAACACAAAAGAAAACCTTCAACCGCAGTTTCTTTTTCTGCGCAACGAAAGCGATAAACAACCCATCTTCGTTTTCATACCGGTACAGCTGTCTGTCTGTTGGCACCGCCCTAAAACAAAACGCGCAGCTTTAGTTTGAAAATTTTCAAGCTTTTCTGTAGACCTGGCCTGCATCGGGTCCCATACAGGGCATGCGTACTCCAAAACCGGCCTAATACACGTGAGGTAGGCTGCGACCTTTAAATTCTTGGGTGCCCATCTTAGGTTCTCCTGCATAAAGTCAAGAGCCCTTGTTGCGTTACGAACATCATAATCAATGTCGGCATTCCATGAACAATTATGCGATAAAACAACACCAAGATATTTGCATGTTGGTTCGGTAGTAATCACATACGTTCTTCGAAAAGATATGCACAGTACAAAGTATTGATGGGCTCAGCGGATTTCTACGTATTATTACAAGGCTATACCGAAAAGTATGGTCATTATTTTTTTCATATTTGTACCCCGGGCATGATAAACCGCCTACTGGTAGAAATTGAGAGCTGCATTTATGGAGCATGCGATGGCTGTGTCTACATTTACTGTGAAAAGACAGATATTTGTCCCCGACGTCCTAAAATAACTTGGAGAGAGAGAGACCTAATATAAATTAAGGTATGCTTTGTACTTGCCATAGTGATACGTTGTTGAACATGTTGCTTGACTTTTAGGGGGTCGTTGCCGAAGCGCTTTGTCAGGCTTTTGTCAGCAACAACGAACAATTCTATAATGAATTCTTGTAACGTGTCGTCCTCTGTTGACGAAGTTAAGAAGAACGCAGTAAAAAAAAGAAAGTCAGATACATTTACACACATACCTCATATTCAGGTCCATGACTATCTGTTCAAGGAAACCATTTTATTTCCTTGAATAAAAGAAGCAAGCCGACCTTATAAGTTATACATATTTTCATCTTTTTAAGATTCAGTTAGGTGGTATAAAAATTAATTATCTGAAGAACTATATTGTCGGTTAGATTCAGTGGAAAGGTGGTGTGCAAAAAATATTGCCTCCATAGATGACAGATCTATGGAGATCGCAGATCTTCGCAGGTCTGATCAGGTTAGCGTCATACTTGTGGATAGAAACTAGTGCAGAACTAGGATAGAAACGGTCCAAACGCACTGCAAGCGCATCTTTTGTGCGGCTGCTATGAAGGGAGCGATTGAAGGAAAGTTTGCCTGGCTCTGGTCTTGACGCGTGCCATGCTTTCATTGCGCGCAGGTATTAATGCCGTTCTCTACACACACTGTAGCTGTATTCAACGGCGTGGGGGTCACCCGCAGCCAAAGAGAAATTGGCGGTTCTAGACCCAAGTGCACTTGGTTATGAAATTTTATTCCCCACTCAGGGACAAAATGAGTGCGTGCGCCGGGGTGCCTGAATAAAATCATTTCGTTGCTGGTGTAGACCATTTATTATATAGTGCTGAATCTCTCCTTTCTCAACTGAGGAATGTATTGTTTGCGTAGAAGTTTTAGGCGGCATTCTGCTTCTTAGTATATTATGGCACCTGCTGTGAATAGGCTGTGTTCTCTTGGCCTATGCAATTCATCATCGCTGAGAATACAATTTATGTATGGTGCATAGTCCTTGCCACCGTCGTAATTTATATGCTTCACTTAGGAATGGCAGCCAGCATTAAGAACTGAGCTGAAAGAAGTGACAGTAGACAAGGTTCATCGTTTTGGTAGTTACCACTCGCACGGAGAACGTTGTACAAATAGAATAATAATTGTTTTACCTACTTTCAATAACAAATATATTCAGAAATTGTTTTACAATGACTCCTTGCTTAACGTGCCTACCATTGAATCAATATAGCACACAAAGTACTGTGACCGTCAAAACAAGTTCTACATTATGCGTGAACTGCAGCGGTACTCCTCCTTAGGGCTTCCATAGCAACACTCGATCTAGGACCCTGCCACGAATCGTGTTTGCCCTCCGAAATGCATGGTGCGTAAGAGTGTACTGCTTGCTGTGAAACACGTAATGTGCCAGCCGGGCTGCTCCCTCTTGCTTCATTCTGCACGCGCTGCGCCATCGTGTGGTGCCACTGAGAGTCCACGCGTGGCTTCCGAGACAAGAAGAATGGGGAGCCGGTGCGTGTGAACGCTGAGAATCGCACTCTCGCTTCCCACACACTCAGTGTAACATACGTAGTGACGCAAGTGGGTGATATGTTCTTTGAAGAGCGACGCGTACCCACTGTATTTGCGGCGCAAATCGGTAAAGCTTTCGTGTGAAATACGCGGATGGAAAAGAGACACGTACGGTTTCCTCAGTAGCGCAGTATTTGAGATCGCCGGGTAGCTGTCCTTGCGGCACTCGTGGGACGTTGGATCGATTACGCCGAGCGCCGAAAAATGTTAAGTATCTTTTTTATCATTGTACAGCTGCACATGCCGATTGGTACGTACATAGTGACCTAAGTTCGCATCTAAGAGGGCGACGAATAGCACACAACCACCACGGTGCCTTAATGGCTATGATGTTGCGCTGCTAAGCAGGAGGCCACGGATTAAACCCTGGCTACGGCGGCCACTTATCGATGGGGGCGAAATGCAAAAACGTCCCGAAAACGGGCACCTGAGAGCTGCGCTCTAAATGTAATTTATTCCACTTCAAAACGAGTTTCATCAGCACGAGACAACTACGAATGGCACACTTTCTTTATTCCAAGATGATTTGGCTAAATGGATAAAACGAACATAATATCAAAGCTTGCAACCCTGCATCGTGCAAAACGGCCGCAGCGTTACGGCAAGCCTGTTGTCCTGCCCCCACAGGTGCACTTTCAAGTGCACTTTCTTAAGGGGTGCCATATTCTTTTTCAAGCTTCATAACATATTTCTAACACCAATACTCTTCAGTGCAGTCTCGTCTACTAAATGGATCATGACATGCAGTACCATACTCACCTTCGTCTTCAGCTCCCAATTGTGGAAAAGCTGAGAAAACGGCTGGAAAATTTGTAGAATTTTGTAGCTTCACAGGCATTTAGAGTACGCGAGCGTTCGCATAAATACTAGAATTATCCTAACTACAGCTACTCTGAAAATCCTGTTTATTAAATCCAGCCGAGTGGTACATGTCATTTACATTAGCAAGCGATTGTGCTTTTCATAAATTTTGTCACCAGGAGCTGCTTGACTTAGAAATCTTCTGGTTCAGCAACAATAATTCACCAAGTGGAAATCACGCCCTTACACCAATGTCAGCATGAAACTATCGTAAATTTGAATAAGAATATCATTCCAGTGTGTGTCAGTCTGTCTGCCAGCCTCCGTTTGTCCCTTACAACTTTGCTGCAAACTTGGGTCACTGGGTAGTCAATGGTCTTGTGGGTTGATCATCGCCTTTATGTGCTTGGGGGGAAACGGATTCTAAACCAACCTTCCGACAATCTTTGGTGACTGATTATCTGACATTGGGTATTTGGCGCAATTCAATGAAGCTCTTTCACTGAGACGAAGGTCTATGGACACGTGCCGCCTTTCAGTTCACTTCTTTCACGCCGGCTTGATTCTCTGGTTATTTGCCCCACATCAATGAAACTATCTGACGCCAATCTGGGTCACTGGGTATATAGTACGCGGAATGTTGCGCTTTTCAAAGTGAACAATAATTCCTGTAATATTTATCCGGTGTTGAACGAAATGTAACCAACCTCTTGGGTATTGAGACAATTTTACGCCAGTATATATAGAGGGTGCTTCCCTTAATTTGAGATATTTAAAAATTTTCAAATGCTACGTAGCTTAACAGAACCGAGGTATTGTTGCTTGCCGTCACGTAAACACACTCAGTATATTTTTTGGCATTGCGCCTAATTAGATCATTACCCATTTGAATAAAACAGTAATTTCCCTCACAACCACAGAAATTTCAGTCGTATTACATAAGTTCATGACGTTTCTGTAGTTGCGAAAGATATTTCGGAGGTTACGACAGAAATTCCTACGTCACAACAGAAACATTCTATCGCGATGACCAAAAATTTGGAAGTCGCAAGACAAACGTTCTGTCGCGACAACAAGAGTTCTGAAGTCGCAACAAGAAATTTTTATCGCGACAGCGATTTTGACATTACAACAGAAATTCTAATGTCGCAACAGAACTATTCTGTCGGGATGACCGAGAGCACGGAAGTCGCAACAGAAACGTTCTGTCACTACAAAGACTGCGGAAGTCGGAACAACAACTTTTTGTCACAGCAGGAATTCTGACGTTACGACACAAATTTTAGCGTCGTGACAGAAACCTTCTGTCGGAACAACCAAGAGCTCGGAAGTCGCAACGGAAACGTTCTGTCACGACAGCAAAAGTTCTGAAGTTGCACCAAGAACTTTCTTTCGCGACAGCGATTCTCACGTCGCAACACGAGTTCTCTCTCTCTTGACGACGGACACTTTCTGTCGTTGCGTTGGAAATTGGCCACTTTCTTTTTCAATGACACAAGTTCTGATGCTGCGACAGAAACGGTTCCCATAGCGATGCTTTAACGTAGTAAGTCACTTTCAAATCGGTGGTGCACGCTGTACTTTTCTTTTGTGCGGTATTTAACTGTGCGTTCTCTGAATCCGGCAGTACTGATAGCACAGACACCGGTGTTAAAGTCGACATGGCCGATTGTCGTAATAGTGCCATGAATACATGACAGAAACAATTGCCCTACCGGCCTCAACAAAATCGACAACTGGTCAAAATATAGGATCTGCGGGCACAGCTGCGTATCAATTTTGTTTCACTTTGTTAATGCTGCACGCACGGCTGTGGTCTTGCACGTGCTGTTACGCTTACACATTAGTTAGTTACCGAGAAATATTGCATAGGCTTATGCCAAGCGGAAATATGTTTTGGGATGTTCCTCAAAGCTGTGTTAAAATCTGTCTCGCTCGGGTGTCAATGTTAGAACACAAGTCCTGCCATCAGAACTGGTACGCTGCCTCAGTGAGCACTTATACACGAATGTTTATGTAGATATTTTACACTGAACACATAAATTATACGCAAGCTCAATACTCTCAGGAGCGATAGACATCTGCCGGAATTATCAGTAATAACTCGAACAGTGTCCGCATGACCATTGCCTATTTCTGAATTTCTGAAGTGATACAGCTATCGTCAAGCAAGATCGATGTTCTAGCACTTCAAAGAGTACTTGTCGATGGCAACAACACTTTTGCTCTTCTATAGAGGCGCTATTTGAAATGTCGGAGTGAAAGCTCACCACAGAGCACCAATATGAGAGCACTTTGGTTCTGAACATGTAAATGTATACATCCGCGCAGACAAATGTGCTTAGTCTTGACATGGCCAAATGTACAAGCTGAACTTCCTCACTGGATCATTCTACCTAATGAACTGTCACAAATGAAAAAAACCGCATTATTTCACCGCTGTGTAGGTGGTTGTTGTAATAAGAAGCCTAAAAAATCGCCATGGTGCAGAGCTAAGATACTGGGTTTAGAATCAGCAGGTCGCCAAATCAAGTCCCCGGCTAATAATGGCTTCTTTTTTTAATTCACACTTCCTTTTTACATTTACAAAGCCCTAAAGATGCCTCTGTCAATTTTAAATAAATGTTCATCAAGAACTACGGAACGTGAGACTATAGACAACAGACCGTCAGACAACAGAACGTCCCAAAATTTGATAGACAGATATTTCCTGTTGTGTTTTTCAATTGGGTATTCTTAAGCAAATACTTACCGTCGGAAATATTATGATTAGATTAAAAGTATCGATGAGGAAATTGTAGAGCAACATGAAAAACTCCCAAAGCATTTTGCTGTTGCCAAATACGTGCTACATAAAAGTATTTTTCTGAGCGTGAGAGAAGCCGGCGATTACACGCAAAGTGCTACAAGCGACCAGTCGCTCAGCAATATTGCAGTGATCCAAGAAAGATACAAGGGACTAGTGACCCAAGATAGTGACAGTGACTCAAAATGATACAAAAACCCTAGTAGCTTTAACGGCACGCATCCAAGAAGTCTGATAATCCTGCAAAAGAAACTAAAGTTGGCTTTATGAAAGACACCGACATCCATTATGGAGGTCACGGAAGAGTGGCCCCTGTTGAAGCTTTCAGAAAATTTATTAATTTTGAGAGAAATGATCCTGTCTAGAAAAAGAAGGAGTTGACAAATTCCATTCAGGGATCCTCCAGAGTCCCAAGGTATTCCCTACGTGACCAGTTAAGATGTTATTAGAATCTCAATGAAGAGATTTGGACAAAATAGAGGCCTAAAGTGTCCTGTTCATTTCAGAACTGGTTAATGTCTACTCTGTACCTTTTTTGGCACATACTGGCCTACCAGTCCTGAGAATATTGATAATTTCGCCATAAAATATGTTAACTGAACGTGCGGTTAAATCTCTCGGTCCCTATTTATGGCGCTCTTGTCTCTAAAGGCGTCGTTATGAATGCAACTTTTGAATGTTTCACTCAGCGTGAAACTCAGTATAATTTTTAATGTAATCAATAGATAAAAGTTTTGTCATATTGTTACGCGAACAAAGGATTAAGACTGGAGACTATTTACAAAGTATATTTAGAAAAGGTAACTGCAGCGCTGGCCAGTTCAGCCGACAGCTCGAGAGCCAGAGAGCTTTCACCTTCGTCCGAGCGCCCGAGTGCAGCGACCACAAGAAACACGCAATATGCATCTACCAATAGTATCAGCTAAGAGTGCGAAGACGCATAATGCTCGCTATGAAGCAAAGTAAACCAAATTTTCGCATTACGGCTTGTAATCTCACCATCTTCTTGGTACATACAATAACCGTTGCGTAAATTATGTCTGAGAAGGAACTTTAGATATTTCCAAGGTAATATATATATTGTAATCGAAAATACCATGTTTTTGACGGTCCTCGCACATTCCCTGTTGCAGTGGATATAAAGTGTGACACGCTCTTCCCACCTCCGTGTACTGTAGGTGGTTTACACGTGCATTGAACCGCTACCACTTACTGATACGTTAATCATAATTACAGATACGCTTCGTTGTATATTCTGTAACATACACAAACACTCGTATATTCTACCATCTATTTTCATCCATTCGGGGTGCAGGCCTTGTTCAACATTTCTGAGTGCTCCTCACCACGCATACATTATAACATATTTCAAGTTTTGATTATATACAATAAACTCAAGTGAACTTGTCTCGGCTAGTAGGGCTCAGCATATGCCCAAAATAAGAGCACTCTTCTCAAAAAAAGAATCAAACTCAGAGGAGACGCTGTACGCCTAACCTTTATCAAAAACGAAACACCGTAATTGCCTAATTTTGCTTTTAACAGCTACTAAATATCGCTTATTCAGACGACGCGGGAAGCTGGCGGCAAAGCGTTAGCGATGCGGATGTGGCGAAAATTGTAGAATCGTACGCAGCTGCTGGTCTCTCATGAGCGCCATGTTGCGCCTAGGCAGGCATGCGCATTGCTCGCTCATTATTTCCGAGTTTCCCGGCGCCTTTCTAGGCGTGCTTTCTGTCTGTTGCACTCGTCTTTTGATCTGTTGCAAGACTGCCGATGCATTGCGTGGTCGTCGTGTGCTCGAATACTTACCCGAGCATTACCAATGACACAGAAATACGCAATGCTGAGTATAGGAAGTCCCGAACACATGCCAGTCAAGCCAGTCAATTGTGACGCGGATTAACCAGCGCGCACGGAGCATCTAAACTGCACTTGATAATCCAAGCTTTATTTAAAAAACATATTCACTTGCCCATATAGATCTGCTTGGGAAACGCTTCCTCGGTCTGAGTATAAATATTATAAGCCGCGATGGCACCCGACAGCCAAAGGTTACCTTCAAGGGTAAACCGTATCCAAGGCCGATATTCTTGAGCGATCATTTCCTGGTAGTGCATCATCTTCAACTTACTTTCTGCGTCTCTAGAGCGGACACGTCGAATCTGATGAACGGGATCCTTTTTGACACACCACGAGAAACGAGCAGGAACGGAACGCTGCATTTCTCACGATGCAGAAGGCGAGGCCACCAGAGCGAAATGGTTGCATATTTATCACCAAGGACGTTATATTGTCACGTAGTAGTGACAGTGAAGAAGGAAGAAAAACTGTGATTATAGAAACTAGCGTTTTATTCGGGAACTTGTGCCCTCACAAGTAGGCTACACTCAAAAGAACAATGATAGCAGCGGACACACTCGGCGATCGTTGAAAATGCATTCAGCTGGTCAAGCACATCGGCTTTTAGGCAGCAGTCGTCGAATGTTCCAGACTAATCACTGGGGCCCGCCTGTCTTTCACAAACTTCTACACCATTCACGTCACGCGAAGTAATCAGATAACACAATGTTCGGCGACCACAGACAGCGGATAGAAGCATCGATAACATTCCAGAAACTTCCGATACATGCAGGCGCGTCCAGCGCTGTGCGATAACATTTGTTAGGCGGCAAAACGTGATCGCGTGATAAAGATAGGCAAGTGCACGCGTCAATATGCTTTTCACAGCCGCAGTCCGGCCCGTCTGGCCATGAGTATATGCGCACTTCGCACGATGGCTTCGGAGAAGCGGGGTCGTCTGACATCCCGTAGGAACGGGATCGATTCCAACTCAGACCGAGATTTGCCTAAATTTCTCTTCGAAGGCGATGATTTACTTCGTATACAGAAATCAGCCTGAAAATTTTACATGTGTCCGATCATTCCTCGACGTGTTTTTACTCTTAGTTCGGTCAGCCATTTTTGGTACCATCTTTCGGTCACGCCGCCATCGACAGTGCCGTATATTCGCTTTATGGGGCACATATAATGCTTTCCCATTAAAATTGTGAGCAGTGAAAAAGGCGATCGAGCATCCCGTTTCGAGTTCTGAGGCGGCAAGTACACCGTCAATTTTTACTTCCTTCATCCGCGTTCGCTCAGGTACGCGGCTATGTGGGTGCTCTTTGGGTGTCACAATTTGGCGTGATAAAAACCACAACTCGGTAAAGTTGCTGCTTGGCCACATACGAACTCCTTGTCGAGTCTGATATACCTATAGTGCTTGGTAGCCTCCGGAAAACGATATATAAGCGTAGGAGCACTGACCTCGCGCACTTGCTTTCATTAACGCCGTTTCGCCCTTCGAGCAAAACTGTGGTCAATAATTGAGCCTGTACATTTATGAACTTGTATTTGTGAATGTTCAACGAAGCAGCGCCTGTCTCTTACACGCACATCCCACTTTCGTGCTATGGCCAGTTGCTCTGAAAGAGGGAGAAAATAATGTTTTTCCAAGAGCGTACACCTAATCATTATGGGAGTTGACAAAAAATGGGCACATGCGCGGTCGCACATACCTTGTCGTACTTACGAAGTGGTCCAATTTGAGACGCAAACATTCAGTCAAGCGGCAAAACTCTCAAAGAAATACGAATTGTCATTACACATGCCCTGCTTCGTGTACCATTGTGATATTTTGCAGCCCCAACGATCCAATACCGCGAGGTCAAGGCAAAAAGAAAAGAGAAAGAAAAGCTGACATAGTTCAGCAGTTTCGGGGCTTCAAGCGCGCACACGTATTCCACGGATGCTTCCGCAGTGACTTGAAAAAACGGTGAAATGCTAGGGCGGCTTTCGTTATAGCTCAAATACTTTGCAATCACACTACATGCATCCCACATCATGCAAAACTGTGATATTTGATATAGAATAATTGCCTTACAATGATTTTTGATTGTTCGTTCTCGGTACCAATGTGAATTTAAAATAATTTCACGTGATTCATTTGTTTTGTACCTGTTTTGGATGCTTGTTAACCAGTATAACTCGTACTGTCTGCGCTCCTGGCATAACACTTGCGCAAGAAAATAAAGTTTTAGATTGTCTATCTTGTACGCGGTAAACTAGTTCACAAGTAATATCACCTCATTTCCACAGAAAACGTTGTTAATGAAGTCCAACTAATTAGGCATACATGAGAAAAGCAAGAATATATAAAGAAAGGCTGCAAATTGCTAAATGAAGGCACAAAAAAGGGATAACATATTCACCCAAAATGATGTTCCAGCGAAGTATCCTGCAAATCGGATTTATCATATCGAGACCTTCTTGAAAAGAACAGATGTACTTCGTCTGCACGATGAAGTAGTTCTGACTTCTAGTTGGCAATACGTGCGTGAAGAAAACGAAATGAATGCGGTATGTAATTGAGAGATAACTAAATGTTAGTGTTGGTCTGCGTTCTATGTGGCTTCCGTGAGGTCCTATCAGAACGCTCAATACGTATTAACGCGCTCCCTTGCCGGCGAGGAGTTCATACCTAGAAGAAATGTTAAGTTGCTTGCAATTCGACTGTAATGCTTTTTATTTTGTACACTTGTGGCTGCATTGTGAAGAGTGCATTGACGCACGCCCGAGGCCTACTTTAATCAACCAGAACCATAGAGCCACCATGGCGTAGCGGAAGTGTCCTCCTCCAACGCCTCCTATAGAGCACAAGGTCGATGCAGTTCGACTCGTGACGTCATGCTACGTTGCCCACCTACCAATGAATCTAGTGGGGACGCACCCTAGTAAGGCGCACTTGAGTAAGCCACCGCTTTCATCGCGCCAGGCTTAGCAATGGAGACCAGCATGATGTTATCAAGGTGAATGCATAGGCGTCATATCTAGGAGGCGCTGGCTTCTCTCTCACCCCGTAGGCACGGGTTCAATTCCGACGCCGATCGAAATGCGCCAAATTTTGTTTTCAAATCTAGTACTTCACTTTGCTTAGAAGAACCTGAGAAATGGGATGTCAATCCGAGCATTTCCGACGTGCTTTTTACTACTACGCCTTCGGACAGTATTGGCAAGAACATTCGCTCACGTCGCCGACCAGCACAGATTTTTTGCGTAATGGGGCATACAATGCGTTCGTATTAAGACAGTCATTTGCAGTCGCGTGCTATCTGAGCTCCAACACGATTCCTTCCGTCATGTGACCTTTGACTGTACGGTGGGGCCTAGAAATAAAAATCATTACTTACTAACTACGAGTAATTGGAACTATCCTTAGTGCCTAAATTATTGGTATGTCGGTGGCACCAAGTAGTCTGGTATTTCGTTCTGTCATGAACAACCTCTTGCAGCCCGCATTGCACGCAAGTGTATATTATAGATAATGACACAATTAATTTTGCATGGCAAAGCCTGATGCACACAATAAATGTTGCACAAAACAATTATACATCTTATTCATTGATGCAGCTGTCGCCGCTAGCGAGGTTGCCGCCTTTAATAACAATTTTAGCATGCTTTCCAAGCCATTTATTCTCCCATCGAAGTGAATGAAATCAATTTACAATTGAAAAGTGCTCGTAAAATATTTCACTTCTAATGAAGGCACATATCGAAAGAGAAAAGCTTAATACGGTATTTCAGTGATAAAGAATTGACACATTTAGCAAAACATTAATCGTGCTGCACTTTGTTTAGCGTTTCATTCAACCTTCAGGCCACATATGCTCATCAGCAAGCGACTTTCATGGACAGAGATAGTGCACGTCACGGGTCCACTTAATCAGGTTAGTGAAATGCCGCGGTACTGCGCAGGTCATTGAGCGTTTAAATAATGTTCAGGTTGACGTTGCCGAGGGAAAACTTTAAATGAAAGTGGCGGCGATATTAGCAGGTACAATTCACCTAATAAATATCACAAAGAAAACTTTTCAGTGCATATCAGCCGTTGCTACACACAACAAATTGTGCTTTTTATCGAGGGTGAACAGACACTTGAAATGGGAGCGGCAGCACGGTCTCAGGGCAGGAAAGAACCGAAACTGTGCATGATGGCACCTACTCACAAGAAATTCAAGAACTAAACACCCTTCCATGGACTAGTACATAATGTGCGACTAATGTATTGCATGTCGGCGACGCCATGTAGTCTTGAATTCTCTTCGACCACGTACACTACGTTGCAGTCTCACAAAGAATAATACACGTGACTGCACAAGATCATTTTGGCCACACTAATCTTTACTGTTATCCGTGTATGAGATGATGCAGTCATTGCGTTGTCTTCCTTTGTGACATACGCATCGAGGCCTAACAGCTAAAACTGCGTCATTGCATGTACGAAGTAAATCTCTCGTCTTCACACAGCTGTCCATACGATAAATGCTCTTCTGAAGATACTGCGTTGAAGCCTCAATTTTGTGAACTATAATATTACATTTTGTGTCCTGACCTAAAATTTATTATTTTTCGCTAGTCCATTGTTTTTTCTGTTCCATTTCTAATAACCTGAGCTGCTTAGACAACGTTACCTGTGTAAAAAGGCCTTGGTTCTTCTAAGCTAACATACCGAGTACTAAGTAGATGTCGTAGATCTTTTTCCGCCATATAGGTTATGCCAGAATGGCGTATAGTACGAGTTGAACTGGCTAAAACGCATTGCACACAAGTGCAGGAAGAATAAGTAAACGATAAAGCTTTTTAAGAGGAATTAAGGACAAGAATCACAAGTTCAAAAGCATAATATTATGATCATTCTATCAAAAATATCACTGTTGTACAGGATGGGCGAAACATTGTATGTGGTGGCAATGTGTCAGAACTAATCGCAATCCAATGCTCGTTCCTTTTTCATTGTATTTTTATTTGCTCTGCTGCATCTGCAGGCCGAGTACCACATGCACACGCTTCCTTTTCCCAAACTGTAGGCCACTGTCAGCTTCTTTTTTGGTTTTGGTTTCTCTGCCTCAACCTCTTGCTACTTTATATACACTGTGACTGCAATATACAGTATCTTTTACTTCATTGAATAGAACTTTAAACATATGCAAATTATGCGTAGATGGGCCGAACAAAGAATGTTGTTCCTTTTGCGTGTAGATACTCAGATTATATTTTTTTACAGTTCCCCTAATTAAAGAATTTGCTTATTAAGTATTATAACTATATAATATGGCCAATGAGAAAATTGTAGAGCAACAATGGAAATTACCGATACGGCTTTCTCTTGCTTATTAGGTGCCACATGAAAGTGTTTATCTGAGCGGGAAAGTCCGCGAATACATGCAAAGTTCCTCGAGCGGAACCGAGAATTCTCACTAGTCATATTGTTGTGGTTCAAATATCCAACGAGCAAGCTTCCCTCTTGGTTGAGAAATGTTCAGGAGGTAAGACAAGGCTTGATGATTTTATATAGCTTAAACTTTCTCCAATGCCTATACGACCGAAATTAGCACACTGCCGTTAAAACAGCCAGGATTTCTTTTTGAGTCATATTATAATTAATTTGACGAGGGCTGAAGGTGTAGGCATAGTAATCTATCACTCGTAACTGCTGACACGGAACAAGTCATGTGTCTATTTGGTAAAAGACTACCCCAGTACCGTAGTTAGATGCGCTAGTATTGATCTGAAAGGGCAGGCTGAAGTCAGGCAAAGTAAGCAATGGGTCAGACGATATACGATGCAGGAGTTCCTGGTAGGCTGCCTCACATTCTTCAGTCCAGAGAAAATACACACCACTTCCTTTTTCAATTCACTCAGGCATTTTGTTTTTTAGCAAAATCTTTGATAAACACTCTGAAGTGGCCAGCAAGTCGAAGAAAAACTCTGAGTGAAGGCAGATCATGTGGCTTCATAAGCATCGAGATTCGTTGCACCGACTCTTGTTTGGTGCTGTTGGTGACACCATCTATCACCGTTCCAAGAAAAACTACCCGTGGCTTCAAGAATTCACTTTTTCTCTCATTTATCTTCTGCTTCACTAAGCGATTGCAGAATAGTGGCCAAGTCGTCAGAGTATTCTTTTTCAGAGGTGGAGTAAACTATAATGTCATCAGTGTACACGTTCAAAAAGTGTCCGAGATGTGGCCTCAAAACATTGTTCATCATCTCTTGAAACCAAGCTGGCGAATTCTTCCAACAAAAAAGCAGTCTATTATATTCATGTATCTCAAAAGGAGTCAGAAATTCTGACAACGTTTTGGTTTCCTCTACTAAAGGCACTTGCCAAAATCCTTGCAAAGATCCAAGCGAGAGAAGACGTTGCAGCTACCAGTGTCGTTGATAATTTCATTGATGTGTGGCACCGGGAAAAAGAACAGGTCAGTTTGTTTATTTGACCGCAATCGACTAAAAGCCTACCGTAATCCGTAATCGGTGAAAAGGCAAGTGTTTGACGTGGAGAGAAGTTCTCTCTCTTCTCTACACTTCTTTCCACCTTGCGGGTTTCCGCAGAACTACTACGTCAAACACTTGCCTTTGCTTTGTGTGTTGTCGACAAATTCGACTTTGCCCAGCCATCTGATAGCCGCCTGGTTAGCTCAGATGGTAGAGCGGTTGCCCCGAAAAGGTGCCGGGTTCGAGTCCCGGACCAGGACGAACATTTCTTCAACTCTGAGGCTTTTCTTTCGAGGAACCCGTATGGGTTTCCTTTGTAGCAATTGCTACGTACGGGTGGGCGTCTGATTTTCCTTTTATTAATTAACCTGACTTGTTGCAGTGATAATGAATATTACAGCTTAAAAGAGCCCTAAAAATTAAATATTAATTCTGGCGTTTTACATGCCAAAACGACAATCTGACCTTGAGGCAGGCCATAGTGGGGAACTCCGGATTATTTATGACCACCTCAGACTTCACGGTACACGGGCAGTTTTCCATTTCATCTGAATCAAAATGCGGTTGTTAGATCCTGTGACCTCGTGCTTAGCGGCGCTGTGCCAAAGCGACTAAGAAACCACGGCATCAAAACACTAAAGAGAAAAAAAATAATTTCAAATGAATACGTAAATGGTCTTCCTAAAATTTAAGAGATTCACTCGTACGATAGCAAGGGGCTGTGTAAAATGTAAAAGGCGCAAGAGATATGAATCATGGCACTGCTGCCTTGAAGTCGCCACACCTTCTTGCTGCAACGTTATGATTTTTGATGGTGCCTGCTCAGGTGTAGGAATTTTTTTTTGCATATAAAGATGTTTCTTCTTTTATTCCAAAAAGCCAAAAAAGAAGCATCAGGAACTTTACTGAACGAAAACGACCCAAGTTTGTAAAAACACTTGAAAGCCGCGATGTGTCAATGAGGTGTCAGCACGAAGATTTTGGGGTGATACACAGAAAATTGTACTTTAAGCTTTATTTTCTGTAATAATGAGCCAAGTGCCAAGGAATTAAGAGAAGTGGATATTTAAAACGATGCTTCTTTATAAATAGATTTAGGGTGTCATTAGTGTCCCCTTAACGGAAAACTATGAATGCACTTGGCTTCGTAATAGGATAACATGCATCACTGGTTCTCGTAAAGGTAGGATTGTTAGTATAGCACAGGGCTTGAGGTGGCTGCTCCAGAGGGGAGCCTTTCTTCCCTCCCTTCAACATCCCAGTGTCCAATTGCTTTCTGAGCACTGATGCAATTTCTACATCTTAGAGACACAATGCTAAGGAGATTCATGCCGCACTGGCTACAGTTTGCGGTGAACGGCACTGCACACCGTCCAGTTCGGCATCAATCTTTTTAGAATTGGTCCCTCGAAATGCAGAAAGTCCCGTTCACTGATCGCTTTTCAACCAACTTGCTCAATGGGTGCTGCTATATTGGTTTGTTACCCCTAGCTGTGCACTACTGTATGACGCAGGTCATAATACCTTTATTCTGGTGAAACTAGGAAGTCGTACACTCATATGGACCACTAATGCGCGCTCTAAGTTTCAGAACGGCTCGCTTATATCACGCATATACACTGAAAAAGCCACATTCTACATTTGATATGTTCACAAGTGACCCTGAAATTCACTCCCAGTCCCGGTAGAGTGGCAGAGTCTTTCAGCTGAGTGCTTAAAGGCATCATGTCTGCTACTGAATGCACTGTGCACCAATTGATCATTGGAGGAAATGCTTGCAGTTGTATCAGCAGTATTTTTTTTTCTGCTCCCTGCAATACTGTTTCCCCGCATCCCTCCATTTGATCATGCTGATGCTACAGAATTAATGGCCGAAGAATTCACCTTTCGCGTTGCCGCTGTGGTGTCTCCTAGCTCATTTTGAAACTGAAAAAAATGCTAGTTTTAAAACGAAGCCACGATGCACCGAAATAAACAATCAAAAGAGCTACATGGATCATTCGCTGACATAAATGGAAGGATATAAATTACTGATTGACAACAGTAATTTGTGGTTGCTCTTGCCAATGGTAGAGTGAGCTGGTCAAATAATTTATGTATCACTCCTCTCCTTATTTTAAAAATTATATCTGCTCATTTACTTAACTGTAAGGGCCATATCTTAAAGGCAGCTCCTTCATATAAAACCAGTGTTGCATTTTTACTCTCCGTCTACCTGATGTTAATGAAGTTTCGCTTACTCTCAATGTACTTCACAGAACTGCTCCAGCGACAAAGCATTATTGCAATCTTGTGGCAAAGGGTCATTTAGTTGACAACGATGCGCATCACTTTCAATCTGTTCTCCCTATATTTGTTCGAATTCAAAGCTAAAGAGGGTCTTCGCACGACTAGCTACTTCTATGGTCCCAAGAAATTTTGCTTATTATTGATGTTTATGTTGCCGATAACGTATGCATGCCACCTGGAAACACAGTGGGACGACACGAGCAAATATGTTTTATGTTGCCGATATCCTCTTTTAAAACTTTGGTAAATAAATCAGTTACTGAAGTGCAAAAAGCTGAAATTTCACCCTTTTACATTATTTTAAATGTTCGATCCGAGTAAAGTAGGACCTAGAGAGCCATGGAACATGACTTTTCGGGGAATTCGAAGAGCGCCTACGCGAAGCCGTTTGCGCTAAGCACTCGATGGCGTCGAACAGAGTAGATAAAAAAGAAAGTTCAACGCGCGCGAACTGGTGGAAAACAAAACGCACGTGGCTAGAAAGGCGCATAACTCGATGATTTCACAGCACTCGATGGCACCACCCCTATTGTATCTCACGTATCGCATAGAATCGCATGTACACCCTTGACATTATTTATTATTGTAGCGCTATAGCCTCCTATGTGTTTTCTGATCGCGCGAACGTCAGCTGCAAAGCGTGTCAGCGACCTTACAACAACGTGAGCGCACTCGATCCTGAAGCGCACAGCGCAGCAGAATATATTTTGGCAAATCCCCACCTCCTCTGGTCGCTTTGCTTTGCTTAAGAATGTAGAATTTTGCTTAAGAATGCAGACGGTGCACATGATCTTCAGACGTAGAGCTGGTGATGAGGACATGAGCAAGGTACGCGAACACAGTAAGAAGGCCTCGCGTGACCTCAGCAATGAACCGCTGGTAGGTTTCAGCCGAATCGCTGCGCCAAAAAAGCATCCACCCGTACTCAAACAAACCAAAGGGCATCGTTATGGCGGTCTTGAGTATGTCGGCAGGGTATTTTGGCTGAATAAACCGCGGTATATTTCGGAACAATCATTGCTTAATGTTTGTGATTATGACCTTCATTCGTTACTATGGACGACTAACATTGTGGGCGATTAACCAGATGCAAGCAGGCGACCATATAACGAGCCATGACTGTAATATGAATGTTCCGGAAGCCCGGTACACATACTAAATCAGCTAAAGTTAAGTGCGGCCGATCTAATGTACAAAACGTGTTAAAAGCAGTCGAATTTGTAGACGCGTTCAGCGCGCTGCGCATAGAAAGAGAATCTGTGACGATAATAACATTTGTAGTATTAAGGGGTAACTTTCGCAAAGCAAGAACTATTGCCACAAGTCCAGCCTCAAAAATGGTTGCGCAATATGGTAAGCCAATGAAAAAGACCATTCAAGGGATGCTGAGTATATTCCCACGCCCGCTTTTATTCACAGGAAGAAGCATCAATCGGCATTACATTTATGGGGAAACAGACCAAAGTGTCTTGTAAATGGGTATTCAAATATGTTGGCGGCAGCAATTTCGCCTTATTGGCAAAAATCTCTTCAAGTTCACTTTTGAGCGAAGACGTGGACCTTTCAAACTAAATGGTTTCCCTAAGTCGAACATTTAGAGGTGCCAATGGCGTCTGCACAAATAGAACCTGTGGGGTATGCAACCGCGACACCATGTTCTCAAAAACTGAATTTCGTTGAATAATAATGCACATTGTGTTGGTAGTAGAAGATATTCACAAGTTCTTAAGCAGGTTTGAACCGAAAGCATGCGGAATCTCGTGTGATGAGAAGGCAGGTGAGCTTCCTCGTATAATACACCATTAGCAATGAATTTAGGAACACCTAAGCATAGTCGTGGAGCTTCTCTCTCTAAAAAAAACAAGTGGTCTCATTTTATATTTCGCACTTTCGGAGAACAAAACAGAGCCAAATTCTATAATCGGTCGTATATACAAGCGGTAAATCCTTATTAGTGTGTCACTGCGCATACCAGAACGCCGGGGACTGATTATTCCTAGTGAACCTACGGCTCCTGTCCATTTCGATGCAATATTTTCTATGTGAGAACACCACATAAATTTACCGTTATGTGTGATGCACTAGTACTTCATTATAAAGGTAATAAACAGAGATAAAGTGCCCCAGAAAGGCTGGCCAACGTTTCGATAGGCGGACCTATCTTCGTCAAAGGCGGCCTCGTCATCCTCGGCATGTTAGTTTTAAAGGGTTAGTACAGTGACGTCGCGTGCGGTTGTTTGTGGCGGCTGGTCGTAAAGGGAGAGACTTCAAAGAGAATGAACGCTGTCGCCTCACGTCTGTGAGCGTCGTTCCGAAGACGGGGCGACAAGAGCGGGAAAGTGGGAAGGTGGGAGGAAAAGAAAACAAAGCATAGGAGAAGAAAAGGCAATGAGAGAGGGGGGGAGCACGAAGAGAAGGAAAAAAACGAGAAAAGTAAAAGAAGGGCATGGGAGGGTGATGGGGAAGCGAGAGGTTAGGGAGTATTCAGGGGTGTCGTTGGCGGCATACTTTTGTGAGTTTTAGAAGAGCCGGGTAGGCGGTCAGTGCTCGAGTAACAAAAAAGACCGAAAAAGAGATAAGTTGAAAGAAGGACCTTAGTTGCTTAGAAGGAAATGCGTCGAGTAATTTTGAAGGCGTTAGGATGGCGAAAAGGAGTCTGGGGTCCAATGCATGGGGTAACTGGAAAGCCGCGGCATAGTCTTTCAAGGGACGTTATACTGAATAACTCAACGTAGGTGTCGTTTCAGCGGTATATAGAAATGGCGATACCCTGTGTAGCTGAGGCACCGAAAAAGGCATGCTGGCGTGTGGGAGTTTGGAATGTGTTGCTGAGGGCACTTAAAAAAACATATGTATTTAAAAGAGACCAAAAAGGGGGGAGCGAAGCCGGAATAACAAATAGGAGGGTGACGTGCGCAGAAGCGGGCGGGGGTAGGTGCACCTGGCAAAAGGGGGTCCTGCAGTAGATATAAACGTAAAATCATGAAAGAGTATATTAAATTATCGGGAGCGAATAAAATTCACATCTGAATCTTCAACTGAGCGCATAAACTTCCTAGACACAACAATATACATCAAAAATGGGGGACTAAAGATAGCGCTCTATAGGAAGCCTTTCGACAAACAACAGTCCCTAGAATATACGAGCCACCATCCCAGACATTGCAAACAAGGAATCTTTAAAGTCCAACCCACACGACTACATCTCATTTGCGTTGAAAACCAAGACTACATAGATAGACTTGATCACCTTAAAGAAACCATATCAAAGAGGAACTGCCGAAACGGTGACTTTCAAAAAGCTTGCACCGCTGCAACCGCGCTTGATCGAGCGGAGGTCTTCAAGCCCCACCTGAAAATCACAAGAATAACGAGGCCTCTTTTTACTACTAAATTCTCAAACGCACTCCCAAACCTGGAGAACATCCTCATAAATACTACCCAATTCTGAACAGCAACCACAAACCTAAAAAAATTTCCCGATTTGCCGAGTGTAGCTTACAGAAGCAACACTAATTTTAAAGATATTGTCGTGCATACGAAACTAATGAAAAAGACGAAGTTGGGAAAAAGACGAAGCCCACCCCAGTGGCTCTACATACAAACATATTCAATCTACTACTACAGTAAAAAACTGAAAAGTACAGTGTCGAATCACTCACACAAAGTAACTTCGGATTTCCCAGCACATCAAGCAACATAGTATACTGTCTAGAATGTGCGGCTTGTAGCAGCACATTCTTGCTGCTTGCTGCTTGCCACAAGCAGCAAGCTTGTACAAGCTTGCGGCTTGTAGGTCAGACTGGACAACAAATTCATACGAGGCTCAACGGTCACCACGCGGATACAAAAAACAACTTACCTATAGCAGTAGCAAGCCACTTCAATGGACGTAGTCATATATTCGACCAAGCAAGGCTCTATGTAGTACAAACAAATTTCCCTTCACATCGCGAAATGAAATATACGAAATCATACCTCATACACAAGTTGAATTGCCTACACCCGACGGGCATTAATTTGGCACGTGGCAACTTAGAATCGTTAAAAGCGGTCACCTAAATCTGAAATTCTCATATCATCAACCAAGGCACAAAACACGTTATGCCACCAGCTAACCTTAGTTCCTCAACCTCACCTACTCCTCCATTCCGAAAGCTTTTTTCCTGCTTAGTACTCAATTTATAATACTCTTTCATGTTTTTACATTTATATAAACTGTACGACCCCCTTTTGCCATATAAACCTGCCCCCGCCCGCTTCTGCGCACGTCACCCTCCTATTTGTTATTCCGGTTTCTGTCACGCGCCATTTTTGGTCTGTTTTAATTATATATTTCTTTAAAGGTCCTCATAAACACAATCCAACGTCCGAGACGCCAGCATACCTTTTTCTGTGCCTCAGCCATACAGGGTATCGCTATTTCTGTATACCACCGTAACGACACCTACGTTGAATTACTGAGGCTAACGTCCCTCGTGCGACCATGCCACTGCCTTCCAGTTACCCCACGCATTGCCCCTCGGAGACCTTGTATCCATCCTAGCTCATTCGAAATTACTCGACGCATTTGCTACTAAGCTACTAAAGTCACTCTTTGAACTGATGTCTTTTTGGGTCTTTTTGTTACTCGCGCACTGAGCGCCTGACCGGCTCTTCTAAAGCAACAAAAGCATGCCGCCAACTACACCCCTGAATGCTCCCTAACCTCTCGCTTCCCCAACACTCTCCCATACCCTTCTTTTTCTTTTCTTGTTTTCCTCCCTTTCTTTTTTCCTTTTCGCCTCTCCTTTGCTTTGTTTTCTTTTATCCCCACCTTCCCACTCTCCCGCTCTTTTCCCCCTTCTTGGGAACCACGCTCACAGACATCAGGCGACAGCGCTCATTCTCTTTGAAGTCTCTGCCTTTACAACCAGGTTAGCGCTCGTCCTGTCGTCTTCTCTGTCTTTGTCCCTGCTATTTTGCGCTAGTCTTTTGATTAATGATACAGCCAGCCGCCACCGAGAACCACACGTGACGTCACTGTACTAACCCTTTAAAACTAACATGCGGGGGATGACGAGGCCGCCTTTGACAAAGATAGGTCCTCCTATCAAAACGTTGGCCAGCCTTGCTAAAGCATCTTATCTATGTTTATAACCTTTATACCACGGTGGGCTATTCCATCTGTCAGCCCATTTCTTGATTTTGAACTCTAGTACTTAAGCCATTCTACCTATGGAATGGTTCTCTGATCATGTAATAATGATAGCTGTATGGGCGCGGAAAGCGGAAAAACAAGGCCTGCACTTTTCTTAAGTTTAGTGAAAGATGAAGTGTGTGAATCCACGTCTCTAGAGTACATACGAATGCTTGTAAAGACAGGTAAAGGTAATTGTTGTCACTTGCTATCGCGAAAAATGCGATGCCATTTGCATAGACATACAGATTCCCATTCTGGCACAGTGGTACTAAACTTATCAACAGATTGTATAGTACAGGAGAGAGAACAACCGCCTGGGCACCTTATCTTATCGATAGTTGCTGCAGAAAATTCGTTTTGATAAGAATGATATTTCCTTTTTCTAAAAAAATTCGAAATTCCATGCAAATATGTATCTCGGAAAACTGTAGGACTATAATATGCCCAGTAGCAGTGAGTGTTTGATGCTGTCGTAAGCTTTCCGTGCATCAAGGGTCATTACAGCAGCAAATTAATTTCTATGCCCAGCAAATTGGATGCGGCTTTCCAAGTCTACATGCGCACACCAAATGAAGAGATCGTGACAGAAAACTATTTGACTTAGCTCAGTGACGGAGTTTGATATATATGATTATAGGCTCATACAAAGCTTTTTCAATAGGTTTTACCATATTTGACGTAAGATATATAGGTCTTATATTGTCAAGATTGCAGCCGGCTCCTTGCAAGAAGCCGGCTGCTTTTTGCAGAATTATATAGCAGTAGCAGAATTATATTGGCTGTCCACCATTCTGGAGAAATCCAAGCATTCTTTAGAGAATAACTCACTATGTTTAGAACGTTGTCAGAAGACATTACAAACAAAATTTTTAGCATGGAATGGGCAATGCTGTCAGGACCTGGGGCTGAGGCATGCAGAGATATAACCATATCAAAAAGCTCTGACCCTTTAACTTCCCCAAAGTCATCTGCGATGGGAGGCCTAAATGGCCCATTCGGCAAACATAATGTTAAGCGTTACAGCGAGCTCTTTCCTACGAATTCTAAGACATCTCGCGTGGTGTAAAAATCATCAACTCAATATTCGCTATGTATATATATATATATATATATATATATATATATATATATATATATATATATATATATATATATATATATATATATATATCGAAGGAGCCTGAACAAAGTTTTTTTGTTGCTAGGCTTAGAGATGAAGCCATGATGGTTCTGATCATACTCCCCTATGGTATTTGATACGCCTCTCTTTAATGTAGCAGCCGCGATGTTATAATCCCTCCAGTTACTCAGACACTGATTGTAAAATAGTTTCACCGCGAAGCTGTATACCTCTGCAGTCCATGGAAACTCGTGTCGCTGGCGTGGTAAGCAAAAAGCTCCCCATACGTGGGCCGACCCCGGAGATAGTGCGATACCGGGCCGAACTACGGCGGAGGTGAAGCAGGCGTTAAGCGCTCCCTATACGTAGGCCGATTCCAAAAATAGGGCAATGCTGGCCGACCCACGGCGGAGATGAAGCAGGCGTTAAGCACACCCAATAGGTAGGCCAATCACGAAGATAGGGAAATGCCGGGCCGACCCGCGGAGGAGGCGAAACAGACGTTAAGCGCTCCCTACAGGTAGGCCAATCCCGAAGATAGTGCAATGCCGGGCCGATCCACGGCGGAGGTGCAGTTCGCCATTAAAGCGCCCAGATACACTGCTTCGTTGGTCATCCTTCTTCACAGAGTGGAAGGGTACTGAATTTTTTCCAAGCAGCTTTTAGTCGTCTATAATCTCAGATTTCTACCAAGGTGAGGTGATTCTTTAAATTGTGTTAACTATAAACTAGGACATTTTAAAGCAAATTTTTAATACAGAGCAGAGCCTCATGGCTTTGATTTCATCCAGCACCATTATCTGGGCGATGAAAACCGTTTTGAATACACGCTGGAATTTTTTGTAATTGACAACAGTCCGCGCCGGTGATTAAAACAATAAGAGGGCATAAAATATCAAGACTAATTGGTAGATGGTCTCTGTTTGAGGCACAGTCGACAGTACACCAGGCAGTGGCGGAAATCCCTGAACTGGCACATGTTAGGTTGATTGCTGATTAAAAAGACCCTGAATAAACCCAACTACTTTTGTGTTTAAGCAACAAAAATTTCCATTTATTGCCCAGTCTGACAATTGCATTCCACTTCAGTCCGCATTGAAACCCCAAGACACATCATGGAAATTAAAATTTCCGGCTATAACGTTTTTTTTCCTATAATATTTGGACAATGGTATCAAGTTAACGAATGTCCAGAACACCTGTGGGAATATGTATTAACTGAGAAAAATAGGGAACAACCAGAAATAGTTACGTCTATTGCTAGCATCTCGCACCCCTTGGACATACATTCATAGGATATTTACTTTGTAGCATATTTTAGTTATCAAGAAAGCAAGTACTCCGCCTCTCGATAGACAGTCCAATCGAAATAAACGATAATTTTTATATGAAAATCATGGGCATTTGAGACCCGAGCCTATTAAAAACGAATAATGTGGGGAGAAAATTGTGAACAAAAATACATCAAATTGATAGCTGCAGAAAAAATGGAACGGCAATCCCACTGTAATACCTATTAAAATATTATGATGAATTACTGCCTGCTGCAGAAACCGCTTACAATAAAATACTCTCTTTTTAAACTCTCTCGTCGAAAGACTGTCTTTACCCTGTTTTGTGAGATTTCATTGGGGAACAGAGCTAGAAGAATAGGGATTCGCATCTGTCTTACAAAGGCCATCTTTAACAAAATTTTGGTTTTTGAATGCGGGGCAAAGATCGATTAAATATCATTGTGTGATTTTGTGCGCTTGGGCATACCAACATCCATCACTACTTCCTGGCTGTATTCCGATGCTGATACAGAGAAGCATCTGTTGTAGATCTGCACATTTGAAGTTGATGTCCTTGTATTTGCTGTGTTTTCTATAATTCCTCACAAAGGATCAATCAGCTGTTCAGCGTTCGATGTTACGGAACGAGTAGGAATCTGTGAACTAGCATTAGAACTCATTACAGAACTGAAAAGCTGAATCATAAGGGATATCAACACTCGAGCTGAAGTCTTCGACACCCTTGATATTAATCGTTCCGTAGCTTTCGGCAACGCCTTTTCGACAAAATCAGAGGACTACGCTCACGTCTGATGCCTGGTTGACGAGAAACTGTAAACTTCTGATCGAACTTTGAAAAAGTTTTTAGAGCGCCTTATCATCAGAACAGAGCAGTGCGCTCACGTCAGATGCCGTAACACGAGAAACTGTAAACTTCTGATGGAATTTCGAAAAAGTGACTTGCAGGCAGACGGGAGTAACTCGTCGCCGCTACCTGCCTTCGTTGCTTACTGGCTATGGCGTGGAGCTCCTAAGCACGAGGTCTTGGGATTGAATACCGCACACGGTTGCCGCATTTCCATGGGGCCGAAATGCGAAAACACCCGTGTCTTTAGATATAGGCACACGTTAAAGAACACCAGGTGGTCCTAATTTCCGGAGTCCCCCACTGCGCCACGTCTCATAATCAGACAGTGGTTCTGGCACGTAAAACCGTATTATTAAAGAAAAAAACTCGTCACCGTTAGTGTTTCCAGGAGCCCTTTATTTAGTAGAGCCTCATTAAACGACCAGCGACAAGGGCCTGAGTTTGTCTGAGGAGCTATAACGGATGGTGATTCTAAGCTCTGCTGACGAGAGGAACGCTTGCACCTGTCACAGCTCCGAAATCAGCGTGCACCAGAGGATTCCCTTCTTCAGTGCGTCGTATGGCATCTTGCCGGGTAGGGCCGATATGACGTCGCACGCTATGTGATATCACTGTGCAAGCGGCCGTGCCTTGCCTGCTATACCGATGTCTGAATCAGGTGTTTTGAACGAACTTCTACTTGAATAAACTAAAGGTCTCGATGGTCAGGCCAGACGGGAAGTAGTCGTCTTGCACAGGGACTCGTCGGTGGGCTCAGTGATTCGGTTGAATTGGTGCTTGACGGCGGCTCTGTGGAATCTTCTGGAACTTGCTATTCTTTATTCCCGTGTCATCACTGTTGCAGGCAGGGAGAAAGTGACATTGCTACGTTGAGTTACGAGACTCACCTATCTTTATTTGTACTGCTCACGCGCTCGCTCACCTCCCGCTGTCATGCTCGGCAAGTCAGTACATGGGCACTGCCACAAAAGTCGTTCAAGTGAACGCTTTAGCGAGCTGCGGCATGAATGTGCTGGGCAAGTACCGCTGTTCAGTGGAGCTGTGAGCAACTCAGCAGGCACCCGCGCACCACGCTTCTCGTCTAGGAGACCACTCGCGTACATATCGGCGGTGCCACTAGACGGTGCAGCGTGTCCAGAAAGCAGCCCGAGTGAGGAGCCCGTTTAGCGCATGGTGCATTATTTAGTATTGGCACGCGTGAGTTCATCACTTTGTTTAAGATCCACGCGTCCGCTTCGCTGCAGCCGCACTATATGTCAGTGCCTGCTTTTATGGAATTGGGAAAGAGGAAACCCGCAAGAGTACATGCCTCATACCTGACTCGTTTCCATGGCGGTTATACGTTATGTCACTATATTTATTCATTGCTAAACCAGCAACCTCTGGCAGTTATTGCGGGAAGTGTTGCTCTAAAATGTTTTTCTCCAAGTTTTATGCAAATATAATATAATTCTCCTAGAAAAGCAGGAAGGATTCGCTGCGATTGTAAAAAAGGTTTATATCGCTTGAACAACTTCAATCTTGAATAACTTCCACCTTATCGTTTTCTGCAGGTTGGCCGTAACGTGCGTCAAACTTAAAAAAAAGAAGCGTGCTCTAGTTCCAACTTTCAGTTCACCGAGAACAGGAAGAAATTATTATACATGTTTCTTCTCAGATGTCTACTTAAAAATGAACTGCTTATTTATCAATTATCTGCAAGCCCAAGATTATGTCACTAAATTCAACTTTAGCCACACACCATTGCTAACATGCCATCTATATTTCATATATGAACTAAAGGCCTCAATTGGAACGTCTTTGAATAAACTTGGAATAAGTTCTGTCAGTGTGGTAGGCAAGTTTTTGTACAACGGCTATGTATAGCACCCTAACTCCTGTAAAGCAATTTACTGCAAGGGCTACATTCACCCTACCTAATTGACGATTTACCCGCCGTGGTTGCTCAGTGGCTATGGTGTTGGGCTGCTGAGCACGAGGTCGCGGGATCGAATCCCGGCCACGGCGGCCGCATTTCAATGGGGGCGAAATGCGAAAACACCCCTGTGCTTAGATTTAGGCGCACGTTAAAGAACCCCAGGTGGTCAAAATTTCCGGAGTCCTCCACTACGGCGTGCCTCATTATCAGAAAGTGGTTTTGGCACGTAAAACCCCGAATATTATTATTATTATTAATTGACGATTTTACATAACCCTTAATATAATTCACAAGAAAATTCCGTACAGAAATTCCGTACAGTGCTGCCAACCTCCCAAACCAGCTTTCCGCAAGCTCACACAAAAAAAATTTTACTTCACCGCAATGAAAAGTGCCGGACCATTCCTTCTAATAAAATTTTCTTCTTTTCACCTCAATTTCTCAACGTAAGGTTGATCGGATTGTCAGCAATTTTACCTAATTATTAAACTTCGCCGAGCTATGCAGACAGACTGCAAATGTTATAGGTTTACCCTATTTCTAAGCTCGTTTCAAGTTTTTTGCATAATAATGTCAGTCGACTAAAGTGGAAGTGACGCCGCAGTACTAGTTGTCACAGCGTTCAGCTTTGAGTCATATTCACAGAAGATGTCAACATGTGAATATGTGCATACCTTGTTGTTGTCCAAGTTTGTCTTGTACCTTGTCGAATATTGCAAGGTTACATGAACTTTACCTATTGTAAGGACCGTGGGCTGGACCTCCCTTACGTATTGAATAAGGCCAAAACAATGCGCCATCTAAGGACGCGATGTAAAAGATACGATTAATTTGTTTCTGTGCCGTGCAATGACACAGCCCAAAACGCGGGCTTACGCAACCTTTGTAGCAAATCACGAAATATGCAGATAATTTTTATCTTTCAGTTACTATGGGCCAGATAACATGATCAGTAAGACTGCCATCCATTGTTGCGGTCCCTATGGGCGATTTCGAGTAAATTTTAGCATGCGCGTTCGTAGTCGGCTATATATCGTCTCTACCGCTCTGTCGTACTCGGCATTAAGCACATGTGCCCGCTTACATCAAGTTTTCCTGTGATGGCTGGTTTGGCTTTACAGCAGACGTTTCCTTCACCGATTACACCTAAACATTGCATTCGCAGCGCATAGACAACGACAGCTGAGATTTAGTTAAGAAGGGCTGTATCGTAGTAGCAGTGCTTCAATAAGGGATCCAGGGTATGCACACACTGTCGTGTACTCATTCAAACAGGTTTACTGAGCCGTGCTACGATGAAAAGTCATAGTTCACGTACTCGTATAAGATTAAAGTAAATGAAATCATGAGAAGTTGAGAGACAAAAAGCCGAAATAGAAAGGTTGCACTTCCCGACGCAGGAGTGCCATGGCCGATGCCTCCTGGCTCTTGCCCCACCCTGGTGCTCCTGATCCTTCAACTGAACATTCCAAGCCCTCTGAGAGCCCAGCGGAGCACCAAACACAGCATCTCTGCTGCTCTCTGGCCTTAGTTCCGGCTCTGTCTCAACAGGTTGTCGGGCCGCCCGTCTTCAACTGTATGCCTCAGCAACAGCCCAGTCGACGCCTACACTACTCTAGCCACGAACTTCTCTCTTATGCCACACCGAACTATGCTTACATAGATATTTTCCCATTTATTTATGTAGACGGAAGGCAAATTATTGCCCTTGTATCTGTAGGCGTTCCCCAAGTGATATTTGGTTTATGTATATCTCCTTGAGGCCTCATAAACCATATTTGTTTCTGGCAGAAGGCATCTATGTCACCTTGATTTGCGAAATATATTTGTATTTAACAATTTCAAGAACATCCTACGGTGAAAACACGTGCAATGTGACAAAGCCTTTATTTATTATATTATGTGCAATTTCCATCGTCGCATATCTGAAACGGAATTAGGTGATCATTATTACTTAAGAATGACTGTCCTGGTATAAATTCACCCACTCATTAAACTAAAAATCCAGAGAACCTGCGATCAGTAATTTATGACACATATACTTGGCTACATAGGAGGGATATCATTACCTGTGTTGCAAATATAAATGTTTACACATATATATCAGCACCATTTTTTCCTAGCACTTAGCCAAACTGTCCTTTTCTACTTCTTGAGCTATATTTGCGAACGTTCGCTCAGGCTAGCCTAACAAGTACTTGATGACAAAGTGGAATTGTCGCTTTATTACTGTTAAGGTCATTTTTACATTTCTCCCAGACATTTGGGTTTTTTTGGCGGCTTGATAGGGAATGTAGAGAGCCTGAGTGTTGTTAAATTTTGAAAGTTCTGTTGGCCTCATCCCTGGTTTATTTTGATGGCCTAAATTTCACGAGTAGCGAACGCTTTATTTAGCTCTGTGACTTTATATTTCAGTATTTGTGCAACGCATTCGTACAGCTCTACCGACTATACAATACACGACGAATATATCAGGGTATGCTTCACGTTAACAGAACTGTGATTTGTCGGCTCACAACAGTGAGTACCTGATTCAACTGCGTATGTTTACCTAGAGTGGTACACTTGTGAGTTCTTTCTTTAGAATATGGACTTATTTTAATTGGATGAATAGGCAAAAGTTCCCACATATATACGTCTATACGGGATTAAGCTAAAAAAATGTAATCGTGAGTGTTATCTACAGCGCGTAAGAACGGATAAAAAAAGCGTGACACGATTGCTATAGTTCTACCAAAAATTACTTACCGCATATGAACAACAGCTATACATGATCAATAAAAAAAGTCACTTTTGCCCGAAAGGCGAAGCTTCCATTGCGAATGCAAATTATTATACTGCTAAGCGAAGTAAAGATAGTATTTTTGCGGTTGTATAAACGTTTAAACAGTCGCGTACAAAATTAAAAGGGATGGTGTCAGACTCTCACACGCAAATGTGAACACATCTAAAACAAACGCACCTTCAAGACACTGGCATTAACAAGCGCGGTGGCAGCAGCAAGCGAATTCTTCGTGACGCCTATCGATTCAACGCGAACTAGGCGGCGAGAACACAGCTCACACCAAGTTGTGTCTAGGCTGTGTCGTCATCGCAGATCGCTTTCAAGCTAGAGGTCGCGTGACCGCATTCAGAGGCGCCATGCCATGCCAAGCGTCCGCCAGAGTATTAAACCTGCTCCCCAATGGAGTGCCATAAAATGATGTCGGGTAGCCGAGGTTAAGTAACATCTCGTCAATACTCCAGCTTAATCCTAACAATGAATGACTTACTTGCACAAGTGTATGCATGCCTTTTAAAATATGCAAAGCTTTCGCAATTCCCTGGTTGCGATGTTCAGTGTTATTCATAAGCGTTCGGTAAATCTGTTGATTAGCCACATGACGGACAACGGCTTCATAAGTGCGAGCTGCTGAGAGAGCTAAGTGGCGTTTCAAGGTTTGCACACCGAGGTGAAGAACCGGAGAAAGACCGTCATACTTTTCGCTCACCACCCCCCTCCCCTTGTAGAGGCTGCAGGGGAAGCCTCTGGTGACGGGAGAGAAAATGTCAGTCGCATTCCACGCAATTGCTCCTGCCGCTGCAGACAACACATATATGACGAATCGGCCTCATATGTCGCGCTAACTTTACTATTGCTGCATACATGGTAGCTCTATTTTCGCGAAATTCCGCAGGGACACTTTCAACGCTACCTAATTATTCTCATTACAATGAACATACCACCTGAAGCGCATCAGTCATTTACCATGTACGACCCCTTGCAGCTGCGAATCAGTTTGCAGAAGAGAAGACAACGAAGTGCTTCTGCTTTCTGTGACGGCGTCTTACGAGACTCGCTTGCAGTTAAAAGCAATACACAAGGACCTTCCAAAGACATAGTACCATAACGGCTTAGTTCTTCTCATTAGAAGCAGTGAAGACCACTGTGGCCAGATCTTGCACATTTTTCTACTGAACGAAAGTTACATCATATGAGATGTGCCTCCTTCATTTCTCTGGTAGTCCTACAAATAAAGTGAAGAGTTCTTCAAACTTTTGACTATTCACCTGCATTGACAACCATGAAGATGGTTTCGTGGACAATGCATAGGTATTATGTTGGGGAATCATCATTGTCACTTTTCTTATCATCACCACCAAAACGCCTTCCGCTATCATCGACATCATCAGCATAAGAAAAAAAATTACTTATTATGTACATTGTATAAAGAAGGTCCGTGATCTCGTAATGGATGTCTTCCGCCACCTCAAACCATCTTTTGCCTGCAACTTTCATTATTTTATCCCACCGCGAAGAGCGAAGGCCTCCTTCGCTACACTTCTTTTGGCCGTCGCACGTCCTGAAATCAGCAACCATTATAAGCCCCTTGCTCTACATCTCGTGACCAACTCACCTTCTTCTTACTCTCAATTAGGACATTCACCAACCACATCTTGTGTAATCCATACCACCCTTTTTGCCTCTTTATGTAAAGACAACTTTTCGTTGCGATTTCTCGACTCCCCTTTCTTACGGTAATCTCAAGGATATTTGTTGCAGTAATGTTTCTGCCACATATTATGCAACTGTAAATTTATTAACTGTATACTCTTCTTTATAAGGACAGCAGTAAGGCGATGGTCATTAGTCTGAACATGCCAGCCGCCATGCGCGTAAATCTATTTTCTTTTTGGGCAAGACTCATTCAGGAAGTGAAAGTCTCCTGTGAATAATTAGCCTACGTATATGTACTATTGTACATATAGGTATTACGTATATGTACGTATATTGCAAGGATGCTCGAGGCTGAGTGCCAATCACGATTTCTCATTATCATGCTAGGGCGTTGAGCATTAGCTGATAGTTCTGGGTATTATTCTTTGCGCCTACTGGCGCACTTTGTCAGACAAGGTACTGAGTCAGTTCTTGCGTGTTATCTTTACGGTTGTTGACCAGTACAGTGTCACCTGAAAGCCACAGGTTGTTGAGGTGTTCCTCATTGATCATCAGAGCTATTCTGCTCTAACTTAATAGCTTCAACACTTCTACACATGCAACCAGCTTCATTGGAAATATTGTTTCGTGTTGTCTGGTCAACTTCGTAATATTTACTTGCCCGCCTGTTCAGTGAAGAATTCGGGTAGAGGCGGAGTCTACAGACATTTCTTCAGACATTCTCGGATGCTCTGTGAGCTTCTAGACTACGCAAAGTCTCTATCTTCTCAGCTTTCTCTAATAAATCAAAGACAATGGCATAAGGTTTGCATGCCACCCATACAGGCCAAACAAAATGTTTGTGAGTCGCTGGAATTGATACAGTGTACAGGATTAACTCTGCAATAACTAGGCAAACATTGCAATCATGACCAACTCAGTGACGTTCATTTTGGGCTAGAAATGTAGAGAATGAAAGAGGCGAGGGCACAAAAGAATAATTACCTGAGCTGGATTACCCTTCTTGCAGCGTTTACCGTCTCTTTCTCCCAGCACAAAGGAAGACTTGGGGCCAGTGTAGCAACGAAACGAGCATGGTCCTTCTGTCTGTTTGATAAAGCGTTAAATGCACAAATCTCAATGGACAAAGATTACATTTGAACAAAATTTAACACCGCGAGATGTAACATGGTGATAAATAGAGCACTGTGGTGGTAGTGGTGGTGGCTTGAAGCAGCATGCGGGTTTATCCTCGCGATCAAGGCAGGCAATGCTCAAAAGAACATCATATGGTCACAAGATATAATTTGAGCACCATAGCATCCTTAAGCACAGCGCCTCCTGTTGTGGGGTGAGCTTTCGTGTTGAAGAAACGATGCGAGCTGGGTGCGCTGGGTTCACAGGTAACAAGATGAGGTGAAGACGTGCGCAGACGAGGATCATCATACTGAAGACGTGTCGGGGTTAATATCTCACTGCTGAAGCCATTGATATAAAGATTGGAGGGCAACATTGTCACGTAAAAGAGTCAAATTAGAATAGTAGCTAACACAAAGCGTGTCGGCACAGGCCACAATATAGTCAATATGTCCGTGGCCAGACTGGACACACGTGTGCTTCCACCTGGTGCCATGAAGAACGTTTTGAGGAGCCGTGCGAAGGAAGAACGTGGCCACCTTGTGTCGCCGTATGAGTGACACCATTCGAATTGTACACGTCGTGGCATTCACAGCCCTTCCGCATACTGTCCTCCCTATCTAGGACGCGAAGTTTCTTACAAAGTTGGCTTGCGGAATGGCAGTTCTTGCCGGCGTGCAATTTAAGAAACTGTCACCATGTTTAGCTCCTTTAACAGGTGACATGCCGTAAAAACTTTACGTCTTTAAACATGCAGCCATATGTGAAGGAGTAAAATAGTGAGAATATTAATTTTGTACACCTTGCTTCCTGCATGATTAGAAATTTCAAATGTTATCATTAGACTCGTAGTTCAAAGCGTAGTCCTTTCTTGGAAACCACTCCCCCCTCTCTAAAGAATTATAATAAACGAACCTGAGGAAAACAGGGTGGTTGTTTGTATGCAACTGGGGCCTTGTAACGTAAAACTATTCCAATGTGTTTTTATTCGAATCTCCTGACGTCAAATTTGCGTAACCGCTGACGCAAGCACCGGGCGGTTACCTGCAGGGTTGTCTGAACAGACCAATCAAACGCTCTCCTCGTTCATAGGAGGCCACTTTTGTTTGCTTAATAAAGGAATAATATTGCCTACATTCAGCGGCTTGTCCTATATAATTGGCTGAGAAGAGGCTAGGAGCAAGCTGAAGTGTAGAGGGATTATGTAGGGTCGAGCCGCTGCACTCAAATTCGATAACTGTATGAAGAAGTTTGTGCCGGCGTCTGCGATTGGTCCGCTTTCCCTTACTTAGCTTGCGGTGGGTGGTAGAAAATCATGGCAGCATGCAACGGAAGCTTAAGAAGGACGCTAAAATGGATCCTCAGCAAAGAAGAGTTGGTAGAAGGACGCCGTAAACGTGCCGAAAGCGCTCAAAAACGTTGCACGGCCACGCAAAATGTTTTATTATACGCAAAAAAACCCATGCTCTCCGGTAGGTGCGAGTACCTAGCGCTTGAGCGATTGGCGGCAGCCATATTTTCTTGCTTTAGGAACGGGGCAGCCAGCGGCTATTTAGAAGATAATTCAGTTTTGTTCGGCATATTGTAATGTGTGGAAAGATACAGATGAAAGAGACTATTTACAGGCCATTTACACTGGATTCCGACAGCCAGGCCGACGCTCGCTCGCGCCAAAGGCCCCAACCAACTTCATCGTCGTTCTCGCGGCGGCTCGTCTCTTGAGCATCGCTCGATGATATCGTAATACTATCCCCCCGGCAGCAAAAGTGCCGGCACGGTGCTGTTAAATATGCAAGATGCGTGAAGAGTTGAAGGACTTTAGTCGGGTGACGTGAACAATGCCACTGGTTGTCATCGCGTAGGACGTAGTGGGGGTGGCTAGAACAATTTCATAGGTGACATCGGTCACATTGCGGAGCATGCGATATGAGCTTGCGTAACAGGAAAGCAGTTTTTCACAAAAGCCAACTTCACTCGATGGTGACCAAAGCAACACGAGAGAGCCAGGCACAAAATGCGCATCACGGTGACGGAGATCGTAGCGCTCGTTCTGCTTGTCTTGAGACACTTGTAGACGAGAACAAGGAAGTTGTTGAGCACGGTCAGCATGGGCGATTGCATCACGGGCATAATCGCGAGTTGAAGCTGAGGCGGACGGAAGCACAGTATCCAGTTGTAGCATCGGTTCGCGGCCATACATGAGGTAAAACGAGGGAAAACCCCGCAGTTTCGAGACGGGAAGAGTTGTACGCAAAGGTTATGTAAGGTAGAGCCAGGTCCCAGTCACGGTGGCCGTCTAAATCGAATTTGGATAGCATGTCTGTAAGCGTGCGGTTCAAACGCTCAGTGTGGCTGTTTGTTTGGGGGTGGTAGGAGGTGGTAAAGTTATGCTGTATTGAGCAGGAACGCATGATGTCGTACATGACTTTTCCCAAGAGCGTGCGGCCACGGTCTGTTAGCAATTGACGCGGAGCACCATGCATCAAAATGATATTATGTTAGAGGAAGTGCGAAACATCAGTTGCGCAACTGGTCGAAAGAGCACGGGTTACGGCGTAGCGGGTCTTGTAGTCTGCAGCGACTGCAACGCACTGGTTTCCTGATTTAGATTCCGGAAATGGTCCGAGAAGGTCTAAGCCTACACGATGGAAGGGCTCGGCAGGGATGTCGAGAGAGAGAGAGAGAGAGAGAGAAAATAATGCAGAGAAAGGCAGGGAGGTTAACCAGAGGTAGTTCCGGTTGGCTACCCTGCGCAGGGGAAGGGTTAAGAGGGATAAAAAGAGAAACAGAGTGGAAGGGGCAGAGAGAAAGAAAGGAAGACAAGCACGAACACAGCGCGTACACTACAGAGCGGTAGGGGGCGGCATTGTTAGAGTCTGTCGTGAAGCCCCGTAGACCGTAAGAACCTTAATAGCGCGAGTAAGGCCTTCAACGCGGATGTTCTTTCGGAGCATTGGCCTAAAGCTTTTAGTTCTGAAAGTCGACGATTGTCCAACTGATCCGGTACTCTGCACATCACTTGTCTCTCAGCACTGTATCGCGGGGAGACACAGATAATGTGTGCGAGCGTCTCGTCGATGTTACATGTGTCTCACGTGGGGCTGTTGGCCATTCCTATAAGGAAAGCATGGGCGTTTGTAAAGGCAACGCCTAGCCACAGACGGTAAAGCATGGTCTGTTCACGTCCTGGTAATCCAGGCGGGAGGTGCATCGGTATGTCCGGAGACAACGAACGCAACCGACACATGGTGAAAACATTTGAGTCCCACAGGGGCAAAGGTTTTGCCCCTGTGGCGACGGGACATCAATCGCAGCTCAGCCGCAGCGTCTATTCGCGAAAGCTGAATGAAGACTCGTTGACCACTTTCATGTGCAGATCGGGTGGCTTCGTCGGCGTGGTCATTCCCGCTGATGTTGCAATGTTCTGGAAGCCACTGAAAGATTATGTTGTGTCCCTTGTCATAGCTTTGATGATATATGTGCCGAATTTCTGAGGCCAGTTGTTCATTGGGTCCGTGGCGCATTGGGTTTCGTATGCACTGAAGGGCTGCCTTGGAGTCACTAAAGACTGTCCATTGTTGCGGTGGTTTCTGCATAATGAAATGAAGTGCAGCACGGAGCGCCGCGAGTTCTGCACCCGTTGATGTGGTCACACTTGAAGTTCCTAATTTGATTTCCTCAGATTGTGCCGGGATGATGATTGCAGCAGCTCAGCTGTTGAGTTTTACTGAACCATCGGTGTATACATGTTGCCGGAATATGTGCCCGTTGTGAATGTGCTCCAAAGTTGCTTGTTTCAAAGCTTGCAATGGCGCTCCAGCATTCTTTTAGATTCCTGGAATTGTCAGTTGCACTTGCGAGATGTCGAGCGGCTGCAGGTAACCAACGGAGAGCTGTGAAGGATTGTTGCGTCGTTGGCAAAGTTCACAAGTGGCGACGTAACGTCGTACGGAACGGGCAAGGCATAGCCAGAAAAAACGGCGACGTACACGGTCATAGATTCGACATGCGCCGAGATGTCCGGCCGGTTGTGCGTCGTGAAACTCTTCTAGAACGGTGGAGCGGAGGTGTTTAGGTATTACAAGTAGGAACTCAGAGCCATCCGGATGAAGGTTACGACGGTACAGACTACAATCGCGGAGGACGAAGAGGCGTAGAGCAGAATCGGCCGGAGAGTGTACAAAACGGTCGATGAGGGCTCTGATGTTAGGGTCACGGCGTTGCTTGTGGGTGAAATGAAGCAGCTGTGAATCAAAGAATACACAAGAAGCACTGGCAATATTGGAGGAATCAGAGTCGTCCACAGGGTAATGCGACAACCTGAGAGGGTCTTGGTGCAGCTGGCCAGACTTGTACACCACGCAATATGAAAATTCTTGTAGCCTCAAAGTCCATCGACCAAGCCTGCCAGCAGGATATTTAAGCGATGTGAGCCAGCAGTGAGCATGATGGTCAGTGACTACGGAAAAAGGGCAACCGTGAAGTTAAGGATGGAGCTTTGCAACCGCCCAGACAACAGCAAGGCATTCTCGTTCCGTAATGGAATAGTTGCGCTCCGATGGTGCTACTTTTATCGGGATCAGGCTGTACTCTAGAAGGGTCAACGAGATGGCCCAGAAGAGTAATTTGTCGGTGGCCAAAATGACATTCGACGAGTTAAGGTGCAGCTTCGCCTTTCAAACTCCATCAAGTATAGTTGTGAGACGGTCAACGTGAGTGTTGAACGTTGGCGAGAAGACGATGACGTCATCGAGGTAGTAGATGCATGTGGACCATTTGAAACCTTGGAGCAAGGAGTTCATCATGCGCTCGAAGGTGGCAGGAGCGTTGCATAATCCAAACGGCATTAATTTAAATTGGTGTAGGCCGTCAGGTGTGATGAACGCCGTTTTTTCTCTGTCCATATCGTCAACAGCAATTTGCCAGTATCCCGAACGAAGATCAATAGACGAGAAATAGCTTGAACCGTGCAGGCAGTCAAGGGCGTCTTCTATACGTGGGAACAGGTAGACGTCCTTCTTAATAATGATGTTCAGATGATGGTAGTCTACACAGAAGCGTCACGTGCCGTCCTTCTTCTTAACCAACACAACAGCAGGTTGTAGCAGCAGCAGTTGCATTCTCAAGCACGCATCTAAGCAAACTTCCTTGGTTTCACTGGCTAGCTGCATCGGCTGTCCCTTGGATAGCTGCGGTGACTACCTGGCTGGTCATCCTTGCATCGTACACGTGCCTGCGCGGCGCTGACTACCTTTTTGATCTGGGCACGCACTCTGCTGAAACCATTCCCAAGCTGCGCTCTACGCAGTCCGGATTCCTGCCATAAAAGCCGTCCCGAAGAGAGCATCACTGTTTTAGCAGCAGCAGTTGCATTCTCAAGCACGCATCTAAGTAAACTTACTTGGTTTCACAGGTCGGTTGCTTTTATTACTCTCGATATTTTTTTTAGAAATTCTGAAGTCCTGCAACTGCTGCTGCTACTGTTGTTGCTGCTATCATTTTTTCTCTGCTTCCGTGCTCACATTGTGTTCACTATTTAGCCATCCTCGTAATGCCGACAAATGCTGAACTTTGTAAGCGAATGGACGAGCTAGAAGCTATATTCAAACATCGGTTTAATGAATTAGTCGACCGGCTTGTTATCAGCATACAAACTAAGCTTCAGGACACAGGATTAGACGTCGGTGCGATGAGAACTGAAGTTGGTCGTATGGATGACAGCCTAAAGCTTCTAAACGAAGTAGTCGAGTCAACCCGATCTCAACAGCTTGCGTTATCTGCGGCAAACCGCGTTCTAAAAGCAGAAAACGAGGCTCTTCAAAGGAAAGTCGCTGACCTTGAGCAATACTCAAGATTAAATAACTTAGAAAGAAAGGGCATGTCCTGTACCCAGGGGGAGGATTGTACCGCAATCCTGACTGCCATCGTCGACAAAATCAACTGTACAATCTCAGCCACAGAAGTCGACACAGTTCAGCTCGTACCAGCAAAGTCTGGCCAAAAGAATATAATCGCTCTGTTTTGCTCTCGATAAAAAAGCTGAATTCATGAAGAAGGCGCGAAAGGCCGGCTGAATACCCGAAGTATAGGGTTTTCAGGAGAGAACTCGCAGGCGATATTCATCAATGAGCATCTATCGCCAGACAATAAGCGTTTGTTTTCCAGAATGGTTGCCTTAAAGAAGGAAAAGGGTTGGCAGTTCATCTGGACAGAAAACTGTCAAATCAAGGTGCGGAAATCTCCCGATGGTCGGGTATTTCGCATCGCTTCTGATTCTGATCTATCTATCATTACCTAACTTTGCATAAGCCTTCCAACTTTCAATCTTTAAATTCTGTCCAATGGCTGCGTACTTTTTGCCCGAAGAACTTGAGGCTTATTTTTCATCGCACTGCCGTTCACTAATCCATTTCAATGCGCGAAGTCTGCAAAAAAATCATGGATGGCATCACACATTTTTTATCATCTAGCCGTCATAATTTCTCTGTTATTTGCGTTAGTGAAACCTGGCTCTCCGCATCCCACAATAACTTGTATTGCTTTCCTTCGTACTCTGCCGAATACTGCCACAATGATGACAGTAACCATGGTGGCGTTGCTATTTTCGTGTCCATATTGTTGCGTTTTCACGGGCGATCTGACTTGACACTCAACGTGGCGAACTGTGAATCTGTCTGGGTCGAATATGATGATACATTCTTTTCATAAGATAAGAAAAACCTATTAGTTGGCTGCATCTTTGTTCATCCTCATCATCTGGAAGCGCGTTTTGCTTAGCCCTAGGTAATTTGCTACATAATTTACCATTCGAACAGAAAATCGTCATTATCATGGGCGATATCAATATTAACCTTTTAGATACATCTAATACATTACTTAATGATTACCTTAGCTGCCTCAATGGGTTCGGATATGAAAACCTAATTACTCTTCCAACTTGTTGTCCCACGGGTAAACCTGGCACGCTTATCAACCACATAGTATCCAATCTTCTTACTAACCCTGACAGTGGTGTTGTCGAAGCTTCAATAACCGATCATTACCCAATATTTGTGCGCTTAACTTCTACTGCTCGCAAGACCGATGCAAGCTTCACCAGAAAGAAGTTTAATTCGTCAATTCTTATTGAAAAAATTGCCGCTTCAGACTGGTCCCCAGTAATGGTATGTGATAACCCTGAAACTGCCTATAATACATTTTCACGAACAATTTCTCAAGCTATTTCAGATTCCATGGCACTAATGAATTGTAAAAAAAAAGTTTTCAGCTCCTCGTAACCCATGGTTATCCACCAGTTCGCTAAATTGCTTAAGGAAAAAAGATAACCTTTACAGAAAAACGAAAAAGAACAGTCATTTAACACAGAACTTCACGAAAGGTAGAATAAATATTGTAACTTACTAGGAAAACTACTGAAACAGGCTAAAACGACGTATTATGAAAATGAAATTAGGTGTGCAAGTAATGATGTCAGAAAGCAATGGAAAGTATTAAACTCTTTTTAGGTCGGTCGAATCATAATTCCGAAATAACTATAATACAATCGGGGGATCTTCTCCTTGATAATTCCTTGCACATTGCAAACTTCTTCAATCATTACTTCTGTGCAGATAATGAAGAGTGCGAACATTCATTGACCGAGGCTTACCCCAGTGTGCCCCATAGCTTTTTCCTTCATCCCGCAACACCTGAAGACATAGTCACAGTCATTCCCAGTCTAAAAAATACAGGACGTGGTCTCGATAACTTCAGCCCATCTCTCTTCAAAACGATAGCTTACCTAATATCTGAAATATTCTGTCACATAGTGAACCTTATCTTTAAAACAGGGATCTATCCAAGTTCTTTGAGGAAAGCTAAATAATCCCTCTTTTCAAGAAGGCAGATAAGCGTCTAACATCTAACTACCGCCCTATAGCTATACTTTCATTCTTCAGTAAAATTATCGAAAAACTAATCGTAACAAGCTTATCAAGCTATTTATCAAAATTTTGCATCCTATCAACAAATCAATCTGGGTTTCGGGAAGGTTGCTCGATTGATTTGGCAATAATATTTCTAACAGACAAGATTCGGCAGGCAATTGACGCTGGAAATTTCGCTGGCGCATTATTTATTGACCTTTCTAAAACATTCGATTCACTTGTTCATAACATCCTTTTTCCTAAATTAGACTCTATTGGTATAACTGGCCCGGCACTGCAATTACTACGTAACTATTTGAAAGATAGAGAATACACTGTATCAATCTCCAGCACTTACTCGCACCCTAAAACAACTAACATTGGTGTACCACAAGGGCCTATCTTGTTTATAATACACAATAATGACCTCTCAAAGTACCTAAAGTCCTCTGACTGTATCCTTTACGCTGACGACACTACCATCTTCTCTTCAACAAAAGTCTTGATTCGTTAATGTGTAAGCTTAATCACGACGCGGCAAATATTGTAACCTGGTGCCAACTAAACAGACTACACAATAATACTGCCAAATCTAACTTCGTCATCTTCTCAGCTAAACAAAAACATATCTCAGTGTATCCATCGCTAACTTTTGCTTCCAGTGTACTTTATCCTACTGATAGTGCACTGTTTCTTGGCGTCATATTAGATAAACACGTAAAATTTGACGAGCATGTTTTATCCTTAACAAAGAAGGCAGCATATGGAATTAGAATATTATTTAAATTTCGCAATTTCTTTAACATCAAGACACTCATTTCCCTCTACTACGCTTTTATTCGCACGCATAATAATTATTGCATATCATTATGGGAAAACGCGTATCCCACACATTTATCTCCACTACAGCATACCCAAAATCAAGCAATTCGCATCATTACATGTAGCAGCTACACATCGGAAGCATCTGCATTGCTCAGCTCTAACGGCATTCTATCGTTACAGAAACTAAATAAATACTCACTTGGAATACTTGTTTATAAATCTGTTAACGGAAAGCTCCCGTTCCCTATAATTACTACCAGCCCGTTTCCATATTCCACCACTACCCGTTTTGCTTCTACCAACAGCTATCTACTACCAAAACCTTGAACTAATAATGGTAAATTTACTACTAATTTTTCAGCCACACTCTACTTTGGAACCCATTACCATGTCATATTAAGATATCCTCTCATTTTTACACATTCAAATCAAACCTTCGTAAACTTTTGCACTCAATATAACAATTTGAGCGTTATCATTACAATTATAAGTGCTTTAGTCGTTAAATATTTTACAGCGTAAGCTAGTGACTAACTTAATATGGTGTCTTTTGTGTTTGCATATAGCTGCTTTGTATTTATATATCCTACTCGTTTGTAATGGGAGATCCCCTGTACAGTCTGTTGACTATGGGACCTTCCTCTGTATGTATGTATAATCTCTATTTGTAACCTGATTATTATGCAAATAACAGGTGATGCCCAAGGACTCGATGAATGCTCAATGATGTTTTTATCTAGCATTTTGTTGACTTCATTTTGAATTACTTGGCGTTCCGACACAGAACCTCCATACGGTCGTCGGTTAATAGGCGTAGCATCGCCAGTAAGAATGGAATGCTTGACCGCGACCGTCTGGCCTAAAGGGCGATCGTGGAAGTCGAAAATATCTCGGCAGGACGATAATACTTGGCAAAGGTCCTCAGCCTGCGCTGAGGACAGGTCCGTCGCAACCATTTTGTTTATGTTGGTATCGGCGCCCGAAGCTGGCGCGAGGGGCATGCTAAGCTCGTGAGAACTATCCGTAGATAAAGCTGCCACGTATTGGTCGCCGAGACAATCAACGGTGGCAAGGCAAATACCTGTCTGCAGAATTTGCTTTGCCAATCCAAAGTTACAGACAGGCATACGAGTGCGGCTCGCAGTAATAGTAAGTATACTGTGAGGCACGGAAACGTCATACTGTATTGGAGTGTTAGGCAGAGGAGTGACGAGGTACTCGCCATCAGGAACTGGTGGGAAAGACAACAGTTCAATGTAGGCGAAGAAAGCCGGTGGGGCGTAAGCGGGAGTGGTATGCGTCAGAACGCTCTGCGAGCATCGGCTACTCAAAGCGAAGGGTACTGGAAGAGTAGTCAATAAGAGCAGAACGCGCAGAGAGAAAACCGAGGCCAAGAATGACGTCGTGGGGCAACGAGCAATTACGGTGAAAAAGACAGGAGTGCGGCGACCGGCGATGCTGACACGTGCAGTACACATGCCGATGATAGGCACAGTACCGCAATCCGCAACGCGGACGACGCGTGCCGACGCTGGGGTGAGGAGCTTGTTCAGTCGTCGTAGGAAGGCAGCACTCATAATAGAAAGATGTGCTCGTGTATCGATGAGTGCCGTGGATAGCCGTCAACGTTAACGTCAAGAAGGTTTCGGTTCGTAGGTAAGATGAGCAGAGGAGTTGAGGGCAGGTTCGACAACGCAGCTTCGCCTCCAGAATCTGCAGTGCCTAGTTTTCCGGCTGGATCCTGGAGGCGATAGGCAGTGAAGAGAAGCGACGGCGTTGCGCCGAATGAGACTGATGGCGTCGAGGTGAGGGCAAACGGCTGTGGCGTAGGTCCGGAGGAGGAGATTCAGCGGCATTGGGTTTATGGCGGGTGGTAGAGGGAACTGAAGCTCCAAAGGTGCGGGAATAAGCGGCGGCGTATGTCCGAGCAGGTGGTGGCCATCTGTTGCGGCAGTGACGAGCGACGTGGCCGATGCTACAGCAGTGGAAGCAGATCGGCACGTCATCAGGGGTACGTCATTCGGACAGGTTGCGGCGAGATGTGGCACAAAAACACTGCCGGGCAAGAGTAGGGCCGCTAAAGAACTGGGGAACGCTGGGTTGAGACGTAGACCACGCGGAGCTCTGACCCATGTTCTCAAATTCCTGTCTGACGACGGCCTGAATCATCGCAATGGTGGTGGCTGGCGGATAGTGAGTTGTTGCGGAGAAATTTGGCGAACAGGCGGCCTCGAGGTCACGGCGAAAAATACGGGTGACGTCGTCAAAGGTGTTTGTCTGACGTGGTAGACCCTCACATGTTGACGTAGCAACAGCCGCGTAATGGCTGTAGGCTAGCCGCGTAATGTGGTGCGAGATACGGCGGCTCTTATCTTGTTCAAGGCGACGGCATTCTTTTATGATGGCGTCGATAGTCGAGACATTACTGAAAACAACCAAATTGAAAGCGTTGTCGGCGATGCCTTTTAGCACATGCGCCACTTTATCTGCTTCAGACATATTATCGTCAGTTTTGCGGCATAGAGCCAAGACATCGATGATTTAGGAAACGTACAGCTCTGTAGGTGATAGAACACGAGACGCAAGGGCCTTTCTCGTGGCAGCCTTGCAACCGATGGGGTCACCGAACAGTTACCGTAGCTTTTCTTTGAAACAGTCTGAACTGGTTATCTCGTCGTCATGCGTTTGGCACCACAGGCGTGGGGTGCCCCCGAGGTAAAAGATGACATTGGCGAGCATAATCGTTCGGTCCCACCTGTTATTAGCCTTGGCGTGTTCATAGAACTTGATTCAGGCGTCAACATCCTGTTCCTCCAGGCCAGAGAACACACCCGGGTCGTGGTGTGGGGCAACCGTGACGATTCGAGCATTGGGACAAGCCGAAGCCGTTGCAGAGGCGGGCTCGTCACCGGGAGGCATGGTGACAAGCTCGGTGTGCCGTCCACTTCGAAGTTCCGTGGTGAGGACGGGGATCGGTGACCTCGAGCAGAATGTTACGTGTGGAAAGACAGAGATGGAAGAGGCTATTTACAGGCTATTTACACTGGAGTCAGGCAGCCAGGCTGACACTCGCTCGCGCCAAGTGCACCAACCAACTTCATGGTCGTTCTCGCGGCGTCTCGTCTCTTGAGCATCGCTCGATGATATCGTCATAATATTAATGCCTATTTAATGCGTACACGTCATTTTGACGCGGTGAGTCTTTGCGGTTTTGTGACGTCGCGTGACAGGCAGGTGAATTAGGTGCACGCGAAAGCTTTTGACCAATAGCCGGGCGCTAATGGCGAAAAGGCGTCGAACCAGAAATAACTATTTTTCCTTTTTCGGTCAAATCATGCATAATGATTGTGTGCACGTCATATCAAATGGGGATCTATCGCGGTTTTCGTGACGTCTCGTGACAGACAGGTGATGATGATGATGATATTTGGGGTTTTACGTGCCAAAACCACTTTCTGATTATGAGGCACGCCGTAGTGGAGGACTCCGGAAATTTTGACCGCCTGGGGTTCTTTAACGTGCACCTAAATCTAAGCACACGGGTGTTTTCGCATTTCACCCCCATCGAAGCAGACAGGTGAAGTGGGGGTGGTCCAGAAAAGTTTTTGATCAATCGCGTAGTGCTGATTACAGAATTGGAGGCTGATTACAGATTACAGATAACTCATAAACTTAGCTGACGTTTTGTTGGCCACTGTGGACTGCTTTGCGCGCTTGTGCTTCATTGTACTGTTTGAAGCACAATCAACGGACGCCGGCGTGCCTGAATCTGAATTTCTCTCAAATTCGTATAGGTGTTCGGTGATTGTTTCGGCTTCGACGGTTATAGCAAGAGTGTCGTTTATCAATTCGCAGATAGCTCAGACATTATGCCGAAGATGTTCGCAAACATGACGAGGCCACCAAGGGATCATGGAATTGTTTTACAGCGAAGCTGTTAGCATCTAGCTGGCCGGGTTTTATCGTGGCATGCTCAGTCTAAAAATGGCAACTGGAAAAAGATATTTGTTTGAGTTTCCACGTAAGAGAATGGTGTTTTCGCGTATATTCAAAAATCAGTCCGATGCTATTATGTGTGTCATGTGCGACATGCTATGATGTGTGTAGGTCGTACTTTAAGGATTTACTGATAGCCTATTTTGTGAAATTCAATTACTTCAGTGGTGCACTTTGACCGGTTGGAAAGCCCAAAAAGGAACGGCAGCTGTAAGGCATTGTTTTTTGAGTTTTCGCGTTACAGAATTATGTTTTATAGTATATTCAAACCACAATCTGATGCTATAATTTCTGCAGGTTGTGTGTAAGTCGTATTTGATGCCTTTTCTGACAAAATATACATTTAAACATAAGCTTACTTCAATCAGGCACCCTTGCTTAGAGGACGACCTGGAGGAGTGAGAATGTATCCTGCACTTACGCATATGTGCGTCCGAGCTTGACGTACACATTTTTTGTGGTGGTGCCTGTGCAACGCCGTCGAACGTCTATTGGGTTTTTAGTACTTGTATAACGTCTGCACCAGCTTTGCTTTACGTTCACTTTTAGAGAGTGGAATGGAGGGGGATTGTTGCTTTTTTATAGTATCACATGCACTTGCACCTTGCCTGTCTGAAAATGGGGTTATTTCATCGTGTGGGCATGTTGAGGACGGCCAATGTTGTGTTTAAAACCTGCCGCCCGGAATGATGATATGCAGTTCAGTTCGAACTGTTCCCGTCCCAGTAGCACAATAACTACATGTCATTCATTATTTCACGTCAGTGTATACTTATAAGGTAGCCGAGGGAGAGAATCTGCTTCGTGTATCTGTGTACCTACACCGGACGGATATTGCGCAGTTGAGGTATCCTCAAGTTGTTGCTTCAAATTTTGGTAACATCCTTTTCTGGCTCAGACACTAATTTGGGGGCATGAAAGACGCTTCCGAGTGTGAGTTTTGGTTCAGCAGTTGGGTGGTCTTGCTCTGTGTTAAGCAGGGAAGAATTGCTTCGAAAAAAACTGAAGCAAGGTGTGAGAACGGGCTAGTTCCTGTCGCCGTTCTTGTGCTCTGTTTATCCTCTTGCGCTGGTTACATCATCAAGCATTGCTTCTTTTTTGAGGACGTAAGGTGGTAAACCGAATATAGCAGTGCGTGCTTTGTGATGTGACATGCGTTATTTCATCCTCGCCAAAAACATAACCATCAATCATTTATTTATTCAGCCAGTACATCAAACTATTATTTTTGAAAATAAAAGAAGTACAAAGCAGTCACTGTAAGTCACTTCATCAATAAGCTTGACGAGGTGACTGTCCCTTCATTGGCAGTGCCCCAACCGCCGAACAAAAACAAAAACAGGAACCACTTCACAAATTTACGCTTGGGCAACCCCTTTATTATGCGTCAGGGTATACTCGAAAAAATATAAGAAAATGCAAACAATCATGTCGATGTCTCCAGTATCGAGTAAAACTGAAAAGTCGTTCGCTAGAACACTAATGAAAGTGAACTACCAGCTCTTAACTATCGAGAACCTGCAGAAAAATAAAACGTAATTTCAGACAACTCTTTGAAAAGAAATGAACATCAACGTCTGAAAATGGGAAGGCGACGTGGTCGAAACCAAAGAAGATGCAGATGGCAGCTCTATCAAGAATACACCTGTTTAACGGGCGGCAACCAGTCATGGTAACTGTGGGGGCGATTCTGCTTTCGGGGATTGACTGCTGTAGCAATGGCCTAAAGTTGTTTTTTCTAACTACGTTCGCATACACAGAAAGGCGGACGCAGTTTCTTGCGTTAGGGCATGTTTGACTGGCAATACTGCGCCTCAATACGGCCTCTGAACATGAAAGTCCTGTGTGCCTAGTGTGCACACTGCTGGAACTCTCGTTGCTCTGACTGCTACTATGTGGCTCGTTCAAGAAAGCACATCAGGTTTGGCAACATGCTCACATGAATACATAAGATACGTTTTGAGGTATACGACTACTCAATACAACGTCAAGCCATAAAAAAAAATAAAACACGCCCAGGTAGCAGTGCCGACACCAGGAGCGTGCCGCCAGCTTACGCGTCATAGCCAAGCCTTTTCTTGCGCATGCAAACTCTGTTTTTCCATTTGTCGCTATCGCCATGTGATCCCAATAAAGGTAATGAAATCAGAGATGCAGTGCCCCTTAGGTGCTCCTATAAAGTATTAAAGTATGATAAAAATATTGTTTTGATTTATCGCTAGCGTGGAAAGCGTTTCATGGATATAAGCGATGCATGCGCTATTAGTATCGTTGGCCCAGCGGTATAGATTGTGGGAAGTGCTAACGGGACTGCTACAATAGCGCGTCAGCCCGTGACGGTGTTATGGCACAGTACATTATCTGCATGATCACGACAAGCAAAGGGTAAGGCTCCGGGTGTATTATAAGGGCGCGGTTATATGCATCCAGGTAAGATACTTATGAAAAAAATGCGTGCTTTCTTCCCACAGAAAGAGCAATGGAATGTGACGGGTGTTTTTCAAGAATGTAACCTTAACAGTATGAGAGTGGTTCGTTATGAATAAATAGGCAAAGCTACATTATACTGCTTCGAGTTCATCTATTATTGTGGACTTGTGCGGAACCCAGAAAGATTAAGAATATTCTAATAGAGGAGTTGCATGCGCTGCACAACAGCAACTTTAACGGACCTGATGAAAGGAAAATATTTTCAAGTAACCTAAGGAACAGCTTCGTTTGATACTAGGTATAGTAGATGATGAGTTTTTAATCACTGCCACTTATATGAATGTCAAGTTAGCTGTTTGGTGGTTGCTGATTGAGGAGGGCAGTTTTTGAGGGCGAAGACATGATAAACTGTGATATACTAACGTTTAGCTCTATTCTGCAAGTAAGGTGCAATTCGTGGACGTTGTTTTCGGGAAAATAAACAGACGTTACACCAGAATCATTATTAACGGAAGGCTTTCTTTTCCTGTTCCGTCAAATTTCCGACTGTTGCTGGTGCTGCTGCTGTGGCTGATGCTGTCCAACGCACCACGTCGGTGTGTGGCTCGGAGCGTGTATACACATGGAAGGAGCGTGGCGAAGAAAAGAGACGAGAGGAACTTGTTTTTACCGCACGGGGTTGAATGTGCGCAATGCCCTCTGCACTCTATTCTCCAGGGAAAGAATCGCAGGAGTGGAGCGGCCGATTTACTCTTCAAAGCCTTGTTTGACTCTCGCAAAATGTCGAGTGGAGTGAAATACATTGTTCACTCAGTCACCAAAGAGAGAGCGAAATGTGCTTTTCACTCGGTGCATCGTAGAGAGAGTAGAATGCCCGTTCTACTCTTGCGGCAATAGAGAACAAAACGTAGCGTAATCTTCTGCTTCAACTGTAGGGGGCTGGCCCAGAACATGGCAATGTATCACTCACGGACGCTGAGCAAAGAACACACCGTTTTCCTTCTAAGAGAACAGGCAGCCACAGTTCAAGGGAACACGGCGCGAGGCCTCTTTTTGCCTCGGAGTTGCTCCACCTCGCGCGCGCTCAACGTCGCGGGACAGCACAGCACCGAATCAAGGTGATCCGTCCAGAGAGCCCCAACGAAAGCCGTCCAAGGGAGACCGTATGTCAGCCATCTCGCGTAGCTGGGAAAACACGACAGTCGTTCGTCATTCATTGGATATAACAAAAAGTCATCCACGGTAAGTGTATTCTAACTTAGGTGCACATTCTGCGCATATGACATGCTATCACCAGGAGGTCGTCGCGGCGTTTAGCCGACGCGATTGATAACGCACTAGGCAAGCGCGCTGTCTCTCTCGATGACAATCGGAAAAGCCAGTCATCGCGATAACTGCGTGTGATTTATCGCTTTGCCGCTGTCCGTAAGAGCACTGAAAATCGCAAACGCTAGCCAGAAGCATGGTACGTTCAAAAAGACGTAAGGCGAGATGACGCTTAAAGTGGCTTGTTCACTAGCCCATGATTCAGAGCCTATGCGGAGTGTGCTTAGCGTGCGTTTTGTTTGTTCGAATTTATTCAGTTTGGCAGTCTACGGTGCACGGAACGCTGTTGACATAAGGGGAAACATACCAGAAGGCGTCATTTTGCTGGCGGCATGATTTCGTTATAAATAAGCCGCGCGCTTCACGGTGTCTTGCCCACGGCTAATTTGCGAGCACTGAAGTTACGCGCAGCGCCAGAGCCAGTTAGAAACATTGCCGCAGGCGTTCAGCTGCATACTGCAATAGGCCAGTTGGGCGCGTTATTTTGAACTTGCTTAAAACGTATAAGGAATATATGTTTTATGACGAATAAAGTATATACCTAATAAAAGCGATCATGTGCGCGACCGCTACAACCGATGCGATGGAGATGGCTGTCGCGTTCGCTCGTCGCCTACATGTCGTACTTCGTGCGAGCGACGATTTTGAGCGACGTCTCCGCGGTGTTGCCGCTATTAGGGCTGCAAATACGCGTCAAAACTAGCATGACGCATACTTTAGTAATATACGTTGATGTATTTTACTCTAAAAAGTAGCAGAAACTATTTCCGAAGGACTTGCGTTAGGTTCTTATCCTTGCACGTATAAAAATTCAATCGTTTGGTCGTTCCGCGCGACAATCGGTAATATCTGAGTGATGTACATCCAGCTCCGGCTTCGCCCTATTGTCTAGTTACTCATAGCACTTCTGGGTGGCGATCGACAAATTCTAGATTTCTATAACCGAGCTATCTGTTCATGCGACGGTCCGTTTTGTCGCTCGAAGCCGTCGCTCGTCGCCGTTGGGCACTAAATCGTTCTCATGAGGTTTAGCCCTAAGACTGAACTGTTTTTGCTCATGTATTGAAATGGTGGGATTATATGTCTCACTTTATGTCTCCTGTTGCAGTTTTTGAGCACGGTGCGAATCTGAAAGGGTGCTTATGTCAAAGAACCTGGTGAATTGTCAAGCAGCGAGTTATGCAACGGCATCGAATATTACGGATGCTGTGTGAAATTAGAATTGCAGGAGCGCGTTGCATACGCCTAATGTTTTGGACATGCCTGTGCATTTGCTAATATGAGTTGGCGTTTCAGAGCTATGTAAAATGAGCAGCTAAATCACCCTTCCTCCGGGGGTTACAAGCGTAACATGTGCATCTTGCTAGTGAGTGGCAGATCAAAGTGTTTTTATTGGTTTAATACTTTTAGTGAAGAAATAAATTAGCAACATAAAAAGTTTCTTAAATTCTGTGTTACCAGTCGTCTGTCGCACACAAAACAAAGAGTTTCTGTAATAAACTATAACTGCGGTCTAACAGCAAATTTGCATGCCTTCAAGAATGTAAAATGGTAGGTTTTCAACTGCAGCACTAGCCGAGTCTCTCAAAAATCAACTCCATTGTGCAGTTCAACATGAAGATAAGTTCATGCCTTTTAGTAAGCTTAGATGCAGGCCGCAGTGAACTTTTTTGTTATTACTGAAATGTCGGTAAGCTTGCCATAACAAGCCTTCTTGCCCTTTCTTATAGGCACATCCAGTCATATCCATTCAACTGCAGGACCATATTTTTATCCCTACTGAGCATTATGTTTGCAGATATGATCCTCAATTTATGGCTTGAGCAGTGGCACAGTAAAAGATGATGCGGGCGGCACACTGGGCACGTGCTTAAGATATGTAAAAAGTGGTGTTTTCGACACACCAAACAAATCACAGACTTATGACATCTGAGAAAGACCAATGTTCTATTGATCTTGATCTTTATGTGACTTGCCCAGTAATATTAGTGTAAAATTCGAGGTAGTAATGATCAAGACAATTTACAGTCTAGTCTGCAAATAATTAAAAAGTGGTGTGACGACTGGCAGATGGAACTAAACGCAGCGAAGTCTACCGTTATGTCCATAACGAGAAAGAAAAAATTTTGCATTACCCTTACAACATAAATAGTATAACTATTAGCAGAGTCGATAAACATAAGTACCTAGGAGTAACGTTCACTTCTGACCTCAGATGGAATCAGCACATTGATGCTGTATGTGGTAAGGCCAGCAAAGCGCTCTGGAGCCTAAGACGGAATATAAGTGCGTCGACACCTGAGGTCAAAATTTTAGCCTATAAATCCTTAATACGTCCTATCTTGGAGTATGCTAAAGCTGTATGGGATCCCTACACTAAATCGAACCAACAAAAGAGTGACATAATCCAGAGGTTAGCATCAAGGTTCATATTTAACAAGTATCGCTACTGCCAATCCCCCACTGAACTTTGTAAACTTGCCGACTTACCTCCGCTAGACTTACGTACCAGGTATGAGCGACTGAAACTAATTTACCTTATCATTAATGGTCACTTGCCTGTCGACAAACACAACTTCTTCAAAATCTCCACAAATTAAATATCCAGACATCGTCATAGCCAGTACATCACACCCCCTCAAGTCAGAAATGACTGTTTTAACTACGGCTTTGTCACGAGAGGTATTACGGAATGGAATGCACTCCCCGACTCTGTCATGTCGGCCTTATGCGTTCAGGAATTTTTGCAATGTGTATACGTTATTCTTTTTGCCGCTAACTAATATGTATATCATGACTTTGCCAAAGGTGTATCTGTTCATTTTGTTCCTTGTTTTCGGGGGGAAGTTTGTAAGGTGCATAGAATCTAAACTGATTCGCGTCCCTGCTGAAATGTCTGCAGTTGTTCATTTACTTGCTTTTGTTGTCATACTGTATCCTTGTATGTGTTTGTATTTTCCACTCCTGTAATGGCCCTTCATGGGCTGACAGTCATATTAAATAAAAAAAATAAAATAAAAATTAGCAGGAGTATTTTAACATTGGTGCTAAACGAGGATGAACTTTGGGTTAATGCTTTTTTGTTTAAATATGAAAATTTAATTTAGTTTAGCAGTTGACTGTTGCAGTCATTTAGAAGTTTCGCATGCATTTCACTAGAAAGACTAAGAGCTAAGACTCTTTTCTTGCGCCATGACCTTGACTGTCTTGATGTGTTTTACACCATGTCCTCGCGTTGACTATTGCACAGGATATTTTTTAGGCACCCACATTATATAACCCAAGAAGGCAGCTGCAAGGACACAAGGATGTCGCAAGCCCAGTGCGACTTCACGTAGTGCAGATGAGCGCACGCCAAGGAATCAAAATACATTGTCATGCAATTTGAAGAAGAAAACTACAATTTAGGTATACTGGGGGTACAATTTGACTAAATGTCAACAAAATCAAAATACATTATGTCACACCAAGATTTGAATTTTTACTTGCTCTTGGCAGTCATCTTAGCATGGTATATTTATGCAATGTCTCTGATGGGAAAATCAAAGTTGAGTATGCTATGTGGAGACAAACACATAGGAGCAAGTGTCATTTAAAAGTGAGAAATGTGTTTAAAAAAAGCCGATTAGTCTTGTGAGAAGTGACTGCTTTTTGTCTTGCCTCTCAATAGATATATTCATGTGCTAAAAATAGTGGTACAATCAAATTGCATATTTTCTTAGTGACATGATACATACTTGCAATGAGCACGGTGTCTGTGTTCACTATAAAAAGCAATAGCTCATGCTTGGTTAGGTGCTTACATACATTTAACAGCTTTATTAGCTTACATTAAAGAGCATGTGAATTCAACGGTGCAAATTCAAACCACTGTCATTCTGTATTTTAAATGCTGACATGAAGCAGACAGATTTTCATGCCTTCCCTTTTATCTATTTTTTGCACCTAACTTTAAAAGAATGCTTTCTTTTAGGTTTCAGAAAGGGGAAGCATTGGGGGAAGAGAATACCATGTTTGAGAAGTTATTTTCGTTTACGCGTATGCTCACGAAACCACTTCAGTAGAACAGCTCGTGCCTCCCGAAGCCAAAGCAAGGAGCAATCAAGGCCTTTAACTGTGTACACCCTGGTGCAGATCTTACGTCTTAGAAGCCGGACAGTCACTTGGAATTGAAAATTATTAAAAAATGTAAGATTATGGTTTCTCCTTCTCTGAAATAGTGATATGAAAGCTTCAGCAGGTATTTGATATTTTCATTAGGGGGACTCAATCTATTTGCCAACCAAGTATGCTAGTTGAGGTAGAGATGCGTTGAATGCAAGCAACTTAGACCATCTGAGTAGAACACTTGTTAATTGTTTGGCGGATGTCAACATATAGTGTTAAGCAAAAGCCTCTTAGTTTCATGGCTTCTGTAGACATTTCTATAAGGCGAATTAAAATTAAAGCATTTTGCCCATGGTAAACTTCTTTAATTAAGTTAGAGTGCACAATGAGGCGATGTATTAATCTTCCCAGACACATATGCACTTGTTTTGAGACGAAGATCTTGTGAAGGGCGATAATTTTTCCTAATTGAGCGCATTTTAACAACTTTAGTAGGAAAAAGCTTTGGTTTCAGGTAGTTTCATCATTGTGCAAGTATATGCATAGTTGCATGCAAAATTCACCTGCATAGAAGGGATATATGAAACAGAATGGTGCTATTCTGAATTTATGTTTTGCTTCTTTGTTTATCTTTTTCATGCACTTCCCTGCCTGTACTTATAATTATATCGCCTTTCATGCATCATATTCATAACATGTGATTTTTGGTTCACATCTGAAGCCATGCTATACTTTAGTTAGAGTTCATATTCAATGAGTCACGATAATTGATTATTTAATTATTCAAGCTCCTCTTCAGAAGTATAGCATTCTTACCACGATGGGAATTAATAGTACCATATATGACAAGAAATTTGATGCGCAAGATTTTAATACCAAAGCTCCTTGCAGTTCTCCACTCATTTGCTACACACATGATACTATTGTAAATTTAATTTTATTTATTTGCCAGAAAGTTTAACAAATCAAGCCCAACAGCACCAGGAAGCTACTTCGTGAGGAGGCCAACCGAATAGAAAATATGATACGCATCTGTACCGCTTGGAGACCGGGCAGGATATTGTTGCAGAACCACGACAAGCCACATTTAGAAACAATGTGGTGCATCCCATACAGGAATAACATCAGGTGAAATATAAGCAAAGCTAGCTAGACCTGCGGCCTCACATGAGAATGTACAACACATGCACTGTACTGTAAATGCACTGTACTCTCAGTCAGGAACATCCATACGATGTACAGGACGCTATAAAATGAGTTGCTGTCTTCGAATATGGCACACACAAAAAATGTCTTGCCAAATTTATCTATATTACCAGCCCATGCTGCGTAGCTCCCCATCTGGTAACCGCTACCATATAACTACACGTGTTTTGTACCAGTAATTTGGTGCATATTTTTCTTCAATCATAGTGTCAATACTTTGCAAGTGTGCACACGCTTGTACTATGTTTAGCTTTCCATTGGATACATTATTTTTGAAAAGAAGGAGCCAATTGAAATTAAAGGATGTTTCTACACTAACACAAATCAAACTTTAAAGATATACTTATGTTTTATAACAAGATGTGTTCTACAGCTCATGGGCATCATTGTAATCTGATTTGATGTGTTTGTCAGTATGCTTCTAAAATTATTGTTCAGTTTGTCTTGTGACGGATCAATAAAGATTCTGACGTTTTAAGAGAGAAAATATTTCATTTGAGTAACTTGGGGACTACAGATTACATCCCATTCACCCAGCATAAGTGCAGGAGCTGCTATTGAAGAAATCAAATATTCCCCACATGTAACTATTGAGGATCCCTTCTAACGTGACCACTGATCTACATGGTGCTTTCACACTATTGGGAAGAGTGCTAGCATTCCGTTCTGAAGCAGTACAAGCACTCTGTTTGGGGGAGTAGAAATAGTCGGCTTCGAGGAGTAAAAGCACTCGGTCTGGGGGAGTACTATTACCCCTCTGAGAGAGTATTAGCGCTTCGGAAGAGTACTAGCACTCTTTTGCGGTGGAGTAACAAAACTCTGTCAGGAGGAGTTGTCCTACTCTCTCTCTCAAAGAGGGTCGATCTACTCTCGAAAAACGAGTGAAATATGGGACGAACAGACACTCCCTCAAATAGAGTGCCCGGAACTCTCTGTCTTTAGACTGCTGAGCTCGTGGGTCGTCGACACATTAGCCTCTTGACAGGTGTAATTATCCGCGAACCCCGCAAACGCATACGTTTCAGCGAACATGCGAGTCCAGAGATAACCTAGATAGAAAGAAAGAGACGAGGGTTAGAGGAGGCAGAGAATGGGTAGAACTGACGCAGTCGCGAAAGGAGTGACAACAGCCTTGCCACTTTTCGCTTGCAGTTCTTATACAAGTATAAGGGGTGGGCGGGGGTAAGGGAAAAGGTGACGTGAGAAAGCAAGGAAACGCTGGATAAGCTTAAGTTCCAGAAACTGTATGGCGCGTTTCTGCTATTTCTGAAAAAATAAAACCACGAAAATATGGGTAGTGGACAAGGTACGCAGGGCGTGCAGAAGCAGAGCCGTATTAATTTAAGCGCACCACAGGGTCTTGGTGACAGAACGGAAGTGGTCATACGTAAAATCAACATTTCTGTGCCCTCCGCGATAGCTTTGCGTATATGGCATTGCTCGAGGTCGTGGATTTGACTGAGACAACCGCATTTCGACGAAGACGAAATAAAAAGCGCTCGCACAGTTGGGTTTATGGACACGGTAAAGAACACCATGGTACAAAATTAATTCGGAGGGTGCCACTACGGCTTGCCTCATAATCCGATGGTGGTTCTTGAACGTACAGCACCATAATCCAATTCATGTTTAATGCTCCTGCAACGATGCGATGTGTCATATGAGTCAATGACCATGACAACGCTCTCAGAGGTTATGAAAGATGGCGCCCAACAACACCTCAAGCAAACACGTTTCCCTTTCAGCTTTGTGTACTACGCAGACATATAGCAGTGGTGCACGGAAGGTAACGTTTAACATCGACGTACCATAGTTGCGTTGGACGAAACGTGGAATAAACGAAACATTATCCGTTAACATCACCGTTAATTATCGTCAATCAAAGCAAACAGCACAGAACGCTTCACTTATATCGACTCCCACAGTGAATGGGATCTGCATATAATCAGCACAATTGTTAGCAAATAAACAAATGGTTGGGAAACTTTCAAAGGGTACGTACTTCCAACATCATATAGGAACAGCAAAAGGCCAAGATCAGACCCCTGTGGAACACCGGTTATAACTGGACCCGGCCGAGATGCAGAATGATTCGTCCAAGAAATTGAAAGTGCGAAGAAAAGAACGCTTGAATGCAATTACGTCTTCCGCGATAAATTTTTAGTGCGCTTAATTTGCGCAGCAGCAGTACTTGGTTAACCTTCTGAAAAGCATTCTAAATATTTAAGAACACGCAATCTGTTAGAAAAGCACTATTAAATATGCGTGCATGTTGTTAGTGAAGTAAGCAGCAAGGGAAAGAAAAGATAAGGTCGTTAAGAATACCTATATGTTAAAAGCTCACGGAATAAACACTTTATGAATAAGTACAAACGCTATATATACGACAGATATTTCTCTCGGATTGAAGCAATAAATTTTCCCACCTCAGTACGCAGCAGTACTTCACCCTTTGGCAGATAGAGCTTGCACTTAGCGGCCCTTTTGACATCATGCTCTGGGTCGCTGGTATCTTCGAATAAGCAGTCAGATTCTGGTTCTCTGCGCAAATGGAACAGAAAATGTATGTAAATATATTGGATACTGAGTTTTTACACAAAGGACGATGGATGAGCGCTCTACTGGGAGTTTCACTTAACTAAGCCAAGCTTTAAAAATACGGAATTGCTTCATAGCTGGACTTGCCAAGTTAATGTTCACTTCTGTTGCTTGAAGACACTCAGATTATTTTTTCCACTCTGCCTAATGAGATTAGTCAAAATAATTAATCAACTCTCAAAATATAATAATTTGAAAAGTGTCAATGAGAAAATTGTTGAGAAACATGAAGAACTCCCGCTACAGCTTTTTAATGCTAAATACGTACCATATAAAAGTGTTTTTTCCGAGTTTGAAAGAAGCACGCGATAGCAGGCATAATGCCTTGACTGGCTACTCAAACGGCAATTTTTCTTGTATTCGGGTGCTCCTTTCGCGTTTGCACAAACTCTTTTATAAAGCACGTATTGAGCAACAGAAAGCTGTATCGGGAGTTTCGATGTTGCTTTACAATTTTCCCCTGGACACTTTTAAAGTAACCACATAATTTAAAATAAATATTTATCAATAGGACTAATAAAGTAACCAGGCGAAAGGAGCAAATAATCTGAGCCTTTGCAAGCGGCAGCTAACGCCGTTACCTTAGTTTGCTCCAACTGCTTGGCATTCGCATATTTTAATGTTTGGCTGAAGTTAATTCAAACACTGTATGTAGATTCCTTGTTTTTCACTTCTACATAATGTTATAACGCGTTAACTTTAGACTTTATCTTACTTATCAGTAGACGTCATTAGCTCGTGGAGCACCGTCATCGGCATTACCTATAAAACAATTGTCCAGACCAATCGTACTGTCGACATCTAAGTGAAGAATGCCTTCTTTAATTTTAGGTTTAGATGTGCTTTTTCCGCAAGGTAACATAAGGCCACTTGGATTGTAATACGTTTATGATACCTTTTCCGTAAAGTAACTTAAGGGGCCCTCAAAGTTTGCACGCAATCTCCATTCAAGGCGCAAATGCGTTTCCTTAACTGAAACGTAGAAACCGTGAGAGTAAATTCAGTGTCTGTCTGTGTGAGTGTCACTATGGCATGAAGACAGCAAATAATAAAGTCGGCGAAACATACGAGTAAAAAATATTTGAAGTTACCTTGAAGTATACCAATGGTAATCTAAAGGTAAATGAATAGAAACACACTCCGAATCTACTCATTACGTTTGCATTGTACCACGAATTGTGCTGCGGCCACTACTCTTTCCACGTTCCCATTTCTATTTATTGATACTGCGGTCCTGTTTCCAGGACCTTAGCAGAGTGCATACAAAGTGAAATTGAAAAATCTTAGTAGGAAATACAGCGGTACATAACATAGGTTACTTGCGATGTGCAAAGGCAAGCTGGTACTGAATTACACATAGTAAGTCTTTCGCTACATGAATATAGATGCGGCTCAAATAATGGTAGGGAGCATTGGGTTACAACGTCAGCAGTAAGATTATTCCATTTAACAATAGTTCTAGGAAAAAAGGAAAATTTGAAGCAATTCTTTTTAGTAGTTAACCGTGTTATTGTCACTGAGCGTCGATGACGTGTAGCATACCCAGTAGAAAACGCGATAAAGGGATATCAATGTTGTAGGGCCCTTTTTTGAGCTGAAATAAAGATTTTAAACGGCATGTTCGGCTTCTTTGTGTCACAGATGGCAATCCACTTCTCTTGAGGAGCACTGTAACTGAAGTGCGGCCATACGAATTACATATGAATCGCACTGCCCTTTTTACACCTTTTCCTTGTTTACTAATGTTTCTTTTAGTAAAGGGATCCCATATGACAATCGCGTATTCCAACACTCGTCGAATGATGGCAGTGTAAGAAAGAAAACGCACTGGAGGCGTACCAAATTTTAGAGCGCGTCTTAGGAAAAATTGTTTTCCAAGGCAGTTTCCTGTGAAAATGTCAACAAGTTTGTTCCACGAGAGAGTCTTAGTAATCCAGAGGCCAAGGCACTTATATGTAGTTATCTCAGAAAGCATGATGTTTTCGGCATTGCAGTTGTTCAATAAAGGGGCAATTTTTAACGATATCCCTATAAAGACCGTTTTATCTATGTTAATTTCCATTTGCCATTCATTGCACCATGTGACTATCCTTTTAAAGGCATCATTCAGTCTAATTTGATCGTCAACACAGGAAATTTTTTTGTACAGGACACAGTCATCAGCGTACAGCCTAATACCCACAAAAATCTGATCCACAATGTCATTTATATATAGTAAAAACAGAAGCGGACCAAGAACTGATCCTTGGGGTACGCCAGAATCAATGGGCACCTTCTCTGAACTGGCTGAATTAAGTGTTACAAACTGACGTCTGTTAGTCAAATAATTCTTTATCCAGGCGAGTAGTTTGGTATTTTGCAGAATGTAGCTTAGTTTATGCAGCAATTTGTTATGCAGGTCTTTATCGAACGCCTTACGGAAATCCGTGAAAATTACGTCTGTTTCTTTACCCTCGTTTATGGCTGGTCCAAAGTCATGAATGATTTCGACAAGTTGTGTATCAGTTAAATATCTTTGCCGAAAGCCGCGCTGCATGCAGGTAAGTAGCTTATGTTCCTCTATAAAAGCAGTTTTATCTTTGTGAATAATATGCTCTAAGATTTTACAAGCTGTTGAGGTTAGCGAAATTGGATGGTCATTCTGTATGAGTGTTTTGTCCGCAGATTTATGCAAAGGCACGATTCTAGCATTCCGCCAATCATCAGGCAGTGCAGCGTTGTTTAAACATCTGTTCACAGAACATAAGTGTTTGCACACCACTAAGCATAACGTTTCAAGAAAGCAGTTGGGCTATTATCTGCTCCAGGAGATTTTTTTACCTCAGGGTTCAACAGCGGATCTAAGATGCCATGTTCACTTATTACCACTTCAAGAATAGAAGGGGTCGGGCACTTCAAAACGCGGAAGGCGGCCGTCATCTTGCGTAAGCACGTTTTTGAAATTTTTATTGAATGCCGTCGAAGCCATTGCATCATCGTGCATGCAACAGCCATCAACTATACATCCGTCGTTTGAGCGAGAATTCGGGCTCACCAGCCTCCAAACGTTTTCGGGTGACGTTTTGAAAATGGATGGCAGTGTTGTTTATTCAGGGGTATGCGAACGTGGAAGCTACCATGGTTCAGTGTCTGTGCCAAGAACCCAGTGTCGCTGTGTAGCAACGCCAAGCACTAGGTGCAGTTACACATGCGCAGAAGCAAAGGCCCGTTGTTTTTTGGCTATTGCTTATAGGAAGTTGTTGGCTGGTGTGATACCTATGACCAAACTGGTAAACTCAGTCTTTTAACATCGAAGAATCTCGAGCTAGTAGAAAATCTTGACAACCTTGTTGACGTGTTTTAACATTGCCCGAAAAAACAAGTTGTTCAACAAACCTACCTTTAGAGAAAGTCGGCGCAATGTGAGAGGGTAAAGTACACGCGAAATTACAACGTTTAAGTAATCTTAGACTAAAAGAAAATACCGAAGCCGTCGCTTTCAGCATGTCAACTAGTGCAGTGGGAAACGATTGCATGCGCTTAGCAACGATTTCCTTCGCCCCACATTAGGTTGTATACTGTACACTTTGGTGCATATGCATTTGCCACCACACTACTATGTCCAACCTGATTTAATCTGATATGTGCGCGTCCTATGTTGCCTATATATATATATATATATATATATATATATATATATATATATACAACCCCAACCCTCAACCTTCGAGAAATGCGAAGGCTGTGGGTTCGGTTTCCACCTGCGGCAAGTTGTTTTTTCATCCACTTTAATTTCCATTAATTTATCGTTTCTTTGTTTCATTTATTAAGCACAAGTAATTTCCCCTATGTTATCCTTGATGTCAGTGTCTGTTGGCTTCTTATGATATAACTATTAAAAATCGGGCCCCTCGGTTAACCACCTTTCTTCTCGTTCATTACATAACGAGGGTCTCGAATCCGACTACATTGATGCCTTCAGGTAGCATATGTGGGTTTATTGACCTGTTGCCTTCACCGAAAAAGATCACGTTCTCGTGACGCCTGCGGAAAAAAGGACGTTCTTCGTCAGCCGCCAAGGTCTGTGAGTGGTGGCGCTGGTTCTACTAGGACACATAAATACCCAAGAAAGTGGATGGGGAAACAGCGCCGCGGTAGCTCAATTGGTAGAGCATCGCACGTGAAATGCGAAGGTTGTGGGTGCGGTTCCCACCTGCCGCAAGTTGTTTTTTCATCCACTTTACATTATATTTCATTTCTTTCATGTATTAAGCCGAAGTAATTTCCCCTATGTTGTCCTTGGTGTCAGTGTCTGTTGGCTTCTTATGATATGACTAATATATATATATATATATATATATATATATATATATATATAGCCAGTCTACGGAGTTCATTTGTAGCCCACTCCTGACTCTATCTGGACGCATATATCAGCAATATTGATCTAGAAAAAGTATTATTTCCAAATAACAGTGGCTACGATATATATTTTAGCCAGGGCACGATAAAGAAGCAACGCGATTTGTTGAAGTTCCTAAAGCCGTGAAATAACTAGTAATTCTTATTTTAGTTCAGCCTTATTTAAACTTGGGCCTAAAAGTCTTCCCTATCAAGTTATCTTTAACATGCCTCCCGTTTCATTGCAATTTGAACAGTGCGCATTACATTTAAATTCTCCCGGAGACCACAAAACGAACATAAAGTTTTTGAGCACTTTGAAGCCGACGAACTCCTTAGTTCTATTACGAATGCTATAATATAAGCCTTAATCGTAGCCTTCACATTGAATAATGGGTCTGTGTTAGGTTAGATTAGTAGAGTCAGCGTACCTAAACAATTTGTACATTCTCATTGAAAAAATAGCTTTAATAAGTGAACTTACTCCAAAAACGTGTTAATATCAGTAATGCTACAAGGAGAGTAGGACGGATTTGCGGCTAATATCATGTATTGGCTCATTATGTATCCAACGTCCAAGCAGCTGTCTGCGTTACCTTCGCCATCGTGAGAAGATCCGATTCTGGAAAAAGCGTTGAACAAAAATGTCACTTCTGCACAAGACTGAACATGTTTTATTGCAAATACCCTTGCAAGTGTTGCACGGAGAAAAATACCATATGGGGATCCAGTAAATTAATTAAAAAGTAGATTTTGAATGTTTACGTAAATGCATAAATAATGCGTGAAGCGTCAGTTTTGTTCATATGCTTGAAAATATTAATGCACCAAAAACTATTCCACGCAACGGAGGCTGTCAGAAAAGGTTGCCTGAACAAAGTCGTTTTCGATAAAAATTTTTCGTAAGCTAAGTTACTCCATCCTTTCTATGTTTATTTATTTTAATATGTAGCTTCAGCTTTGCCATTGTTGTTGCTATTAACAGTCAGGAACATGCATTATAGGGCTCCCTTTGTATCATGGCTATCAAGCACTTGAACAATATTTTTACGCACAATGGGATAGAAATAATAAAAATGCCTACAATTATTAGGTGATCTCTATCATTTCTGTAATTTTCGTCATTATTTACTTACTTCACGCAGTTTCCGGGACCTCTCTACAGTTGCCTCGGACCGGCTTCTTTTTTTTCCTACTTGGGTCACTCACTATGGGAAACTGCGTATGTTTCTTCTTCAATGCATTTCTCTGGGTCACTTAGCTAAGTGCGTCTGTGCCACTGGGAATGTGCCGCTTTTCAATGCCAAAAAATATTCTTTAAAATTTGTGCTCTGCTGCGCGGAACCAAACGCGGACGCGTCATGTACGTTCGGACACGCACTACATGCGAAGTTCTCTGTTGCGCCCACAGAAGGCGTAACATGTCCAGATGGAAGCGCGAGAGAGCAGCCCGGTTGTGAGGGGTGCACGCGCAATACATAACGCTTCCCTTTCTGGCGGCGACGGTTTGTCGCTAATCACATTCGCTGGAACAGTTATCGAGAGATGGGTTTCGTCAAATATTTGAGAAGGCGATTAAAAATGGCGGCACACACTTTTCTATTTACATGATTGGGGATGAAGCACAGGAAAGCTTAAGGGTTTGCTGAAGTGGTCCAATTTGAAATGTAGAAAATACTGAAGTTTAAATGCGTACTACGCAGGTTGGTAGTTTAGTTTCGGCAAGTCATGGTTTAGTTTATCGTCCACTTTTGTTTACCCTGTGCTTGATTATTTTCAACATTTCTATTTTAACCGCAGCTAAAAAACCGCTATGCTTTTGCTGGCTTTATATGGTCGTGATTGACAGAAATCTAGCTCATCTCCTTTGTTTCCCTTGTACTCGCTCATAAACATGCATATAATATATATATATATATATATATATATATATATATATATAACTGCTTACACCCAGACACGTCTGATTTCAAAGCATGTAACTACAGCTAGTTACGATGAAAACCCCTTGGTTCGCTCATGATCCGTGAGGAACTGCACGCCCAAGCTTCATCAACCGCTCCTCATATCTATATGACGACTCCTCGTCGCGGCCTACGCCATATCGTGAGGGAAGAGATAGCTGCAGTGACCTGCCCGCAAGTACCGAGCCCGCACCCTATCCCTACGCCAAGTTGTGCTCAGGTTGTCTCTGTAGTGCCACCCTCGCTCCAGCCACCACAACAGGCGCCTGCACTGCAGGGGTCCCTGAATCCTATCACTACAAGACTACCACCTCTTCCCTCTTACAAAGCACCTCGACCAGTTTGCTACTATTGCGCCATCCGAGGCCTCATTTCACGGTTTTGCCGACGCCCTCAACAAGATGAAAGGCGTGGCTATGACGGACTTGAAATGGTTCATATTTCTGGCCCTATACCATAACATCGGCGTCCTTACTACAATTATTATTCACGACGTTCTCCATCTCCACAGGAATTGAACGCTGCCGGTTCATTGCGCTTCCCCCGTCGTCGCTCTCCGTCACCGATGCGACGCTCCTCTTCCCATCTTCGACTGGCTGCTTCGTCCTCCGATCACCGCCCGGAAAACTAAATGGCGCGACTTCAGAAGGGAAAGCTGCATCCTTTGGACAAGGTGAAACTCCTGCGCAGATCCGTCAACTGCACTTTTGGTGTGTATTGAAGGTGTCCGAACCGAAGCCTTGGTTGACACAGATGCATCGCTTTTTGTTATTACTACTGCCTTGTGTGCTCGATTGCGAAAAGTGAAGACACCGTATAATGGCCCTCTCCTTCGTTGTGCTAATGGAGTTCTTGTTCAGCCTTCTGGCGTGTGCGCTGCACGTGTTTTCATTGATGGCATCTTTCACCACATTCACTTTGTCGTGCTGTCTTCGTGTACCTACACGATGATTTTGGTATGGGATTTCCTGTCCTCCGCCTAAGGTTTTGTTTCTTGCCGTCAGCGAACAATTCATATGATGGACACTGAATCTTCTTCCGCTGTCGATGCTCGTAGCCTACACTTCGTCATATCTACCGACTGTTTCAGTCCTGCGGTCAATGATCATATTCGCACACTGACTTCCTACACTATTGTTAATGGTGATGTGTTTGTAGCGCCAAGAGGTCCCTCCATTTCTGGTGGGCTTAATTAGCCTTACTCCTACGTTGTGCTTGTGGTGATAGCCTGGTGCGGTTTCAGGACGGTAGAAGGTTCGTCGCTGTTCGCAACCCTACTTCTTCGCCAGTTGTTCTCTCCCAGGGCACTACTGTGACTTGCTTTACTGACACCGAACCTCTTTCGCTGGTACCGCTTCACACAGAATCACCACCTTTGTCTACCACAACGGATGATCATACTGCTGGCGCTGCTTTAATGGCCGCGACAAATACCGTTCTGACTGCTGACCAGAAAGAAGACCTTTTGGCACTCCCGGAAAAACACAGCGCCTTATTTGATGTTCACTCCAAGATTCTCCGGTGCGCTTCAGTCGCAGTGCATCACATCGAAACCAAAGGCAGTTCGATTGTACGCCGCTGCCTGCATTGCGTATCTTCCGCAGGACGGAAAATCATTACGGATAACGCTGATGACATGCTCGAAAAAGACATCATTCGCCCATGGTCCAGTTCTTGGTCGTCTCCTATTGTGTTGGTTCGCAAGAAAGACGTCTCTGTACGATTTCGCGTCGATAATTAAACCCTTAATAAGGTCACGCGCAAAGACGTATATCCGATGCCAAGAATCGACAATTTCATTGACTCCATCCAGGGGGCGGGATATTTTTTTCTAGTCTAGACCTCCGATACGGGTACTGGCAAATCCCCATGCAAGAAGCAGACATGGACAAGGCAACCTTTGGAACACCAGACGCACTTTAAGAGTTCAACGTCATGCCCTTTGGTTTATGTAATGCTCCTGGAACATTTGAATGCATCAGCGACACAATTTTACGTGGCCTTAAGTGGGAGACCTGTCTGTGCTATTTAGATGACATTGTTATTTTTCTACAACTTTTCATCAGCCCCTTGAGCGTTTGGACGAAGTTTTCACATGCATTTCCAAGGCTGAACTCCAACTCAACACAAAGAAATGCAATTTTGCCATATTCATCAGCAAAGTGTTAGTCCACGTTATTAGTAAAGATGGCATTCGACCAGATCCCTAGAAGGTTGCTGCCTTGCTTCGCTTGCTTCCCACTGAAAATAAAAAAAAACAATGAAGAAGTTTATTGGGACTGGCATCCTACTTCCGCCACTTCATCAGTCATTTTGCTGCCATGGCGTCGCCGCTGCACAAGTTGAACACGTATGCAGTGTTTTCCGTTGGACAGACGACTGCGAACTTTGTTTCCAAGCCCTCAAGAAAGCATTACTCACCCAACCTGTCCTCTCTCACTTCGATAAAAATGCACCAACTTGTTTGCACAACGACACTAGTGCCCATGGGATCGGTGCTATACTTCTACAGCGTGATACCACCTCACGAGAGAGTTGTTGACTATGCGAGTCGTGCATTAACGGCTGCCAAAACAAACTACTCGATCACAGAACAGGAATTTCTCGCAGTATTTTGGGCGATACAAAAGTTCGACCATATCTTTATGGACGCCACTTCCCAGTCACAACCGACCACTAGGCCTTATGCTGGTTGTCGTCCATCAAAATATTGTCTGTACGGCTTGGTCGCTGGGTAGTCGGCTTACAAGAGTACGGTTTTGACGTTGTCTAAATGTCTGGGAAAACGCATCAAGATGCCGATGCTCTCTCTCGCAGCTCCCTGCCACAATTACCTTCGAGTATATCACTCCATTGCTCGCCAGTTGATGATGAGACTAAGTCTCCACTCCCGTTATTACCTTTGGTGGTTACTGTCACGTTATCTTTCAAATGCATCACTTGGCTCGCATCGTGTCAACGTTCTGACCCCTACTGCAACAGCATTGTCGAACGCCTCTGTGGAACTACTTCTGCACCAAATGCCAGATTACGTCGACAACTGCGACTAATTAAGCTCGACGACGATGTGCTGCCCCACTACATTTACAACTCCGATGGATACCGTTGGGTGAATGTTCTTCCACGTTCGCTGCGCACGCAAGTACTTGAATCCTTTCGCGACGACCCATCTGCTGGCCATTTTGGTTTCCACAAAACATACCACCGCATTAAGAGCCGTTTCTTTTGGCCAGGCAAGTATACCTTTGTGGCCAAGTACGCCGCTTCTTGCGTTCAGTGTCAACGGCGGAAAGGACCAACTTCGCGTCCTGCTGGGTTTTTATAGCCAGCCAGCCCAATGTTCCGAGACACCGTTTGCCATTGTTGGGATAGACCTAGTCGGCCCTATGTCAATAATGCAGGCAGGCCATCGATGGATCGTGACAGCTGTTGACGAGCTCACACGTTGCGCCGAGACCGCTCGTCTACGCTCTAGTTCGGCCTCAGACGTTTCCACCTTTTTTGCGGATGCCATTGTGCTTCGCCGTGGTGCACCTCGTGTACTGTTAAGTGACCGCGGCAAGACTTTTATGCCAACAATCATCAAAGAAGTGTGTGGAGCTTGTGGCACAGTTCATAAGACGACATTTGCATAGCACCCTCAAATAATTGGCTGAAGAGAGCGATTTCATCGCACACTAACAGATATGATATGAATGTATATCGGGCCAAGCCACGACAACTGGGCCGAACTTCTACCTTTTGGGACGTTTGCTCACAATACCGTTATCCAACCAAGTACGGGGTACTCATCTCTCTACTTAGTTTACGGCCGTTCACAGACATTCACCATCGACGCCGCTTTCTTCAATGCCCCAACAAACACCTCGGCCAGTATACCCGAACAGTTCGTCTCGAATCTTGAGGAATGCCGTCAACATGCTCGCTTCAACTGAGACATCAGTCAGCTAGATCGCAAGCAACGTTACGATATCTCTCATTGCGACATCTCCTTTCGTCCTGGAGAGGAAGTGCTCCTTTGGACGCCCATTCGTATGCCCGGTTTGTGTGAGAAGCTTTAATCCCGTTTCCTTGTACCCTACATTATAAATGAACAAACATGCGCTGTGAACTATCGCGTTACTCTCGTAGACTTTTCTTCGGATCATCGTTGTCGTGGTTCGGAGATCGTTCACGTTTCAGGCCTCAAACGATTCGTTCAGCGTTTCCCTCCTGGCTAAGTCGCGGCGTGGCTGGCCGCATGTGCGCGCGGGGAAATTAGTGTGAGTACTATTCAAATGCTTCATATTCTCACCTGTACATACTCATCATCACCGTTTTGGGACCTGGTGGTGGGGCTCTCTGTCGGAAGAACAAAGAGACTGGCTGCCTAAACCTTGTCTTAGAATATATATACATATACATACACACACACACACACATATATATATATATATATATGTACTCGTGTCCGTGACCTCCGCTTGTATAGCAGTGAACGAATAAAGTTCACGTTGTTTCAAGCGGCTCTGACAGGGCGCGGTACAGGGGAAGTTTGGAGCTTCTATAAGCATCGGAATATTTATATCCGTACCATACGTACATCAAAAATTGCTAGAGGCTATGCAATGTCGCCACCAAATTTCAATCGCTTCATAAAGCTTCTTCACTTGAAACATCGCGCGCAATTTAGCCTGTTTTTTTTTTCGAGAAGACGCTATCTCTAATTTGGCATGTTAGGGATCTTCGCAAAAAAAAAAAATCTATTTCCTCCGTGCATTTGAAATCATGCCCTCCCGAATCATGCCCTCCCGACACAGTTGCGACAAATTGAGCGTAGCCACGAAACCTGTGACTGCTTCATCTGCGGCCGCTAAATGGTAATAGTTGATGTGCCTATTTTGTAGACTACCGCAGACAAATGCGTAAAAATATACAGTTCAAAATCTGTGGGTCGGTTCGTACAACTAGGAAAAATCCGTCAGCACCATATGACACCACACGGTGCTCGAGGGTCACATGTAGGTTGCCCTGCTAGTGACTTGGGCGGTATGCGAGGGCCGTTTTTGGGCAGGCATATGCTTAAGTGGCTTACGAAGTACGCCCTACTCAAGAAATAGGTGATCTGGGGGCTAACCTTCGCGACGACAATACCAACCAGATAGTCTGTTTACAGAGTATCAAATGTCAGTAGAGTGGTAAACTATCCCCGGATTGCTAAAGAATTACCTACGATTACAATACTGCCTTATGTCAAATTTGAGCGCAGCTGTATACGTGTTTAAATTTCGCGATAAATTGAGGCATCGCGCCTACTACCTCACCGACTGCCAGACCCGACGCGCGGCGCTATATATACACCACAGCACAGTAGCCGCTTCCAGGTAACAGAAGCTTATACAACTGTTATCTAGCCGTTAGATAACCATCACCTAATCGTTATAATAGGGAAACGCTTGCGGCGAAAGTTATGCGCAAATGCCAGATTCACGAAACTTCTTTTTCTTTACTTCGCATGGCTGCTGGTGCCGATTCGCGGACGTGAGCGCCATTTGGTGGTGTCTCAAGATGGCTTCCTCCTCTTTCCTTCTCGCGCTCTCTTGGCTTTCGCAGTATTTTAACCTCCGCTGCTCTCCGCGTTCGCTCTTTCATATTTCGACGGGTTTGTTCAATCGGATACGTCGTGTATGCAACCCCGACGCTCAACACAGGAACGGGTGCCTAAGAACTGACCTCTTATAGAGCAAACACCGCCACTCGGACGCAACACTTTTTGCTATGGTACTTACGCGTGGGATATTTCGTGGGCGATGCCTAAAGAAGTGACAGCATCGTTGCCTTGGTCCGACACAGTCAGCACATTCTTAGGGCCACAGGCTCCTTTTAAAGTTGTCATACCTGTTTGAAAGACGCAGACAGAGAAATATGTTTCCGAACGACGCGAAGACAGAGATGTCGCAACTCTAGAGATTTGGCGCATAAGAGCATGAGTCTCCAAACTTTGTGCGAAAGTGTCTGTCTTATGTGGAAGAAAAATTGGGAAGGGGAAAAAATTCACGAGAAAGCAAGGAAGCGAACTTGGGTCATTTCTTCTAGCAGTTCACAAACGTTTCTGCAATTAGCATGCAAAACATAGATGTGATTTTAACCACCAAGATAATCTCAGAGAGCACTACTGGGTCCACACCCTTCCACGCTGGTAGAAACGTTTCACAAAAAAATATTTTCCGACCTGAGGCTATACTCAAAGCCAACGCGAACTATGTCACCTCCGAGGAGACGGAGGAACGACACATTATATGGTTCCCGGCTCACACGTCCCCCGACACCCCCGTACCCAACCTCAACGAGGAGGTCCACCGCGTAGCGCGAGGTCTCACGTTCCGCGCCCGCGAAGAAGGATCCTCTCTTGGGGTTGGAAATCCAACGGAGGCATGGACAGAGAGGGACAGAATGACCAGATACTGCAATATTACAAAATTTTATCAAAACTCAAGGCGGCTTTATCCACCCCCTGACCCCAAACTCGACAGGGCCCAAGCGGTAGACTGGCGGCAGCTACAAACAAAGACCTTCCCCAACCCCGTCCATCTCAGGAGGATATATCCGGACATCTACTCAGATGATAACTGCAAGCTATGCAGCAGGGCTGACGCAACTCTTAGACACATTCTCTGGAAATGTGATGTTATATGCGAAGAAAATGCAGTTTCCCCAGATGAAGCTGCGGCGCGATGGAGGGCCGCGTTGCGCAGCTCAAACCTCGAACATCAACTATGGGCCATCCAGCAAGCCCGTGAGGCGGCGAGGAGACAGGGTCTCCGGACCTCCTCAGGGGCGGCCTAGGCCAAGGCCACGAATTTGCCGGATTGTTAATAAAGTTGTTACCACCACCACCACTCTTCGAAAAGGAATCAAAGCTATAATTCCAGCAGAAATAAGCTGTCATTGCGCTCCGAGAGGAATTTTGCAATAAATAATATACCGTTTTGCAATAGCGTCTTAAACGCCAACAGGAACAAAAATTCGCATACCAAGAAGGCCCTCTAAATTAGAACTGTATACCAATAAGGCATTAGCTAGGCAGACTAAGCGTGTTCCTGGTTGTTAATGGCTATAAAGTAAGTCCCAACACGTCGCCTGCAAGATTTTTCAGGAAGCCGCGGGCATCCGCGCGCGCCGAATGATATTGGAAGCCCTGTTGTGCAGCCAAACATTCTAGGTTGTGCACAACTTCCGGCAAGCAGTAATGTTGGTGTTATTGTAGCTTGCTTTTACAATGAAGCTGTGTACGTCCACCGTCCTAAGAAATCTTGTGTCGTTGTGGTAAGCAAGAAACTCCCCATACATGGGCCGATCCCGGAGATAGTGAAATGCTAGGCCGACTTGTGGCGGAGATGAAGCAGACGTTAAGCACTCGCCATACGTGGGCCGATCGGTAAGATAGTGAAATGCCGGGCCGACCAGCGGCGGAGGTGCAGTTCACCATTAAGGGGCCCACATACAGGGCTTCGCTGGTGATGCTTCTTCACAGAGTGGAAGAGCATTGAGATTTTTTCAAAAATTCCAATAAGGTTACGAAAGTGCCGCCGAAATATTTTGGCGTCAGCTGCACTCTGGCCTAGGCCGTTATTGCACCCCATCTCGAGCTCGCCTAATGACTTCGGGCTCAGGTGATCCTGCTTCCCTCTGGCATTTCAATGTAAAGGATGTTTATTGCTTTGCGGTCTAAGATACTAGAATGCTCAAGGGCACGCTGGCTGTCCAAGCACACTCTTAAACAATATTGCACCCTTTGAGTCGTATCTCGCCACACAACAATAATCTTTATCTGTGATGTCCACATTTCTTTTCGTTAACGCTGCGAGCCTGCTACTTCCAAGTATGGAACGGCATGGGCTTTATCAGCATGACAGATCGTTCTCGATAGGAAAGTAGTGGGTTCGGCGTTTTCAACAAAGTAAACGCAAGCAAGGCAAGGCAGATGGGGATTAGAGTTGTGGCAAATATACGCCCCGAAAGGTGTACATTAGCGTAGAAGTGCATAAAGCCGTGCAGCCACATGTGCGGCAGCGTGCAGAGCCACTCATAGCAGGCAGAATCTGAAGCTTCAAGAAGAGCCACATCACTTTCATTAACTCTCCATGCATATAAATGGCTTTAGGTCAAAACTAAATATCTTCGAGAAGCAGGAGCAAAATCGAAAGTCGGAGCATTTCTGATGATGTTGAAGAGTTAATGCGGAAACTTATATTGCCATTCCATCTGCAATTTCGACAGGTGACCTCAGCGAGTTTCTGATCATGATGCAAGAAAGGAGAGAGAAAAAAATGTAAGATTTATTTCTTGCGATGTAGATGTGCCACTGGGTTCCTTTTACATAATTATAGGAACTGCAAGTAATAACCTTATAAATGCACATACACGCCTTATTAAATCTCTAATAACTTTCAAAATAAATTTAGGCTCTGAACAGTTTCTAAAGTTAGATAAATCTGCCGGTGGGTAGATAGAATCAGGAAAAAGAATCAGGAACACCTTGGACTTCTGTAAACGAAAGGACCAGGCAGGATTTCATAAAGGCTACAGAAAAATAGACCATATTCACACTATCAATCAGGTGATAGAGAAATCTGCGGAATATGACCAACCCTTATATATAGCTTTAATTGATTACGAGAAAGCGTTTGATTCAGTCGAAACCGCAGCAGTCATGCTGGTATTACGGAATCAGGGTTTAGACGAGCCCTATGTACAGAGAGAGAGATAATTTAATTGAAAGAAGGCAGAGAGGTAGGCCTGAGTTAAGGCGCTCTAGCCTGCTACTCTGCACAGGGCGAGGGGGAACGGGGACATAAAGGTGTGACGAGGGATGATGATGACATAGCAAGAGGGATGCACAACGATGAAAACAAGTTCAGCACTCTGATGATAAACATTCACAAATGTCATTCATGAAGCCACAATCAGGTTCCGCATCAAGTCGGTAGTCACCAATTTGAGTGAACTTAAATATAGAGGCATTAGGATGAAGCTGGTGTGGGCCTCCTTTGCGTGAGCAGCACAAGCGCCAATAAAAATCCTTATAGCAAATAAAGAGCTGCGATAAGCGGCTCTAGCAAGGCGAGCACTTGTAGGGCACTTTAAGCGGCCGGAGTCTCGAGACCACAGGGAATCACGCGCATTGATTCTACTAGGTACTTCAGCGTTTTTTGTACACTCTCCTTCTCGTTGTGTTCATCTCCTTGCTTGCCCGTAGTGTCACCGGTTTCATTGGCCCTATAATTCTTGGCTTCATGGCGCAGAGGACCGCTAGTGCCCGCTGGCATGGCCGTGGGCTTAGAGGGCAGCAAAGGCCATTCTTTGTCTGTATCAGCCGGTGGAGGTGAATGTTTGCAGCGTGCTCTCGTCGACCTTGAATTATCAGTAGACACCATTACCGTCCTCGATGCACGCACAGAGGTGGTCGTGGTACCTGTGCCACGCTAGGTAGTTGTCCTGAAATGGTTTTGTGATACTTCTGCCGCGAGCGTTGGTCACTGTGGCGAACATATTGAGCAGCCTCTTTACGTGAAGATTGCTGTCTTGCCATTTTTCGAAGAATACGAACCTCCTGTTTCAACTTCGGGCGTTCCTTCGAAGTCGCTTCGTGAGAGCCAGTACAGTTGGGACATTTATATGGGGACGCCTCACAGTCGGTGGTATCATGCTTTCCGCCGCAACGTGAGCAGGTGGCTTCGCTTCTACAAACAGCACTCACTTGCACTATCTTGTGACATTTCCGGCACTGAATAGGCCTCGGAACGAATGGTCGTACACGGTTTATAACGTAGCCCAATTTGACAGACGCTGGTAATGTCGAAGAAGCAAACGTTAACTTGATACATGCAAGAATACTGAATAATATCTATAGCGGCTCCACAGCCACCGTAGTCCTCTGTAAAGAAAGCAACAAAATCTCAATAAAGAAGGGCGTCAGGCAGAGAGATACGATCTCTCCAATGCTATTCACAGCGTGTTTACAGGAGGTATTCAGAGACCTGGATTGGGAAGAATTGCGGATAAGAGTTAATGGAGAATACCTTAGTAACTTGCAATTCACTGATGAGAATGCCTTGCTTAGCAACTCAGGGGATCAATTGTAATGGACGCTCACTGACCTGTACAGGCGAGGTAGAAGGGTGGGTCTAAAAATTAATCTGCAGAAAACTAAAGTAATGTTTAACATTCTCGGAAGAGAACAGCAGTTTGTGATAGTTAGCGATACACTGTAAGTAGTAAGGAAATACATTTGCTTAGGAGAGGTAGTGATTGCGGATCCGGATCATGAGACTGAAATAACCAGTTGAATAAGAATGCGCTGGGTTGCATTTAGCAGGCATTCTAAAATCATGAGCAACAGGTTGTCAATATCCCTCAAGAGGAAAGCGTGTAACAGCTGTGTCTTACCAGTACTCACCTACGGGGCAGAAAGCTGGAGGCATACGAAAAGGGTTCTACTTAAATTGAGGACCACGCAACGAGTTATGGAAAGAAAAATGATTGGTGTAACGTGAAGGGATAAGAAGAGAGCTGATTCGGTGAGGGAACCAACACGAGTTAATCACATCTTAGTCGAAATAAAAAAAAGAAATGGTGATAGGCAGGGCATGTAATGAGCAGGGAAGATAACCGATAGTCATTAAGCGTTACGGACTGGATTTCAAGAGAAGGGAAGCGTAGAAGGGGGCGGCAGAAAGTTGGGTGGATGGATGGGATTAAGAAGTTTGCAGCTCATGACCGGGGTAGTTGGAGAAGTATGGGAATGGCCTTTGCCCTGCAGTGGGCGTAGCCCGGCTGCTTATGATGATGATGAGGTGTCCATTTCTATTATTACCTGCCTTTCGAAGCGAGCTTTCTCTAAATTAAATGATTTCAAATCAAGACATTGGGTAACTTACCTGGAGAATACCTCAGTTATTTGCTAATTATTGGCTTATCAGGTTTGCCACTACAGTTACATGACGTTACGAAGTCGAAGATTAAACGCCAGCAACCCGAATCATGAGCGCTGTCTGTGCTTTCTTTGGGTTATTTTAACTGTCGTACAGATCTACACTACTGAGACACAAACACTGCACAAAAGTCAACAGCGGATTCATAGAAAAACACAATTTTAATTATTGACACGCCAGCATAACAAAGAAAGGGACATGCTTCACAGGGCACCTCAACTTCCGGGGAACGTTTTGCCTGCTGCAGATAGAATGAGTGTCAAAGAGTAGACATGTTCATGCTACCGTGATAATTGAACAAACTTGTTTATCATTACAAATGTCCAATAATATTTCAAATTGCTTTACTCTCCGATACTTAGTGGTGAAAAGAATTTCTAATTCTGGTTTTAATATAGTTATTTCGCTTTTTTCTGAACGGTATGAGAGAAGATCCACTAAACTAAATAAAAGGGCGCATAAGGAAACCTTACGTAAAGCTGAATTGAATGATAAAATTTCCGTATTAAGTAGTTTTGCATTCATCGAGAAGATTGTTTTGCAAAAAAAAGAGAAAAACATACAACCGAAGAGTAGTGACCTGTTTAGGACAAATGTTCCTTTCGTTCACGCGAAGCGGCAAAGGCCGACATTTCGTGAGGAATTCGTCAACTCGTCCGTTTTTGTGAGGGCAATTCGAATTGAGGAGCCGCTGCATTGCTTTAGGTGGGACGTACTACGCAGCAATGTCCTATACTGACGCAGAGAAAACCAGGACAGACCCCTAGACTAATAATGTATTGTTCTTTCTCAACCTAATAAATTCCTTCAGTGTCCATTTAGAAATTGTTTCTAATTGACGAAATCAAATCCAATCATAGGAATAAAGTTTTTACTGCACGCCCATTAGCGTAACTTATGTTTGCGAAATTACGTTCACTCATATCTTTTTTTATTGCTCGGCCATCAACACGGACAGCTGTGGCTACTCTGGCAGTCGGTTGAAAACGAAGTGACACACCTCTGGGTTTCACCTTGGCGCTGCTGTGCTCTAAGTAAGATGTTTGATACTACTGACAATCATTCATTTATTTTAAGAAGCGTTTAGAAACGAGGCGAGATAAGAACCTATCGTCTGTCTACCATAGACTTCAGAATGAGGCAAAAAATATTGCCAATAAATTAACTGAGATCAACTTTACACGCTGCTACGGGATGCAGGAATGGTTTTCCTGCTGGCCGGAAAGCGACGATGCGCACTACTGCGCAGCCCCATCAAAACGAAAATTGTGCGTTTTGAGCGAGTAGCTCGGCGAGCACAGTTCACAAAAGCCTGGGAAAAAACTCGCTTAAGAACTCGTAAAAGCTCGCCAGAAGAGGTAGACCCACCAGATTCCTGCAGCCAAGTGCGTTAGTAACTATGTAGCGCCCGACAGTGCAGGTCGGCGCACCGCGCCACTGTCGGGAACATTAGCAACTGCATGCCAGAATATCAACGAACCGAAAGGCTCTCGTGGCAGATGCCCTAACAGTGTTCGAGTTACACCGTGGCGGTGGACATTGTGTTCTAAGGATTTTCACAGGCAACGGAGTGCGACGCAACACGCAAGCCAACTACTTCGCAACACCTTCGCACATACTCGGCATGTTGCAGCGCTGATGCGATGAGACATGCCGGATGCGGCCCTGCACCTCTATAGTGCACGAGAAGAGACAAACTGAAAACTTTCTTTATATTTCTTTATTTCAAAAAAATTGCCGTCTCAGAATTGAGACAATGCAGGAGTGCGGTACAGAAGTAGGAAACAATACAACAATGCATCCAACAATAACATGCCTTGCAAAGTAAGCCTGAATAGGCGGACAAACGGAGAAGCAACGTCTAAGCTGATTGAATAGTTCACAATTTTGAGCAGCTTGACTGCTTGTCTGTAAGTGTGTCAGTGAGCTAATTGTTCACGTTCTAAGGTACTGGCGTGCCATGAAGGTGAGAAGTTACGATCATATCTAATAAAATGAACAGTTCTGTTTTCTTTTGGACAGATTTGAGTCGTTGTACGTCGGATATAAAATGAGGTTGCAAAATAATGGACGCATATTGAAGGATAGGCCGCACAGGGGGCTTATAAATTCTTAGGTAACATTTTTTCGTTGTCTGTCTTATAGTTCTAGGTAGTACAGTTTTCTAAATAAATACCTTCGGTATTTATCAACGCCCTATAAAACAATTGAATCACGTTATCCTAACGTTTAAAATCGCTTTGGCTCAGAGAAATGATATACACACAAATGCGCGGTAGGCCAGCTAAAACGTGTGAACACAAATCCCACTCCTCAAGCGGATCTTATAACGAGTACTGGGATGCTGCAGTGCCGACTGAGTCGAGCAGTGATCGTGTGTATACTTGGCTTTACTGCTTCTCAAGCTAAATGCTCTGCTCATTTTCGCCAACTTCTCAGCCTCCCAGCACTGGCAGCCCATAGGCACCGCTACCGTGCCACCTGTACCCTTGTAACCCTAATGCTTCTCTACTGTTAGTGTAATTCTTATCGCAATAAAACGCCAACTGTGTCAATATACGCAAATGTACTTTCTGCTGTGCCACAAATTAAAATCGCCGTGAATTTTATGCTACATTGTTTTTGCACAAATGAAAGTGAAATTCCGAGTAGCGTACATTAGCGGCGAATGCTGGCTCAAGCGCATATACACATATACAAATACACAGGCACGGGTGCATCATTTGTATTTCATTTAGGAAAGAAAACATACCATGTATCCGAGATGTCTCTCCATTCTGGGTCGTTTCGCTCAGTGGTCTCCTGCAAAGTAAAAAAGAACAAACCCCCACAAAAATGATTTTACGTGAAAGGAAAGAAGATATAGGTTATGAAAATGGGACATTATGTCATCCGCGATGCCAGTATTCCTTGGTGCAAAGTATTATGCTTCGTGAATATGTAAAATCCAAGTTCATAGACACTGCAACGTTATCGCAATATAGAGCACCTGTCTTTTTCTCTTGGTTTCAACGTGAGCTTGTTGGTTTATGAATTGCGTTGCTACTGTATTGCGCGTTTGTATTGAATTTGGTTCCTTGTATATATGGTGTAAAATAAGGGAGAAAAGAAAAACCTTTCATAGCTCTAGCACAATTTCAGTTTATTAACATCCCAAGGTTATCAGGAGACGACAAGGACAGTGACTGCCGCATGATTGGGCACAGTAAGAATGAATGCAGTTGCATAATGACATCAGAGCATGACGACAACATTGGTAACGAAGATGACGACAAATGAGGAAGTGCCGAGGGTGTAATTTTCCCTGCGATTACAGGGCGATATACATGGCGCCTTTTGCAGTAAAGCAGTTAACGATATTTGTTCAATGATTTTGTAGGAGTGGAGGTGACAGCCAATGGCAGCGTGCGGCGTCTTGGTGAAATACAAATGTTACTCGTACAACAAACAGCACCATAGGTTGCGTCGCAGAGCCGTAGCGGACGTATGCATGCAGTAAAAGAAATCACTAATATTCGACGATGATTGCCCGCGTAAGCAAATAGCCAGTTGAAGTTAAACAACACCCTTTCAACATTCGACTCAAAACTCGCTATAAGATCTATTGTAACTTGCTAAATCGGCTGCTCAGAGTAGCCAAAAAACCCGCCGTGGTTGCTCAGTGGCTATGGTGTTAGGCTGCTGAGCACAAAGTCGCTGGATCGAATCCCGGCTACGGCGGCCGCATTTCGATGGGGCGAAATGCAAAAACACCCGTGTACTTAGATTTAGGTGCATTTTAAAGAACCCCAGGTGGTCGAAATTTCCTGAGTCTTCCACTTCGGCGTGCCTCATAATCGGAAAGTGGTTTTGGCACGTAACACTCCCTAATTTAAGAGTAGCCAAAAGAAAACATTATGAATTTAGAATAGCCGAAGCCGGCGCCGATTCAAAACGGCAGTGCAATATAAGAAATTTCTTCTTGAACCGAACCCATTGGGCTAAACCAATAAGTAAGCTTAATTCTTCCGACGCCATGTATGAACAAGCAGAGGAAATCGCGAACCCATTTAACGAGCTTTTCTGTGACCATTCATCTGATCAAACCACTGATACTCAACTATCATTTCAGGAATGCTTACAATCATTGTACCTATTTCGAACTGGTCCACATAAAATAATTAATATCATACATGATTTAAAGGTTACATGAGCAGGTCTGCACGAAATCAGTTTTATTTGTATTAAATTAGAAGCTCATCTTATCGCTCGCCCATTGTCGCATGTTATCAATTAGATCTTTAAGACTGGAGTATTTCCAAGTCAACTAAACAAAGCAAAATATATTCCAGTATTTAAAGAGAGTGACCGCTCTTACATTTCTAATTATCGCCCTACTGCTATTCCTTTCTGTAGCTAGTTTATCAAAAATGGTAATGAAAAACGCTTAACGAAATACTTCTCAAAACTTAGCATTCTTTCACCAAATCAATTTGGCTTCAGGGTAGGATCTTCGATTAATTGTGCTATACTTTCTTTCACGGATAAAATAAAAGGTGCTATTGATGCCGGTTTTCACGCAGGATCAGTTTTTATCGACTTATCCAAAGCAATTGAATCCGTAATCCACGTCATCTCACTTACTATACTACGAGCAGTAGGCATCGATGGCCCAGCATTAGCACTTATAAAAAGTTACCTAACAGATAGACACGAAGTTGTCTATTTTAGTTCCTCACTATATAATTTCAGAATAACCAATAAAGGTGTCCCGCAGGGGTCTGTACTTGGCCCACTACTATTCCTGATTTATATAAATGATTTACCCGGTTGTTTAACAGATACTAAGGCCTTTCTTTACGCTGACGACACTGCATTACTTGCAACCGATCGTTCACTAACTTCTCTGACTACTAAGCTAAACATTCATCTGAAAAATATTTTAACGTGGTGCCAGCTTTACTCGCTAAGCATGAATCCTAGCAAAACGTCTTTTATGCTTTTTCATTCGAATCATAGGATACCAGAATTAATTCCCACTGTCAACCTAAACTCTCTTAACATCAGAGCAGTTAATGAATGCTCATTTCTAGGAATAATTCTTGACTCAAACTTAAAATTTACGAAACATATCGCCTATTTGAAGTGCAAAATGCCTCCCGGTATTAGAATTTTACTTAAATCTATATATTCTCCTAGCAAAGCAGCATTGCTGACATTGTATTATTCTCTCATTCACAGCAATCTCAATTATTGCATTATAGCATGGGGTAACACATATCCAACTCATATAGAACCACTACACCATTTGCAGAATCAAGCCATCCGGATGTTGTCGCTCAGCCGAATCTACCGCAGTGCTTCTGATATGCTTCTCAACCACAGAATACTTTCAGTAAAAGATCTTGTTAAATATAAATTAGCCGTAATGTTATTTAAGGTAATACGTAATCCTCCTCCAGTAAATATATTTTCTGCCGCTACTTTGGTTAACATGAACCGCACAAGGTTTGCAGCTAACACCAATTTCTTATTGCCACTAATACATACTAATTATGGAAAACAATCTGAATATTTCGCAGCATTATCCACTTGGAACAGCCTCCCACTAGATGTCAAGCGCTCTTCGCCTTTGAGTTTCTTCAAGAAAACATTATTCACTTTTGTACTAGATAGCCAAAATAATCCACATATCTAAGCTACTCACTTCACTCCTGCTCATTTCCTTTAAGTTTTTCCTTTTTCTTTAGTTTTCTTTTCATATATAGCCTTTATAAGTATTTTGGTTTGTTCCGTTGCGAATGCTTTAAACTACTGTTTTAATTCTACGACTAGCTGTTGACTTCATATTACTTTACAGTTTGTACTTTATTTACATTGTATATTCTTCGTCATAGTTACTATTGTATTGCTGTTTTATGCTTTGTATTTCCTCTAATGCATATATTTTCTGACAGCAGGTCCCCTTTCAGCCACATGCTCTGGGACCTCCTTCTGTATACTTGTGTAAACATGTATCTCTCCTCCTTATTAAAGAAATAGACTAAACTGAAACTGAAACTGAAATGGAAGAATAACGGAAATAAAGGAACAGACAGCGTACGAACTAATGAACAAAGGTTTTTTTTCTTATGTCTGAGTCTGACTACCGAATATCAAGCGCCGTCAAACTACAAGAACGGACAAAGAGGCAAAAGAAGCTAATCACTTTAAAAAGTAGGACGAAGGGTCTCCAGAAAACCTTGAAGCCTAGTCCGAAAAAAATATAAATGGCATGTCACCCCTCGTAACGCTATCGGTATATGGTAACATCTCGTCCCGTCGCTTCGGTTGCGCCTGCTGAGATGGTTTCATCTCTCCATTTACACGGTGTGAAAGTGGTGTCATGAAGGTCAGCAAGATAAAAAGTTTCCTTAGGGGTATTGAATGCGAAAGCACCATGCCTCTTCTGCGCTATACTTTTCACTTGGTCATGTGCTTCAATTTGGCAGACAGTTTTGAGAGTTGGCCGCAAAATTTTTTATGTGGGTCAAGTGAATTTTGAAGGACTTTTGAAGGACTTGAGTTGTCATGGTCTTAACTCCATCAATATTACCCGACGCATTACTGCTACGCTATTGAACTCATTGCCTCAAGTGATGTTTTTTCGATGTTTTTGTTACTTGCACGCTAACTGGGTGACCGGCTCTTGTAAAGTCACAAAGGCATGCCGCCAGCGAGACGTCTGAATGCGCCCTAACCTCTCGCTCCCCGAACACCCTTCTATGCCCTTCGTTTTCTTTTCTCGTTTCTAAATTTTTTTTGGTCTTGGTACCTTTATTTTTCTTTTTTTTCTCCGCCTCCCCACTCTCCCGCTTTTGTCCCCTCGTCTTAGGAACGACGCTTACAGATGTCAGGCGACATAGCTCATTTTCTTTGCAATCTTTTCATGTACAACCAGCCGCAACCAAAGCAACCGCACGTGACGTCACTCTACTAATCCGTTAAAGCAAACTAACAAGCCGAGGAGGGCAAGGCCGTCTTTGACGAAGACAGGTTTTCTTATCGAAACGTTGGCCAGCCTTTCTGAGGCACTTTATACCTGTTTATAACCTTTATACCAGAGTGTGCTACTGAATCTGTTAGCTCCATTATTGATATTGCATATGTGCATCACAAAATTCTCGCTAAAATTAGGTGCCTTTAAACTATATTTGAATAAGAGATGCGTCTATACCTCTCAGCAGAAGTTAAGCAAGTGCCAGAGCGTGCGCCTCTTCAGCATGATTTCCACGATTACGTGAAGCCTGCTGATCTGATAAGCGAACAATCTGGTAAGCGAAACGTTGCGGTAAAGACATATCTGCCGCGTAATAATAGAAGGCATCGCCTGTTTAGGTGCGAAATAATGAGTGGCAATATGAATATTTTTCTTTTCTTTTCAAACCCAGTTTCGAACAAGGTCTCTGACGACTGAAGGGCCAGGGCTTCAGAGGAGTGCGTTTCAACAGTGGCAAGGACAGGAGAAAGACCGAAAAATGGGTTGAGTCCGCGCGCACTTGTTAATTACTTCGTCAAAAAACTGCGCTCGTCTACCTCACTTCTGTCCTTGTGTGCTTTCGTACCATGCAGTTTGTTACAAAAGATGATGCTGTACGACCTCGCACAGATGCCAACGATTTTTACGTAAATGTGAACATTGCACAATTTGCAATGGAATGTTTCATAGATTTTTTTTCAATAGTATATACTGCAATAATAAACCAATATCAGTGAAAGCGAGAATTCATCGCAGTTCACCCTTAAAGTATCGATAGGTGTAAGCTTCATCCTTCACCGTAGGGCCTTGTCGTTTGCGTCAAGTTTTTAACTCGGGTTTTTAAACAAACTACAACAGTATCCATTTAACGACTACTCTCAATGAAAATAGTTATGGTATTTCTGTTGAGAGTACTCGTTAGATGGATACCATCGTAGTTTGCTCAAAAGCCCGAGTTTTTCATTTAAGTATTGTAGGGACGCATCGTAATGTTAAAGATCCTCTATTTAAAACCTGTTGTGGTATCTCTCAGTTAGAGAAACAATTTATTTCTAATGAGGTGGGGTGACTTCCTCGTAGGGGGGAGCCCTTAGTTCAGAGCCCCACTGGCGCTTGCCACTCCGTGTGCCCGCCGGATCAGCCGTCTCCCTGGTCGCGCAGTCTTCCGCAACGAAGGTGAAGGTGACGGAATAGGGGAGTAACCCGGAGTGCGTGGGCACTCCCCAGTACGATGATATACCGTGGGCTTTACTCCAAAGTACGGACAGTATGATGAATATTATGTGGCATGGAAGAGGGCAAGATAAAATTGTCAGGAAAATCAATTAGTTTGAAGCTTTCGCCTCGGACGGCATCTTCTGAGTTAAGGGAATTATGTGGTGGGGGAAGTGCTTCCTCCTATCTCTGTAATGTTTCAGGGTTTCATTGTAGTTCAGTGGTTGTGTCGGTGCGTCGTTTGGGTTGCATGGCTCTTCCAATGCCGCCCGGTTAGCGAGCTCTCGGGCTACCGCATTTGCACGTTCCTAACAATGGAGAGAGGCGTTTCCAGATCTTAGGACGATACGCACCCTGTGTAATGCTGTGGGGTGTAATGATGTAGGGAAGCGGTGTGTGTATGGTGTCACAATTCCTTGTGACAAAGTCCAGCAGGCATTCATTGAATCAGTGACCACTGTGATGGGTCCATCCGGTTCCGTTATGGTTGAAGCATGTACGATGGCTAGGACTATAGCAGTCTTTTCCGCCTTCTAACTGTTCACAATACTGAGCGTGGCTAAAGCCCTCAGAGTGTCTGTAATATCTAGTAAGACTAGACATAGGGCACGTCTCTGTCGGTAGCACACCAACGTCGGTGTATAGGACCGGTGTGTTGGATGTGTCATCGCTAGAGAATCGTGCCAGGGCCTGTGCTCTTGGATTTCTTCGGCTTTTTGACGGTCACAGTGCATTTTCTTGGGAATTTGGGTCGCGTGAATTTTGTTGCGAGTGCTAAGCAAAAGATGTGTGCGGTCGACTTGTTGTGGTTTTCTTGGTGTTTGGTATCCTGTCCGGGATAAAATGAGGCACCCCTACACAGTTAGTTGCAGACGTTACAATTGGCTGTTAACATGACCTTTGACTGCTTTGCGGATGGTGTTGTGCACCCCGAGTCATAGTAGGAGCTGCATCGACACATGTTGGGGTAGTCCCAGCGCTGCTTTAGTGCCGTACGGATGAGGTTGTCCATCTGGTGCATCTCGGTCTGAGTCAGGTTATGATATTGAAGATGGCAGGTTAACCTGCTAATTATGAAGGCTTGCGTCATTCAGAATCAATGCTTTTCTTGGAGTCCTTCTCCGCAGTTTGTAATGCACTTTATCATGTACACTGGATGTGTGATTTGGCAGAGTAGGTGTAGGGTATGTGTGGTCTTCCCGTTGTGTTGTATGTGAATGCCTAGTACACATAGTCTGTCTATCCTTGGAATAACATTGCCACTGAGATCCAATATGATGGTTGGTGGAATATTGGCCTCATTGCGTTTTTTGAATACAAGCAGTAGCTCCGATTTCTCAGCTGCGCAGGTGAGTCCTCCGGCTGTTGCCTACTCCTGCACTATATTTACTGCTTCTTGTAGTGCGTTTTAATAGCGCAATCCGACCCTGTGGTCACCAAGATTGTTACATCATCGGCGTACAGGGCCTGCTCCTTGTTTGGAAGTTTGTCGAGGAGCGGCGGTAGCTTTGCCATCGCCACGTTGAACAGGGTGATTGAGAGGACTGAACCCTGGGGAGTCCCTCTGTCGAAATGTTTTATGATATCTGACCAAATATCACCGAGGCCGATGATGGGCGTGGGGTCAGGTAAAAAGACATCGAAAGGATGCAAGATTACTCAGAATGAGGTCATGTGAGATGTTGTCGAAAGCCGCCATCAGGTCCAATGTCAGAATGGCTCTTTTTTGAGCTTTACTCGGACCATAGACAGCATCCGCCTTAGGTTGTAGGAGTACTTCCTGCGCAGACAGAGCTGGTCGTTAGCCGAAAATGGTATCGGGAATGAATTCATTGCTTTAGAGATGAGGCTGGAGACGCTTTAGAACAACATGCTCGAAGAGTTTGCTGATACACGCAGTTAGGGAAATGGGCCTGAGATTTTGGAGGGACAATAGGTTTCCCGGGTTTCAGAATTAAGGTAATATCGGCGTGTCGCCATTCCTATGGAACCATTCCCATTTTTTAAATGATTTAGTATGCAGTGAGTGGCTGTATGGCCTGATCGTCGGGGTCACGTAGTAGTGCATAGTGAATGCTATCCGCTCCGGGCGCCATGTTACGTCCTATGCCGTGTAGGGCTCCCCTCACTTCTGTCACAGTAATGTCGCCGCCGAATTGACTTTCTTCATCGTGTGGATAGTCTCTCTACTCCGGTCGGCGACCTGCAGCAATGTAGCTCGGTTGCAGTGCTTGGAAGAGAGTATTATCCTCCATTTGTTCTTTGTGGATGATAGCGTGGACGGTGTGCGTTATGTGCGTTTTTGTGAGCATTGGCTTGAGCAGTGCTCTGAGGAGGGACAACGCTTTCGAATTACTAAGTGTGCCATTAAGGCGGTCGAATGGTTCTGCTTTTTGGTATTTCTGAGACTGGAGGCGTGTTCTTCCGCTTCTAGTGTGATCTGGCCGATTTTTGTTTCTGCTTACGGTTGTGCCGCTGCCTCTCGCATCGTTTGGTCAGCCGTATTCGAGCAGAGTATCATTTGGAAACAAAACACTCGGATTTATGAGGCGCCACGAGCGTCATGCGCCTCAGGATGTCAGACTTGTGGCGTACAGATCACTTATCAGGCCTAAAGTCGAATATGCGTCACCAATCTGGACCCAATATCAAAAACATCTCGTTGACGCACTTGAGCGCTTCCAAAATTGAGCAGTAAGATACATTCATACATCCTATTCACATGACGTAAGCATATAATCCTTAAAAGAGAAATCTGAGTTAGAGTCACTCTCGCACTGCCGTAAGATAGCCAGCGTTGATCTTTTTCATGAGTTTTTATAGAGTTGACTTAATCGTGTGCCATACATCATTCCACCCGCAAGAATATCACAACGCGCTCATCATCCGCTCCGAGATTTAAAACCACGCTCACACACAACTAACTTCTCTGCTTCTTTTTTTTCTCGAACAGCAACTGATTGCAATGCCCTTCCCCACCATGCGGTATATACAAATATTCACCAAGTGTTCATGGCTGAGGTTGCTTCAGTTTTGTGAAATTAATTGCCTTTTTGTACAAATTCCTCATCTACCATACGTTTTCGATTGTATGCAATGTATCTACCTTTATTCAAATGTTCCTCTAATTACTGAAGCAAATTGTCCATTGCCACTGTTTCTTCTCTTCGGCCAAAAAAACTGTTGCTTTTTTGTTCTAATTGACAATTTGTCACGAGTGTTTACTTGTTTATACAGGGTATCTACCACTTTTCAAATGTTTCGTTTGTTATCACGTTAAATTGTTGTTGCATGATATACCCCAGCCCTTATGTAACACTCTTGATAAATGGGCCTTTAAGGAAATTAACTGACCTGACCTGACCTGATCCCAGAGATGGAACAGATGTCTGTCCACATCCGGTGCCTCCGCTGCTGCAATAAGTTGCTCAGTGGCAGCTTTAAAATGAACTTGTAGCTATTGTGTCCACTCGTATAGTTATGACGCGTCGTGTTGCTGAGGCTTCATTCTTTTTCGTCGGAAAGTGTCTCATTTCGTTATTTTAATTGCACGTTCTGGTGTGCGTATGGCCACTGGTTGGAATTCTATGGCTAGGATACTGGTCACTGCTCACATTTTTCATTAGGCTGTTCCAGGAGCGTTCAGTCAACACTTTGACCATTGTTAGATCACGGCAGGTGTCCCTGCTTACGCTCTTGCCCATTCTGGTAGGTGTGTCAGGCTCTGTCAGCAGAGTGAATCGACAAAGGCCCATGCGTGGGCTAGACGGTGGCGATTTGGAGTTTCTGTTTGGTACTCCTAGGCTGGTTATGACGCATGGAAATCTCTCAGATTAATAGATTTTTGGATTGTATGCTGGCGGCCATGAAAAGTTTTCCAATGTCACCTCCTCGCAATTTAGGTGCACTGTAGATATTAGGTGAAAACAAGCTTCTTTGATATTGTTTCCTTGGTAAAATTTCCAAGAGCACATGCGGAATCTTGGAGCTGTCCTCGCGGGGCTCCATCACTGTGATTTGTTGGGACACAACGGTGGCAGCTAGTGGTGGTAGGGGGTGTCATGCTTGTCTGTGTATGTATTGTATGCAGTGAGTGTGGGAGTCTGGTGGGTGAGGCTGTGTGGCTGGGAACTGTGTCAGGGAGCCTTTCTGTAATCTTTCTGTAAGCCTTTCTGCAATCCCATTGCCACCCTTGGAAGGGGGTGGTAGCACGTCTATTAGGTTTTCTGGTGATGATTAGCTGGTGAGGGCAGCTGTTGTTGTTAGGGCCGGATGGGTATAAGGGCTACCTTTGTGGGTGTCGAGGGGCGTTAGTGCCATGTGGAAGGGAGTCGTGTTGATCGCTGAAAGTCGCGCTGATGATTTTTTTTCATGTCAGTGATCGCTTACTATATGACCTGTTGTAGCATGTGCTTCACATCGGCCATAATCTCTTCTTTCATTTTTTGCAGCACTGCTCTCAAAACAGTCGCCAATTCCTTTATCAATTCGCGCACTTGTTTGGTGCTGGAATTGTGAGAGGGTATCTCAGGTGCGACTGTGGGTGCCTGGTTGAGTGAAATTGTCTGTCCAGGAGGTAGTTTATTTTGTTTGTTTGTTTGCGGTTCAGACGGAGGTGAAGGAAGAGTGGTGGGAAGAGGGGGAGACTGCGCTGACCAACTCACCGTTGTCGCCTTCCTGGTGTGATCGTCTTATGTTTGCGTCCACGCGGGCTGAGGTTCATTCGGAAGCTACCTCTGCTGATTCTGGCGGTGGCTCCCCGATCGGCTTCAACCAAGGGGTTGCTTCAGGTCCTTGGACGGCCTGTGGCGCCTGGATATATTGAGACTTTGCGACTGAATGTGTCTCCAGGATCGGTTGCAGAGACGACCACATGTTGAACCAGTAGTCGTTGGTGCCGCAACGTTGACTCTCATCAGGTTACTTGACTTCCTGTCGTGCTGTAGTTGTTGCTCCACCATTTTGTGCTGTTGTCGGAACCCGTGCCTCTTCTCAAAGGGTTTTCGTTGCCTTACTAAAGATCGGGAGTCAGTGGTGGGGTGCGTCCTGCAACAATAGGAAAATTTCAGCGTGCAATCATGTCCATCGGGGGGGGGAGAAGTGCCGCACGCAGTACACTAGGGTTTATCCGGCGTTGGGCAAACATCCGCTCGATTATCCGCGGAGAGGCACACGCAGCACACCTGATTTCGGGGTTTATGAATGTTGCAGCGGTATTCTGCTCCTTAATTGTAGATGCGCCGGGGAACCCGAATGCCAGAGAACGTGACAATGGTCGTGGCTGAATTTCCTATCATTCTTGCATGTGCTTGACCTGAGCCATCGGCGATCACATCTTCCTCAGCAGCGTAGTCGGTGTGGTGCTCTTTTCTATGCCGGAGATGACTCCTTTGCAGGGGTCATGAGATAGCGACAAGCCTGGGACAATGCATGTGTGTCGACAATTGTATATCGAGAGCAGTATGACAAAGAATAATTGGTAACGATGACACCACCCTCCCGGCATGAATATTAGGGTATGAGAAGGGATGCAAGACAGCGACTTTATGACGACGCCGAAATCACAACTGCATGACAACAGTGACATACATACGAGTGAATGGCAATACAATCATTATGAGAAAATGAACAACGAGGAACGATGTCTGTAAATCGACGAACGTGCTGTGATGGTGGCAGCAAGGGGATATTTCCGACACAACTCAGATGGTAAAACGATACCTAAGACTACAACAAGGCATACGATAATGGTATGGCGAAAACTCTATGACGGCGATGGCATGACGACTACGGCATAGTTATGACCACGATTGCATCAGGACGACGGTATGGCAGCGAATGTATGACGATGACCGTATGCCAACGAGGTTATCACAGCAATGACATGGCAGCGGTTTGAGGACGACACGGTGATGACTATGGCGCGAAAACGACTCTATCACAAAGTCTGCATGACGATGATGGTGTGACGATGATGGCATTGCGCAAGACAGGAGACGAAGATGGAATGATGAAAATAGAACTCGCACGGCGCCCTTATAATAGCGTTATGACAACTAATGTAGAATGACTGTTTTATGACAATGACGTAACGACGGCGACATGACGAGAGCTTTAATAACGGAGCAATGATCATGGGTGTATCACGACCCGAAGCACACACCTACTGGCCAAAGCTATTAGCCAATTTCGGCTACTGGGTTCGTACAGAAGACGAGACGAGGACAGTATGTCGAGATCCATAATACGAAGCTGTAATGAAGCTGACATAACGACGACCCGGGCATCACCACCACGCGTACACTGCTTGGCGATCACTACTTGGCGATTACTACTTGGCGATCCAAGCTGTTAGACAACTTCGACTAGTTGGCCGGTGTTTAAACATGTTAGGATAACGGCATGATGAAAGTCAGATGACGATGCTGTAGCAGCCGCGATCGCCTCACTATGGCATTGCGACGATGGTAAGACAACGGATGCATGAGACCGACTGTTTGACGATGACACAAAGACAAAAATATATTGACCCCGCGGCTAAATATTAGGATGAAATGAGAACCAAACAAATACAATAGAAAGCAAAGATGGAATGACATCGATGGAAAATGACAAAGGCCTATAAAGACGGCGGCATGAGGATGGTGATATGATATTCCTGAAGAGATGACGCGGTGAAGCGATAGCGATACGACGACGGCATGACGATGGTATTACGATGACAGTGTCAAAACGATTGCTTCTCAACGGCATGAGAAGAGTGAAATGAGGAAGCTGGAATGATGACGATGGAACTATCATTACGGCCGCACAACGACGGTATGACGACTAATGCATGATGACTGTGAGATGAATAAGGCTTGATGACGGCTTCAATATGAAAGTCGGATGGCAAAACCTAAATGGTAGCGATACAGTGACTATGGTGGAATCACGACCGCGAACACATACCTTGTGGTCCAAACTATTAGACAACTTGTCCAAATAAATTGACGCAGCGCCTGTTGCGCCGAGGTATTAATGGGGGTCAGATGGCAAAGCTGTAACTATGATTATACAATGACTACCATGGCATCAGGACCAGGAATGCACAACTTGTGGCTCAAGCTTGCAGACGACATGGGTCACTGGGGTGGTGTGAGCGGCTAGATAGATATATGTAGGCAAAGAACGCTAGTCGCATTAAAAAATTGGCTCCCTACTGCGCGTAGACTGTCGCCTTCCTTTCCGCGAAAAAACGTGAAACCGCTGCATTGTTGGTGCAGCAGAGAGCAAACAGAACAATTAATCTGTTCCTATCTATAAAGAAACGAGCTTCTGGGTTTGTGAATCCTTCTAATGCAATATCAGTGTTAATCTGCATCTATATGTGGTTCAATCATGCTGATTCAGAATGTGGTGATGCTTCCAGACGCTCATATGATGTGGCCAGTTTTCGGAAGCATTTAGAATGGTAAAGGAAATGCTGTCCTTTCAAGATAAGATACGCCTTACCAAACGTATCAATAACTCTCGGGCTAGAAAAATGATCGCTGTAAATGAATAAAGACGCCAGAATCTGGAGAACATTGTGTCTCTACTACGGCTATTTATGTCCTCTTTCTTTGCCGCTACAGCGTATGCTATTAACGTATCGTGGTATTTTTTGGGCACACGCCCTCCTAACTATTCTTTTGAATGTGGAAAAATGACTCTATTTCGAATACCATAAAGTCCATGGAATTCTGTTGTCATGGGGGAAGCCTCAGACTTGGCTACACAAGAAAAGGACATACACTCAAGCAAATTGTTTGCATAATTATACTGTTTAATTGGAAAATAGAGAAATGAGATAATTGCTCACCCTGTCAACAGCAGCACCAAATCGGATTGCCACATTAGCGGGTATTGTTCCACATACTGAACTAATTTATCCATCGTTTCTTCGGCCATAACATCGCCATTTTTGGCCAGCGCTAAATACACTTCTTCGCCCTGTAATGTTTTTTTTTGTCATATGAAGCTATATCCACATGTATTTTACTCACCTTATAATAACTCTGAACTCCAGTTATAGTAATAGAGCCAGGAGGTGTGAGCGTACGCAGAATCTCCTTTGCCTGTAAGCCAGTAGTCGCATGACGATAAGAATAAATTAACGCGTAATAATTTGCAACAACATGTAAGAAATTAACAGTTTATAAATATTTGACGCTACTCATTGCACTTCGGTAAGTGGACAGGGAAAACAACATCTCCCGGTAGGTACGAAACAGCTGGGTGTCCGAGCTACCGCTGGTGAAGCCATGTAGAAATAGGGCAACGAGTTATGGCAAGAAGATCAACGGGTTTTCACTAGCAATAAGCTAACCTATAACCTCTAGTCACGAGAAACCATCATTCCCGTTTAAAATTCCTGTATGAAACACTTGCGGGACATGTAATGTTGATTGCTATACAGTTATTCAACTTTCCTCAGGTTATAACACCAGACAACGGCATGATCGAACATTACCACTAACCAAATGCAGACTAATTGTTTTAAACATTTGTTTTCCCAATAACGATTTCTTATTGGAATTTACTAAGAAACGCGCAAGTGTTACAAACCTCTCTGGCTGAGTTTCTCTCTAGCATGTGCACATAAATCCCGTTGTTTATATATTTAGTTCTTGTGCTTCGCTAGCCTGCTCTGTTTATTGCTTTATATGGACCGAGGACTTGCATACCGTATGTATGTGTGTGCATGTGTGTTTATGGATACATCTGTATATATCTCTGTATATGTGTGTATATATAAGAGTGTATGAATTACACTGCACAATTTTTTTCTTTTTTTTCTCTCTTTTCCAACATTGTTGTATCAAATCATGTATCGCTCATTCCCACGCTAAGAAAATTTCGACTTGGGATTGATGTATTTATAAATAAATAAATAAATAAACAAGAAATTGTACTTCTGTAAAGGGGAAGAATTTTGTTATAGTTTATTAGGTAATGAGTCATAATTATTTACTCAAATTAATAAATATGCTTGACATTGTCCAATATTTTCAGAGACAATTAAGGACCTCCTTTAAGGGTTGTTTTTTACTATTTTCATGTGCCATATTCCCGGTCGAGCATACCTTGGAGTCTCAGTCGGCGTCAAAGGCTTTCATTGAACTTTAGTACCTATGCAGCGCCACATCTACAGTGACGCATATGGGAGTGAGAGAGGTTCACTGAAGAAACGTAACAGTTTCGTCCAAAAGTCAAGGCATCGATTGCAGTAGCAAATTAGCGGCCAGCCATAAGAAATAAAGATAGTGCTTTCATTGGACGTGTCAACTTGTGAACATTTGCTCACCAACTAAATTAACAAGCATGGTGTCAGCGCGCACAGCAAACATGAACACATCACACTCGATGAACGCGGACACTGGCTGTCAAAACGCTGGCCTGAGGAAGCATGGGAGCTGAAGTGAGCGATATGACCTTCGTGTTGTCTGCCGTGTGAACGCAAACTGAGCGCTGAAGACCCAAAGCACGAACAAAGCTACGAGCCGTCGACGCACCTAGGCTCTGCCCCATACGTCGATCGCTATCAAGATAACGCCGTGCGAGCGAGCGCAGCAACCACATACGCAGTTACACTCCTATGCATGCATGCATACATGCATGAATTTGCTCAACAACCACATGATATTAAAAGAAAATATACGTAGCATTCATAGGTAAAATCACGAAGGGCATAAGAAATGGATGGTCCAAGAGTGCGCATATCAAATAAATAAAGAGTTATCGGCCTGACAAATTATTGTTAGTCACGTTCAGGCATCAAGTTCGGTGAAATTCGAAGAAAAACTTGGTGTTATGAGCATTCAATCGTATGCATAATTCTACTCGGTGATATGTTTGCTCATGCAGACAATTATGCAAACCTGTATCTTAATGAGGAATAATAGAGATTCGCACACTGAAAAAGTTTTTTGGCTGAAGTTCCCCTGTTATATGCATGCAAAATAGATTAGGGAAAGAATTATTGGCATCACAAATAATTCAGTGGTGATAGTTGGCATTCTTCTTCTTTTCTTTTGCTATGTGACGGGTGCAAGCTAACAATGACATGCGGCCTGTTTTGTTAATGAATTGTTTTTGCCAGAGCGAAACATTGCAGTTGTAAGCAGCGTTCCAACTAGTGCAGGTACATCTTTGTTTATTCCGTGCTCGTTATGCGTCCTTGTTCTTCAAACATGACTATCAAATGTAAGGAGTTTTCATCTCGTATACATGGAGCAAGAAAATTTCGTTGTGCTGACCATACAGTAGCGGTTTTCTTCTGCGTGCTCTAGCATCTCTCCAAAGCATCTATTGCACTTTATGATAATTTATGTGCTATTTGTGTGTAAGTGCTATCATTGTGTATACCATCAATATCACCAAGCACCAGGGGTGGCAAGTGAGGTGATCAACAAGGCTAAAATCTCATGTATATCATGATAGTTTGAATTCCTTTCTCTGCCTTGACGATGAGCAAAACGAAAAAAGGTAAAACCAGGAGTCTTGTTATCGTTTTGCACAAGTAACGCCGGAAGAAGTAAAGAAAGCCTCGGGAGCTATGCAAAGGGGAAAGGCAGCTGGGGAGGATCAGACAGCAGCAGATTTGTTGAAGGATGGTGGGCAGATTGTTCTAGAGAAACTGGCCACCCTGTATACGCAATGCCTCATGACTTCGAGCGTGCCGGAATCCTGGAAAAACGCTAACATAATCCTAATCCATAAGAAAGGGGACGGCAAAGACTTGAAAAATTATAGACCGATCAGCTTACTGTCCGTTGCCTACAAAGCATTTACTAAGGCAATTGCAAATAGAATCAGGAACACCGTAGATTTCTGTTAACCAAAGGACCAGGAAGGATTTCGTAAAGGCTACACAACAATATACCATATTCACACTATCAGGTGATACAGAAATGTGCGGAATACTACCAACCATTATATATAGCTTTCGTGGATTACAAGAAAGCGTTTGATTCATTCGAAACTTCAGCAGTCATGGAGGCATTACCGAATCGGGGTGTAGACGAGCCGTATGTAAAATTACTTGAAGATATCTACAGCGGCTCCGCCGCCACCGTAGTCCTCCATAAAGAAAGCAACAAAATCCCAATAAAGAAAGGCCTCAGGCAAGGAGATACGATCTCTCTAATGCTATTCCCAGCGTATCTACAGAAGGTATTCAGAGACCGGGATTGCGAAGATTTGGGGATAAGAGATAATAGAGAATCCTGTAGTAGCTTGCGATTCGGTGATGATATTGCCTTGCTTAGTAACTCAGGGGACCGATTGCGATGCATGCTCGTTAACGTGGAGAGGCAAAGCAGAATGGTGGGTCTAAAAATGATTCTGCACAACACTAAAGTAATGTTTAACCGTCTCGGAAGAGAACTGCAGTTTCCGACAGGTAGCGAGGCATTGGAAGCGGTAAGGGAATACATCTACTTAGGGCAAGTAGTGACCAGGGATCCGGATCGTGAGAATGATATAATCAGAAAAATAAAAATAGGCTGGGGTGCGTTTGGCAGGCATTCTCATATCATGAACAGCAGGTTGCCGTTATCCCTGAAGAGAAAAGTGATAACAGCTGTGTTTTACCAGTACTCGCGTACGGTGCAGAAACATGGAGGCTTACTAAAAGGGTTCTACTTAAATTGAGGATGACACAACGTGCTTTTGGAAAGAAGAATCATAGGTGTAACGTTAAGGGATAAGAGAAGAACAGATTGGGGTGAGGGAACCAACGCGAGTTAATTACATCTTTGTTGAAATCAAGAAAAGAAATGGCCATAGACAGGACAGGTAATGAGGAGGGAAGATCGCCTATGGTCATTAAAGGTTACGGACTGCATTCAAAGGGAAGGGAAGCGTAGCAGGGGGCGGCAGAAAATTAGGTGGATGGAGGAGATTAGAAAGTTTGCAGGGACAACTTGGCCACAATTAGCACAGGACCGGGGTATTTGGAGAAGTATGGGAGAGGCTTTTGCCCAGCACTGGGCGTAACCAGGCTGATGACGATGAATATTATTTTCACATTTGTATGTCGGAGAAATATGGGAGAGGCCTTTGCCCGGTAGTGGGTGTAACCATGCTGCTGCTGTTGCTGCTGCTGCTGCTGATGATGATGATTTTTACGTTTGTGTGTCCATTGTATCGGTCTCCGGTTTTCTTATTGTACATCATAAGCCAAGCACTTTTTCGCGCACCTAAGTAGGGCCACCTTGAGGAAACGCTCATCCCCATACGGCCTCAGAGCCTCGTGCTGTCTGTTGCAAGGAACCACCCTCTCTTGCGTGAATCAATAGTATAGAATCTTTCTTTTCATTATTAAAAGCTGTTTGTAATCAGCGCTTGCTCAATTGCTGTGTGTTCTCGTGCGCTCTCTCATTCTTCAGATTACAGAAGTTATTCCTTATGGGCATATATATTCTGCTCTTTCTCAAAAAAAGATAATGAGTTCTGACACTAGTTTTCCTTTCTTTCTATATTAGTATACAACGATTGCATAAGCAAGTGACGATAACTTGTATTATAGGATAAAAAGAAAGCATGTTATCGTCAAAGTCCAAAAAAGATATATGCAATAACTTTGCTATTCTTCAAGAAGATATGCGCACTGCGATGTTCTGATGCGCTCGGTGGATTTCTGCATAATTTTCCAAAACTGTAGAGAAAAAGCGTGGATGTTATTTTTATTTTGCATTTGCCCCTAGGATATGATTAAAGACCAAGTGGTAAAGATTGAGAGATGCATTGAAGGAGCAATAAACCACTGTTCGTACGTTTACTGTAAAATAAAAAAATGTATTAAGCGTCCTAAAAACAATTGAGAGAGAGCCATAATAAGAATTAGTAAATACGTTGTACTTGCCATACTGATACGTTGTTGAACATGTTCTTTTACTTTGGCGTGGTCGTTGCCGAATCGGTTTGTGAGGGCTTTGTCAGTAATGACGGATAATTCTATATTGAATTCCTTTAACGAATCGTCCTCTGTTGACGAGATTGGGAAGAATGCAATCGTGTCAAAGAAAAATGCATTTACACATATATTTCATATTCAAGACCAGGACTGTCTGTTCAAGCGAAGCATTTTCTTTCCTTGATAAAAGAGGAAAGCCGTCCTCATAGGTTATATATAACTTTGCCTTTTTGAGATATTGGTAAGTGGTAGGGAATGTTCTTATCCGAAGAGCTATATTGTAGGTTAGATTGAGTAGTAAGCTGGTCTGCAAAACATAATGCTCCGATAAAATGAAGTTGACAGATTTGATCTGGCTAGCGTCCTACATATAGAAACTAGAAACAGAAATTTTGGAACATAAGCCTACATGCGCACGTCATCAGTGATTTAACGAGTAACTGAACGGCAACTCAGATGAGTCCAAGGAGGTTCGGTATTATATTTGCCATTCACATAGATTTGTTATTTTTGATTGACTGAGGAGCACCTCATGCATATGCGAACTGTGTAAAGGCATGAACAAGTATTGGACGACCGTGGTGGCATAGCCGTACGCCTCCTGCAAGAAAGTACCGAGAGATCTGCTTGCGTTGTGTTTTTCAAACCTCACACCTGCGTTTTCTGATCTTTGTTTTCCACTCACTACGTTGGCCCACCGCATCAAATTTCTGCATGCCAAAAAAGTATGAGCAGCGTTGGCAATCGGTTCCTTAATGATTAGCTTGATTATCATTCTGCATAGGAATGACACTTGCGTACTGCTCTTGTGGTAGTTAAGTACTACAATATATTCTGCACAAATAAGACAGGCGCGAAGTTGACAATGCTGCTCATTCCTACAAGCCACTGAAACCGTCGAGCCGATCGAGCAGACAACCGCACATTTATTACGTTATCTGACCACGACCTGCACTTCAGAACATTGTTCTATTTGTGTGTGTGTCTCTATGTGTGCGTGCTTTTTTTCTTTCCTTTTTTTAGCTTTTTCCTCTCTGTCATCTTTCTAACCCCTATCCCCCATCCCCATTGTAGGGTAGCAAACCGGAGACTCATATCTGGTTAACCTCCCTGCCTTTCCTCTTCATTCTCTCTCTCTCTCTTGTTGCTGGCGGCGTGTTTTCATTGAAAATCAGCTGATTAAACACGGTTACTTGTAACGAGACATGCCAATGAGTCGGCTTCAACCATCCATGCACGGAGGCGCGAATTGCCCCTGGTCACGGGGCGGTGCCAATTAGCGAGCCAAGCTTTCTCCCAACTCGCGTAACGATTGACTCAGCGCCAAGTGCATCTTTTGTGCGGCTGCTATAAAGTGGCAGAGTGAAGGAAATTTAGCTTGGCTCTTGTCTTCACGCGTGATGATGTCGTTCTGGAAATCGGAAGTGTGTTCAAGAAGCTTTTGAAGGAGGAGAAAAAACAATCAGAATTTCCATTAGATGGACGATAAAAAACAAAGTAAATTGTATGCGCGCGAAGGATTCACAGCACTTCATAATGATTAGTGACACAGGAAAATTCATCAACACCGTTCACGTTGAGGCAGTTTCGCAGTAGCATGCAGACAGCACCGCCACGTGAAGCAGTTTTCGATCGAATAAAATAATAATAGTTCGGGAGCTGCCAGGGAAACGAGCTCTGGTGGTAGCAAATTTCTGACAGCATAATAAAATCAAACTCCAGATCCAGGATGCTAAACATAGCGTTAAGTTCAGCTGTCTTGTTTCTCGCCGACTGCCAGTTTACATGAATACGACGAACTGATCCATTGTGCCCAGGTCCTATGAACGCCTTTATTTGGAAGGAAAAACATAAGGTTCACATAAGAATGCCATTAGGATATGAAAAGAAACGTGTTGTTACTTGGGCCTAAACGACCAGCTTATCAAGGTCTGCCGCGCACTTTATTAGGCAAGCATTTTGGCCCTCTTCTTTCCTCCCGAGGACTTTGCCATTGCGGTACCATGCAAAGCGGAAATTCTTGACACGTGCCCACTTCTTCGCAGTCTTCAGAAGCATGTGATCCTGTGTCGTCAAATTTTCCAGCATGAATGCAGCAGGCACGATACCTGGAAGGAGTTTCTTTTTGGCAGCCATTTGTCCTTTGTTGACTGGCGAGTGAAGCGAATGATTACGCCCTGTGTCGTGTTTCTCGATTTTAGTCTATGGATGGCGGAGACTGTTCCCTCAGTTAGGGGAGCTGGTTCCAGTTTATACACTATGACGTTTAGCTTGTCCGTGAGCGATTCTTCTTTGTCTTGCTTGATGCCTTGAATTTCGAGGTAAAGCTTTCGACTATGATATTCAGGTCGTTAACCGCGGCGCGGAAGGCCTGCACTTCAATGCTTGCGTACGATGCCTCAATTTTAGTCACTTTGGCAGCGAGCGTCTTTATTTCGCCACCATGTCTGGTAGGGTTCACAAGGACATCATCGTACTTCTCCGATAGCAGCTTTACTGATGCCTAGATTTCACCAACAGTTTGCTTGAGTGGGAGCAGCTCGTCAATGTTTTGTTAATTTCCAGGAGGATAGTGGCTATCGAGCATCCTGCACCTTACAAACGGCGGAGCTGACCTTACTACTGCGGCACAAAGGGCAGCGCCAGGACTTCCTAAATTCAGCATCACTGGACCGAATTTTTTTCTTGGTTACTGCCGAACAATTATGACTGATGTGAAAGTGTCCCGAGCATTCGCAGCAAAGCAGATCGTCATCATTTACCTTAATGGCCACATCACATTCGTCACAAACAGAATTAGGCCTTCTGACGGACGTACTCGAAGGTGGTTGGTTCAAATGATGCGGTAACAAGCGAACAATATAGGCAGGGAACTAGAACAATAGGCAGCAGCAGTGGCAGACTATCCTTAGGCGGCTAACTAAAGCAGGGACGGCAATCACCAACCTTTAAAGACAGCAGAAAATCCTCCATTAGACGAGTGTCCGCTCGTCGCCACTGCTGCTACCAAATGAGGATGTTATTGAAGCGACGCCCGTATTTGTAGACGACGGTGGCGCCTTTCACTTCCGTTGTCGTGACGTGGCTATCTCTGGTGAGCAGATACCAGTAGCATGATCGGTAGGTGGGGCGGGCCCTGGTGCGCTCGAAATCCAATTTGCACACGTGCAGTATGCGGCGTAGTGGAGTTCCGGCCTGCTGATAACTTCAACACGATGCTACGACTGCGCATTGTAACGACAGTAGAAAATCCTCGATTAGACGAGTGTCCGCTCGCCACCACTGCTGCTGCCAAATGTCATCGACCTATAGTGGTAGAAACCAGTAAAGTCACCGGGGAGAATCAAACAGTGAAACACGGCTCCGCGTAATAAATACATAATATGGCAATGGAACTGTCGCGGGTATCACCGGAAACAGGGACACCTACAACACTTCATAAGTAGCAAGGAGGCCCCAGACGTCATCGCCCTGCAAGAAAGGGGGGGACTGGCTAAATAATCCGGTTACAAAGCATACGGTGCTTCCGACGAGAAGGCGTCCGTTACAACTCTCGTACATAGAAACCTTACAGTCATAAAACACAACACTGGCGTGACAGGCATAGACCACGTCCTGGTTGAAATCATTCGTAGGGGCAAGTGAGAAAGAAGCTTTTTTATCCTAAATGTATACAGTAGCCCTCGAGAAAAGCTGAGATTCAGCCCGCGTTTTCGTAAATTCTAAAATTTTACAGAAAGACTTGCAATGGTGATTATAGGGGACTTTATAGCACCCCATACGGCTTGGGGATACCGTTTCGAGAACGTAAAGGGTCGTTCTCTGAGGTTAGACGATCAGTAGGTGGGTCTTACTCTCGTAACGGACCCACAAGTGCCAACTAGAATGGGTACAAGTGTGAGCAATGACACCACACCGGACCTAACATTTACAAAGAACGCACCCAATGCAAAATGAATAAACATACAAGAAAACCTGGGTAGTAATCACTTCATAGTAGCAACAACTGTACACGCAGGCCCATCAAGAAAGAAAGGCAGGCAAATGACGATTGTCGAATGGGACTCCTTCCGCAAATTCCGGGAGGAGGAAGCTGATGAAGTCATACATGACATTGAGATTTGGACTGAAAAGCTTTATCTAAGTGTGAAACGAGCCATCAAAACTATTCCGGAAAACGCGGGGATAGAAGAGGCGGACAGCCAACTCCTAATTATGTGCGAGGCGAAAAACAGCCCGCAAAAACGCTGGAAACAGCAAAAAATTAATAGAAACCTGTGAAGGAAAATCGCCATGCTCAATAAGGAAATAGAAGACTATGTGAATAGATTAAGCCGCCAAAATTGGGAGGCCACGTGCAGCGGAAAGGAGAGACAGAGAGGGCTACCTAAAACCTGGAGTCTTCCGCGTTATCTTTTAGACCCGGAAAACAGCAAGTCCACACAATGACACTGCCTTCACAAAATAATTCACAGATACAAAAACACCGAAGAAGAACTCTTACAGGAACTACAAAGGCTATACGTAGGAAATACAACCAAAGAACAACATCAGTATACTGGTAAGAAAAACCACGATCATGACAGACCCATAACCGAGGCTGCAGTTCGAGCGGAGCTCATCAAGATCAGCACGAAATCCACGCTAGGCTCGGATGGGATCACCAACGAGATCCTGAGAAATCTCAATGACGAATCTATCTCGGCCCTCACCAAGTAAATTAACAACTAGTGGTAACACGGTAATATTCCACGCCAATGGAAAACCGCCCACGTTATTATGATTCTAAAGCGCGGAAAGAAACTTCAACCTGAGAATCTGAGGCCTATATTGTTAACGTCATGTGCTGGCAAGCTCATGGAGCATGTCATCCGCACACGTCTATCTAATTCCATGGACGATAATGGCCTTTCCCGCACACCATTATCGGGTTTAGACGAAAACTGTCTACACAAGACATTACGTTGCAAATCAAACCCCAAATAATAGACGCGGGGCCTCAAACACCGGATACCAAAGCGATCATTGGTCTTGATCTTACGAAGGCCTTTGACAATATGACCCACAGGGCTATTTTAGAAAATTTACAAGGGCTAGGTGTGGGGCCCCGAACCCATGCGTATCTTAAAGACTTTCTCTCTGACCGTATTACGCAAATCACAATCGGTGAAGTCAAATGCAAAGAGATAAAACTCAGAAGCCGGGGCGCACCGCAAGGATTAGTCTTATCTGCCTTTCGTTTCAATGTAGCTATGATTCGCCTGCCAGCAGAACTAGAAAATATAGAAGGATTACAGCATAGCCTTTGCGCCGATGATATCGCCCTTTGGGTAACAGGTGAAAGTGATGGGCAAATAAAAGAAAAGGCACGAACAGCCATACATAGAGCCGAGAGATATGTCGTGGATAAAGGATTAAAACGATCGCCTCAAAATTCCGAATTACTTCTATACCGACCGACACGCTGGGGCCGTAAAAGTTCAACGGATAAACCACGCGTCACGCTTTTTGTAAATGGCAAACAAATACCCATTGTCGACAGCATTAGAGTCCTCGGCCTACACGTATCTGCGAACGACCACAACGGGGAAACAATCAGAATACTAGAAATCAGCGCACAACAAAAAATGAGACTAATTAAGAGAATAGCTAATCGCCATTATGAGATGACAGAGGACAATCTGGTACGACTAGCCAGGCTTTTGTCATTAGCCGCATAGTATATACAGCGCCGTACCTAAATCTCAAAGTAACAGAAAAGACAAACATCGAAGCTATCATTGACGGTCATTCAAACTGGCCATAGGTTTGCCGATAAACACATCCAATGACAGGCTCCTAGCTTTAAGTGTCCACAACACACTCGAAGAACTCATAGAAGCCCATACGATAGTGCAACACGAAAGACTCACACAAACACCTACTGACAGAACAAGCTTAGAGTAACATACGCATCACAGTATGGCACTAAAGTAGGCATTCTCCAAGACATCGGGAAGCAGCTCGTTATCCCGCCGCTACCCAAAACATGCATCCCGAACACCATAGGGAAAGGTGGGAGGAAAGAGCAAGGGCCATACAGAGCCGATTCCAACGTTCTCAGGACGTGGTGTACGTCGACGCGGCATAGTACACGACTAATCAGAATATGTCTATCGTTACAGTGAACTCGGAAGGTGACCTTAAGGTCAGCGGATCTATTAAAACCAACATAGCCGAGGTGCCTGAGGAATAATAGGAATGAGGAATGCCACGATATTAGTCAGTGATTCTAAAACCGCAATTTTAAATTGCTCAAAGGGGCGCGTTTCTCCGGAATCATAACGAATCCTGGCACACTTCGGCGGTTAGCGCGTTGTCCATATCATCTGGGCGCCTGCGCACTCTTCTCTGCCCGGCAACGAGGCGGCCGACACCATGGCTCGAGGACGCACCTGCCGAGCCACCGGAGCGCCGCGGCTGGGGTTGACAGGGGACCGGATGGTTGGCTACAGGGAAATAAGTAACCATTACAGCTTTGGGGAGAGTGCGTTTCCCCCCCCCCCACCTATCACTTAATAAGCAGCAGGCGGTGGCATCGTGCCTCCTTCAAACAAATACGTATCCAAATCCGGTGACTTCTGATCATTATTACCCAGACCAATATACGCCCGAATGTAAATTTTGGCAAGAAAGAGCGGCCTTGGATCACATTATCTGGGCCTGCCTTCGGGTGCGCTGACCGGACGAAAAAATTAAGGATCGGTAGCAGTGGCAGACCGTGTTGCTCAGCTCGGCCCCCGAGGACCAACTTTTGGCCGTCCAGCAGGCCGAGGGTGCCGCTAGAGCTCAAGGGCTTTTGGCCACCATCGGGGTTGGCCTCCCCACCAATCTGCCGGCTATATAAATAAAAGTTATTTCAGTCTGGCTTGCCGGTGGATACCATTTATTATACAGTGTCGAATGTCCCCTTTGGAACTGAGGAATGTCTTGTTTGCGCAGAAGGTTTATGCGGCATTCGGCTTCTTAGTATTTTATAGCATCTGCTGTTATTAAGGTGTGTTCTGTTGGCCTCTGCAATTCATTTTCGCTGAAAAGTCAATTGATGTGTGTGCATCGTCTTTGGCACCGTCGTATTTTATATTCTTTACTTAGGACTGGGAGCCTACATTCAACACTGAGCTGAAAGAAGTGACAGCAGACGAGGTTCATCGTTTTTACAGTGACCATTCCGGCGGAGAACGCTGTACAAATAGGGCAATTATTTTGCTACCTACTTCGAATAACAGAAAAATGCAGAACACATTTTACGATGAATGACAGCGACAATGCGTTTAAGATTGAATAAATATAGCAACATAAAGTGCTGTGGCCATCAAAACAAGTTCTACGTGATGCGTGAACCTCAGCGGTACTGTTCCTTCGGACTTCCCTGGGAACACTGGATCTAGCAGTGCCACCGCAAAGCTTGGACGTGCTATCCGAAATGCATGATGCTTGTTTGCGTAGTGAATGCTGAGAAACGCGTCATACGGCAGGTATGCTTCTCTTTCCTAATTCTGAGCACTCTGCGCCCTCTTGCGGTGCTTCTGATAGTTCAGGCGTGGTCTCGAAGACGAGAAGCATGGCGAGGTGGTGCGCGTGAACGCTGAGAATCGTTCTCTCGCTTACCACACAACCAATGTAACATACACAGTGACTAAACTTGGCGATAGGTTCTTTGAAGAGCGGCAGGTACCCATTGCATTCGTGGCGTAGCTCGCTAAAGCTTTGGTGTGAAAGCAGTTCATTAAAAGAAGCACACGTACAGTTCTGCGGCACAGTTTGCTAAATATTCGCGTTGCAACTTTTAATCTGCTTTAGTGACGCGGGGTCGTTTCCGCCGAGCGGTAAAATAATAAATTTTTTTTATTGTACAGCTGCACACGCCTGGTGGCACGTTCCCAGTGATCTAAGTTGGCATTTAAGAAGGTGACGAATAGCACACACCCGCCGCGGTGGCTTAGCAGCTATGGTACTGCACTGTTAAGCATGAAGCCGCTTAATAAAATCTCGGTCGATTTAATAGATTTAATCCTAAGCGCATTACCATCACCAGTCATGGTGCGATGCGTTCCGCGAGATGTCTTTCATTATATGCAATTGCTTGAAGCAAAATTATGCTATGAATATAAATTGTTTTCCTTTAGTATATTCTGCAAATGATTCGTTGTATCAGAAGCCACTCGCGCACATATAAAGCCTCAATATTTAGTGACACTGCTCCACACTTCAGCAGACCATCCTTGGTGGTGCATTTCCGACACCCCAGCGGGAGAGCAACGCATTTATTCTCGGGAAGGAAGACAAACAATAAAGCACCAATGACCCGCTAAGTTGACAAGATAAGTTCACTGGCCGAAAGACGAGCTGGAGAATACCCACAAGCCGTCGCCTCAAACAAAGAAGGAAGATACAGTACACGTGTTCTGATCAATGGTCACATCATCTGAAGGAGTGGTTTCCGGACGTCCGACGCTCCAGTGCGTTGATGAGCGGCAACGTCGTACGGCTGGCAACCCCCAAGAAAAGATTCTCAGCGACTCACTTCAGCCCACATGACGGAGTGGTCGTGAGCAATGACCAAAGGGAGAACAGTTAAAGTTGCTTTGATATATTTTCTCACCCCTATTGTGTACAAGACAAAAGAAAGATCGCTACAAAATGCGCAGACATTAGTAATGTTCCCTGGACGCAGGTTTAGGCTCCGCTGACATCACGTGGAGATAGCTGCTAATGTGCCTTTAGCGCAATGCAATTTTGAGATCGCCCAGGAGCGCTACCGGGAGGAGGAATTTATAATCGAGAAACGAAAAATAGAATGTTTGCGCGTCTAAATTGCTGCACCTTCAATCTTCAATTACGTTTCTCAAGAACAAACTGGCATGCCTGTCAAATGCAAGCGAGTATGTAGGCTTTCTTGTTACTAGCCGGTTTATCTTTTATTTTTCGGATCCGTGGATGCGTTTCATCGTAAAGTGAAGGTGTTTATTATATTGTGGAGCCCGTAGCCGATGATATTTTTCTTTTTTGATTGTGAGGTAGGTTTTGCTCTTTCAAAGTGCTCTTTAGAGTGTTGGCATATAGACGCACAATATCGTAGTAACATTTTCGGTTTTATCGGGTTACTTCAAGCGCCAAAAAAATATCCCCGCGTAAAACATAATGGCATGAAAACTAGTGCAGTGAGAATTCCCCGCGCGTGCTAAACCTTTCAATAAAAAAGATATCTGTGACCCAAATCAAATATTATAAAATAATATAAATTCCATTGAAAAAAAAAACGGAACCTAAAAAAACACCGGCGATTAGTATATTCCCGGAAGCGAACTTTGAGCGCAGCTGTATAGGTGTTTTCAATTTAAACTGACTGGAGTGGGCAGTCTGTCTCGTGGGATGAGTTGCAAATGGAGCGAATGGCGGAGTGACTGCCTCGCTAGTCGCAAGATCGCGAGAGGCAGCGCGTGCTTCAGCGCTGGATTAAGGCGGCGGGGGGGGGGGGCTAAGGGGGCTGCAGCGCAGGGCCTCACCTCGGATAATAGGAGAAGGGGGCCCTCTTTTTCTAACCTGCTTGATATATGAAACCATAGGCAACGGAACTTCGAGCGACATGTATGAAGCGAGAAAACCAGAACGAGCACACGGGGCCCTTGCCTAATGTAACAGCATGCGTTTAGCCTGATCGTTTGGGCAGAGCTTGTCGAGCTGCAAAAACAGGAATCCCCCGCCACCCCGGCGGTGCCCTCTTTCTTACGAAGCGAGGTCCATTTGCTTGGAAGAGCTTTCTTGGTTTGCTGTTAGACCGTCTGTTCAGTACTGTCTGGAGAGGAGAGGCAAGGGGGAAACACCTAAAACATGTAAGGTGGGATGAGGACCTAAATCTCCCTTGCCCCTCGTTACCACCACGCCACCCTCCACCTCTCAAATAGTTCCGTCACTCTCCTTCTCATAGAAAGGATCTGATGCAGTACCCAACAGCGCCTCCCATTCAACTTTTCTTTACCGTGATGGTAATTTTGGCGGGGGAGGATGAGTCCGATAGCAGATGATGGTGAGTCTGATGGCAGAGTCTTGACAGGAAAGCAAAAGAGACGTCACACTTGCTTTGGCCCGCGTGCTGTGGGGCATGGAATGTTCACTGTTCTGGCTAGGGTTGTGGAAGAACGAAAGGGGAAGTTGGAGAGCTGGACACAAAGGCCTGTCTCCAGGCCCCATTCCTGCCTAGTCGCTGCGCACGCTCGCGTGCGTTCGATAGAAAAAGTAGGTCGGACTGGCCGCTGAACTTTCCAGAAAGAAGTAGAAAAAGGTGACTCAGAGGCGACGGAGGGCGCGTAACTTTGCCCGCGCTAGGAGTCGCCCTCTCGTCTTCGTTCTAGCACTCTGCATCGACGGGGCGAACGAAAAATCGAGAATCTCCCAGAACAGACGATTCCTCCTAGCCAATAGGAAGACGAGACCGGAACGGGAGAAGGAATGAGTTTGTACGGAGCAGGACGGAATTTGTACAAGGAACTCTATGCGTATGTGAACGCCTGCCTTAGCGCTAGTAACAGAAAGACGCGGCGCGCGTCTATAAAAGGAAGTTGATCGCGGGCTGCGATTCAGCCCCGAGCCGCGTGTTAAGCTTGCATAAGCCCGCCCGCTGTGGAGCTCCCGGATGACGCACCACGCTCGCCCAACCACGGACCATCCAGGCAGCGTGCGCCAGTAATCGGGATGGCCGCTGTTTGACAGCTCCGGTCGCGTCGGGTTGATGAAGTGCCCGGTGAACAATTAGCAGCCATTCAGGCGGAAATGCTCGGTCGGAAGCATCAATATGGTGCGTCTAAACAAAAGACGAAGTTAGAAAGAGAAGAGCGTGAAAAGAAGCTACCAATGATGACAAAGTACCTACTGAAGGCAGCTTCCGCAGAGCAGTATGATCGCTCTACCCAGAGTCCGTGTCAAACTCCCAATAGTACCGACTGTGCTTCTGTGCAAGACTTGCCAACTCCATCACAACGGTTTCCTGGCAAGAAGCAAGGTTTGACTCATCTTGGTCGTCTGGATCCTGCGAAAACTTTGCCAACCTCGGTCGTCCATATTTCTGAGCAACCGACGCTAACCGTGCCCTGTCCTGTTCCTGAGTCAGCAACGTCTATCCTACTCGGCGAGGCCTCTGCCATAGAGCTCCAGGTGTGCGGTCCGCCACGCCCAATTTCTATTACTGCTGATCAACAGGTGCCAAACCTCCCCGATGAGCTTCCTTCTACTGACGAGCGCCAGGAAACAACACCCAAAGAACCGACTCACGTGTTTCCTGTTAGTTTGGCTTCAAATAATCATGCTCCCACTTACAAAGTGTGCCTCGAGAGGGCGAATGAGACGGCTTCTCGTTGCGGCAACAGAGATGTCCAGACACTCCTGAAGCAACAGGTACGTCGCGATATTCTCCGAAGTGACCCTGCTAAGTGGCCGGACGTTATTACTGACAGCTTTAAGAGTGTATGCCTTGAGAAAGGGCCATTCTATTTTCAAAGTCAGGTAGGAAATTTTCCGTCTTCCTAAAGGCAATAAAAAACTCAGGAACGCTATATGTCACCTCATCTTTCCGTGCGAAAGGCTGTAAATAGGGAGGCGTACGAGCGACACTGGTTAATGTACTCAGTGTCCAAAGGTTCCGTTTACTGTTTCATGTCGAAGCTATTTTCGACTTCAAGCAACCCCTGTGCTTTTACCACGTACGGCTTTTCTGATTGGAAAAGAGCAGAAGAAAAGGCTTGCGCACATGACAATAGCGTCGAGCACCGGAAATACGTGGCAGCATGGCTCTCCCGCTCTAACTTGAGCAGTACAATTGACAAGGAGCTAGTTAAGCATCTTGTCCCGGAGGCCGCTTACTGGACAGAGGTGTTGAAACGCGTAATCGTAGTAGCTAAGCTTCTAGCTGAGCGCAACCTAGAGTTTAGGGGCAGTGAGGATATTTTTGGTTCATCGAGAAATAGTTAGTTGACTCGGGTTTAATGGCGCAAAAGTGACTATGGGCATGCTGCGCCAGTCACAGGACAGAATAAGATCCCTTGTTACTGCAGCATTAGCTGTGTTATCCTAAAATCGATGTAGATAACCGGTTTCATCTAAAAACTTGAACAAGTTAGTGAATGACATTAGTTGATAGTCCCCCAATATTAAGGCACGGTGCAAAGGTACATGTAGGAGATACAAATTTTTGAAATGTTTTCGCCTCTGCGTTTCAGTGTGTGGACATGATATAATGATGTGGGTTACTGTAAGCGGTTCATGACGTTTCTCGCATGTTGGTGCGGTTTCGTTTCGAAGTAAAAGATTGTGTGTTAGATGAGTGTGTCCAATTCGAAGTCGACATAACATTACCTCATAGAACCGTTCTTGGTGAATGCATGATTTCCACTCGCGAAGCAGGGGTTTAGTATTATGTAACTTGTTATTTACGTACAAGTTCTATGCTTGTTGCCATTTTGATACTAGAGCCTTACGAACCTCTCGGATACTGTCTTTGTATGGAAGTGTTATGTGTGTTATGCTTTCGTGCGCTGCCATGGACGCGCTTCTATCTGCTGCTTCATTCCCTGGTATCCCAACATGGCTTGGAACCCAGCAGAATCGTATGGTTCCTTCGTATTTCTTGTTAAGTACTATGTTTAAGATATCAACAAGCAGACGCGGAGTTTAAGTTTCGGGCTCTTAGAGCACTTAACGAGTCGGTATAAATAATAGCACTCTTGTGCTTGTCGGAAGTAATTTTCTTAACTGCGATCCATATGGCATAAACTTTGGCGGTAAACACGGAAGAAAAATTATTTATCCGAATGCTATTTTCCCAATTTTTCGTTACGATCCCAACACCTACCTGTTCTTGTGTTTTAGAGCCGTCAGTGTTAAATTCAGTGTAATTTTTTATTTTTCTTGAATAGCTCGGAACTCTTGTATTATGTGTTCCTATGGAATGTCTTCTTTCTTCACATGTGTTAACGTCCAGCCACATAGATGTGTAAAATTGCACCACGGGGGCAATCTTGGAGGCCGTTCGGCAACCTGCAGGGCTTCAGGAGGGATATCATAAGTCTGACAGTATTGTTCGTGTCTTAGGATGAGTGGCCGAATCATGTTTGGTTTATTTGTGTAGTGTAATCGTGATTGGCACTGTGTTACGATCTTGTAGCATATATGTTGTGGTGATTACCGAATTCTTAATAAATAGCAAAGTGTAAGTTGTGCTCTGCGGTGCTGTAATGAAAGCTCATTAGAGTCAACGTATAAACTTTGTACATGCGATGTCCTGTAGGCACCACTTGCCAGTCGTAGGCCGAGATTATGAACTGGATCAAGTCGCTTAATGTAGGACTGCCTAGCTGCACCATAAACTACACTGCCGTAGTCGAGGATGCTACGCACAAGGGACCGGTATATACGTAGTAGACATGTGTCGGTCAGGTGCCCAGTGCTTATGTGATAAAACCTTGAGAATATATAGCGCTTTGTTTGCTTTAATTTTAGTTACGTTATGTGGGCCAGGAATTTCAATTTAGTGTCAAATGTTACGCCTAGAAATTTATAGTGTTCTTTGACCGGTAGCGTTGTACCATGAAATGTGAGACCTGGAGTATGGTGTAACCCTCGCTTCTGCGAAAAGAGAAATGTAACAGCTTTGTGTGTTGAGAACCGGAAAGCATTTTTGTCAGCCCATTGTGTAAGATTAGTTATCGTTATTTGTAATTGTCCTTCGCAGGTGGGTAAGCTTGAGGCGCGGCCAGCAATTTGCAAATCGTCGACATATATTGAGTGCATAACAGATGATGGGATGATCTTATTTACAGAGTTCATTTTGACTATGAAGAGCGTCGTGCTCAGAATGCAACCTTGTGGAACGCCATTTTCTTGTGCGAATGTGCGCGAGAGTATTGTGCCGAGACGAACTTGACATGTTCAATTTGACATGAAATCGCGTAGACAATTTACCGTTCTTCCGCGAATTCCCATGTCAACCAGGTCTCTCGAAATTCTATATTGCCACGTGGTATCATATGCCTTTTCAGGATCAAAGAAAACCGCGAGGCAGTATTGCTTGTGAAGAAACGCGTCACGTATTTCATGCTCTAGTCGCACGAGATGGTCAGTGGTTGAGCAGCCCTTTTTGTATCCGCACTGGTGTTTGTCTATTAGGTTTGTTGTTTCAAGGATGAATGTGAGTCTTATGTTTATAATTCTCTCATAGGATTTGGCTAGACAACTTGTTAGTGCAATGGGTCTATAGCCGCTAGGGGATCTTGCGGGTTTACCAGGTTTTAGAAAAGGCGCTACTACCGCTTTTTTCCAATCTGTAGGCATTACACCAGACTCCCATATCTTATTGAAAAAAAGTTAAGAAGTGCCCCTACCGATGCTTGGGATAGGTGCGCCAACATTGTCTACTGCACTCGGCCGAGACCTGTTGCCGTTTTTTTAACGGCAGCAGGAACTCTGTTGAATTCATGTATTGTGAGGGGGTTATTGTACATTTCAGCTGAAGCCCCAGTGGTAGGCAGTCTCTCTTTCTCAGCCAATTCTTTATATTTTAAAAATGAATTTGAATAGTTTGCTGAGCTGGATATGGTATAAAAGTGTTCACCTAATAAGTTGGCCTGATCCTGTATTGTTGTTTGTGTGCCTGAACATTTAAGTAGTGGTATTGTGTATGATGAGTACTCTCCTCTAAATTTCCTCACCTGGTCCCACATTCGTTTCCATGTGACTGTACTATTGATTGAAGTTATTTTGCCATGATAATTTCTCCACATTTCTTCGAATAAATCATGCTTTGGCCTTGGCCTGTTTGAAATTTAGCAGATTGTTACAAGTGGGGTGCCTCCGTAGGATTCCCCAGGCCTTATTTTGTTCTTTTTTGGCTTCAATACAATCGTTTGTCCACCAAGGATTTAGCGTTTTGCGCACAATACCGGATGACTGGGGTATCGTCTTTTCTGCCGCTGATATTATAACTTGAGTGATTTTTTTATTAAGTTGATCAACACTAAGCTCTGGTAAAAAGACATTTTCCAGTTTCGCGTTCTCCATAAAAACCTGCCAGTCAGCGAGCTGTAATTTTCATCGGCGTGGTCTTGTTACTAAAGTTTTTGGTGATGGTAGGAGTTTGATGAGTGCGGGTAAGTGGTCGCTACCATAAGACGTGTCGAGAGCTTCCCATTTAGAATCAGTAAAACGAGAGGGCGTACAAAAAGCTAAATCTAAACAACTAAATGTGCGGGAAGTCGTTGAGAAATAAGTTGGCGCACCTGAGTTTAAAAGACAGATATCGTTTTACAGAATAAAATCTTCAACGAGTTGCCCTCTTTGGTCATTTTGACAGTGCCTTAAAAAGTACAATGAGCATTAAAATCTCCTACCAAGACAAAAGGTTCCGGTAACTGATCTGTTAGATTTTCTAAGTCTTAATTAGTAAAATGTGTGTGGGGTGGAATATATAGTGAGCAAATGGTGATGGTTTTGTGGAATAGAATGGTGACAGCTACGGCCTCTAAAGATGTATTTAATTTGACATTTCGGGTAGGAGTGCCGCCCTGCACCACTATAGCCACTCGACCTGACAACCAGTTGGAACATTCGCGGTCCTTTCGGACAACGGTGAAGCCTCTAAGGAATTGACTGTATTTAGGGCCTAAGTTTGTTTCCTGTAGGCAAAATGCGATTGGCGAAAAGTTATTTGTTATGTCTTTAATGTCACCTAAATTGCGAATCAGTCCTCTACAATTCCAATGCACGATAAAAGCCATAGTGGCAGAATTGAGAATATTAATTTACATATATGTACTAAGTAATTGTAGATAACATTTGTTAGGGGAAATGTACTAATGGAAGAACGGTAACCGTTCAGGTTACCGGTCCCTTTCTTGGCGTAGTTATTGTGAGCTTGTCTTTCTTAGTGCGCTCCAGAGAGCGCTGATGTTTTCGCGTCGATGACACCGGAGTTTCGGTGTCGACATCCATAGCCTTCTCCGAGGCGCTGGATGATCGAGAACCAGGCGCTGAGACGCGCGTCTCAGGCCTGGGAGTTCGATTTACCCTGGGGCCCTGTGGGACCCGGGTCTGCAGGCCTGTCTGTGATGATGATGATGGAGCAGCACTGGCCGCTGCCACCAAGGGGATGGATGGAGTTACTGCTGGGCCACTGACTGCGGTCCCTGTACACTCCTGAGACCACTGCGGTGCTGTCCCCTGCCGCACCGCACTGGCGTAGGTTGTTTGAGGTAAGTGTGCTAGTTTCTTGCTTCATAAAAGGAAATCTTCTCTTTCACTGTAAGTGCAATTATCTCTTTCTCTTTCTTCCAGCAAGGACAAGATCGTGAATATGCTGGATGATCTCCTTTGCAGTTTGTACAGTGTGGAGCAGCATTGTAGTTCTCCGACTGATGGTCATTGAAATTACACTTTGCACATGTCGATTTACCTCTGCATGAGTGCGATGCATGTCCGAATCTCTGGCACTTGAAACACCGCCTCGGGTTTGGGATATACGGTCTTACGTTGATCTTAAGATAGCCTGCATCAAGTGTAGTAGGCACAATACTGGTACCAAAGGTAAGTATAACGTGTTTAGTCGGGATTTGTTCGTCATTTCTTCGGAGAGTTATTCTTTGAACTTTGATTACATATTGTTCTTGGAAACCTTCCAGGAGTTCTTCATCGCTTAAGTTTAAGAAATATTCTTCTGATATTGCACCCATGCTTGTGTTGAGAGAACGGTGTGCTGAGATTGTGACATTGATGTTACCGACACTGGCGAGATCAGCGAGCTTTTCGACTTGCTTTTTGGTTTTGAGTTCAAGGAGGAGGTCCCCACTTGACATCTTTCAAGCTATGTATTGTTTTCCGATTTTTTTACTAGGCATTTTGCTATAAGGAATGGGGATAGTTTTCTCATTGGCAGAGATCCTTCACTGTGGATCACATGGTAGCGTGGGAATATTTCTACGTTGGTTTTCAAAGTGAAATTAAAAAGTTCTTTGGTGCGCCCAATTTTGTTAGGACGATCTGCAAGGGGGGGACATTTGGCATGTCATTCTTAGAATATTCAGCAGCGATGGTAGCCACCTACCACCGAGCCCAGCAAGGGGACGCTACGAGTTTAGGAACATACCTGTAGACGTAAGCTATACAACGCCGCTATACCCTAATATATGTACCCAAGGCTGGGTAGATGCACACGGTTAACCCCTGCTGCCTAGAAAATGAGAAGTAAACTGAAGTGAGTAGAAGACGGGAAAGATTCAAAGTGAGAGAGAATGACGAAGAGTGGAGAGGGGGACAGGAAGAGGCAATACCGATTTCCCCCGGGTGGGTCAGCCCGGGGGTGCCGTCTATGTGAAGCAGAGGCCGAAGGGGTGTGTTGCCTCCGTCGGGGGGCCTTAAAGATCCAAACACCCACCATCGGCTCAGCTCCCAGGATCTCCTTTCCCCAGACACGGCTAAGCCGCGCACGGCTACACGTGGGAGGGGCCAACCCTCGTGTGCTCGGGTACGTGTAGTCGCAACACACGAAACGCCTGATGACGCAGAAGCCCCTGCGGGGCATCGAGAAATAGCAATTATATGGAAGTGCTTGAGACCATTGTCATGTTTGATCCCTTTCTAGGGGAGCACATAAAACACTATGGGAACAAAGCAAAAGGTAACCCATCCTATCTGTCAAAAACCATTTGTGATGGATTTATCGAGCATATGGCAAAGGCTGTCAACGAACGTCTTTTTGAAGAAGTAAAACGTGCAAAATACTTCTCTTTAATTGTTGATTCGACTCCAGACCTTACTCACGTTGATCAGCTGTCAGTTGTTTTACGGTACTATTTAAATGGGAAAGTGTACGAATGCTTTCTTCGATTTGTTTCCAATTGAATCAAATACCGGCTTGTATTTTTTCGATACCGTGATGTCCCTCTTGACGACCAATGGCTTATCATTTGATGATAAAAGAGGCGAAACTTATGATAATGTAAGTAATATGTCAGGAAGATACAAAGGACGTCTTAAATCAAACAGCTGAACGAATTGGCAGTCTGCGTCCCATGTGCTGGTCATTCAATGAACTGAGTTGGCGCTTGTAGCAATTACAGTTGCCTTGAGGCAGTCAAATTTTTCAGTGTAATTCAAGCACTGTATGTGTTCTTTGCTGCCTCATCTAAGCGATGGCAGTATCTTTTGGACAGCATAGGCGGAACTGGCCAGCAGCTTGTTTTGAAAAAGCTCTCTGAGACCAGGTGGTCAAGGCACGCTGAATCGTGTAAGGCCATTCCAAAAAATTTCAATGTAGTCTTGTGTTGCCTTCACGCTATATCAAACAGCGAGGAAGAAAACGGTGACACTAAGAACGACGCGCACTCTCTCTTCCAGAAATTGACAAAACTAGTGACTGCATCCACGGCGATTTTCTGGAGTGAAATCATGGAGCGTTTTCACAAAACGAGCGTAGCACTTCAGAAACCAGGCCTAGACATTTCAACTGCTGAAGACCTGCAGACCTCTCTAGAAGGCATTGCTAATTCTTTGCGACCTCTCCTCGATACATTCGAAGAGAGCGCGCACGCTGAGTACCAATGATTGTTATCCGGATGAGGGTAAACGCATCGTTTTCAGTAAGCACCCGGACGGAAAAAGCGATAGTGCGGTACAAGGTAGAAAAAAGCTCATCGTAGCGACCTACAATGTTGCACTTGACAGTCTAGGTTCTGCTTTGCGAGTGCGAAAGGCTACATACACTGAAGTCTGCGAAAGGCTGGGATTCCTAAAATTGCTGAAAGAAGTTGGGAGCGAGGCCTCTCTGGCAAGGAAGGCTAAGTTGGTGAAAACCTACAAAAATGATCTGGAGCCAGCATTTTCCGCTGAAATCGTTCAGTTTGCGAACTTTCTTCACAACTCTGTGTGCCAGGAGATGAGTCCCCTGGAAATAATGAAGTTGCTGCATCAAAGAAAGCTTATTGAGGTGCGATCCGAGATCGCTGTTCGGCGCATTCGTTTCGTTACCGGCGCGCGCGATTAGACTGCTCCACGCCAATGTCGGCAGCCGCGGGGCGCGGCCACGTTTTTGGTGACGTTACAACGACGACACGCTCCTCTCAATCATCGTGCAACGGAACACGCCGTCTGCTAGGCGCCGAACCCGGCGGGAGTTGAGAAGTTTGGAGCGATCATCGCTCGTTACGAGACGAGGTTCGCATGGTGCGTCTGCTGGATTGGATTGGATACAAACGGCGGCTTGGGTAGCTGATTAGCTCGTTCGGATCTAATCCATTGTTGAATTCGAGAAAAATGCCGCTTGCGTCGGGAACTTCGGTGTTTGCGCTGGCGTTGCTAGAAGAGGAAGGAGAGCGGGTGGCATTGCGAAACGCGTTTGAAGAAATGGCAGAAAGCGAACTCCGGCGTCGCTTTCGTTTCTCGAACGAAATAGTGCGTTGGCTGTACAGCGAAACGGACCCCATCATCGGTGCCATCGAGTCACTGGAATGTTGTGGCTGCCTCTCAAAAAATGCGCCACTGATCCCGTCGTTACTTTTTGCTTTCCTTGTTCTCGCTGTGCGAGAAACCACCTAGGGACGACGCAGACAAACTAATAGTTAGAAATTGTAGTATTAACACTTATTATTATTTGAAAACGTTTGTAAGCTGGAGAAGACAAAAATACATTTTCTAGATAAAGATTTCATTCATTGGTTGACGAGAAACATTTCGTTTTGTAGTATAGTGCCTGCAAGCAAAGACAAACGAGGGAAGTAATCTTCCGGGGAGTTCACTGCTTGCCGATTGGCTGATCTCTCCGCCCCGTTCTCAGAAATTTTGTGTACTGCTACTTCGTGACGTTGCAGGAACTGAACAGAACACATATCAAACAAAGATCTCCGATCGCGCCCTTGATGTATTTCCGAACTTTCTACTGTTTTGCGAATGTACTTAAGCATACCCATGGCAAACTGTGAAACCGAACGATCGCTTTCCAAGCTGTCGCTGATAAAAAATCGCCTTCGTTCGAGCTTCCTTGATGATAAGGTGAACTCGCTATCATGTCTATTAAAGTGACTACCTCCGCGATCTATCCTTCGGACAGACTATATCTGATTTCGCCAAAGCGAAGGCGCGAAATATGCCATTTTAAAAGAGGACTGTTGGCGCTATACATGAAGAGTTCCAATAAGTTCGTTGTAGGGCCTCCCAGCCTCCACGTTGCCACTGAAACGCTGAGCAGTGTAATTCAAGATTTCCATATCTTCGTTGTTTGTCTCTTGTTTGTTCTTCTTGTGATAATTAGCGTGCATATATAGAACTGTATTTTGTTGTTTTTGATAGTGCCACTTATATTTGGTGTCGTGGTTGCTTGTCTTACCTTTAACAAAAATATTTTCAAATAATGTTTTTTAGTTACAGGTGGTAATTTTCATCTGTATTCTAGTGCATTTTTATTGTGCTTGTATTGCCTTAAGTATTGTATATATCTATTTCATATTTATAGAGTATCGTGTATAACAATTACTGCAGTCCGTTGCCTGAATTTTAATAAAGAATGTTTCGGATACAACCATGTATCTCCTCACGGGATTAAACTTAGTGATGCAAACAAAGCCTAGCGTCACAAGGATCGACATCTGAGCTATGTTGTCTTTTTTACGTTATTGTTCGTCGTGAGCGCCCAAACCTTTTCCTTAAAGCCTAGCTTTTGCGGAAATCACAATGAATAGTAATCACAAAGTGGACTTATGTGTTGGTGTTTACACCAGCCCCCGTTTCAACCAAGTTTTGATGTTGTCTTTATAATAATAACAATAATAATAATCGCGTTGATCGCACTTCGTTCTCATTAATTTGGTGCAATTAAAATGAAACATGTCATATTTCCAGTAGCGTAGCAGGTGACAGGGGGGGGGGTCAGTATAGCAGAAGGGGGCCTGCATTCTCATTAGCTCGGGGCTTCCAGTTTTGTTAAACCGGCCCTGTGCGTGATGTGAGGGCACGATTCACAGCAGCCCCCGCAGATAGACCTTAGCTTATGCGACGCTTTGTTTCCATATATGGTATCGTTGGCGTCATCGGTGAAGAGACGACGTATGCTTCTCTGGCGCCATCACGTAGGCATCGTCACTGCCAAGCCCGTCTTGCGCCGCACTACGCTTTTTTCTCAGGCATTCGCCATATCCTCCTCCTCCGCTTTCCTCCTTGCACCTCACTACGCTATAACTGTTTTTCATCCTTGCTACTCCTTTGCTCTTTCGTCCTTCGCTGTGCTCATTCTCTCGGTTAGGAAGATGCCTTGGGACGACACCAACGCTCGCCATACGCACGGTCGCATTAAAGCTGCGCTTTAATTGTTTTTTATCCCAATTAAAAATATTTTTTTGCAGCTCGAGACGACTACGCATGACACACTTTCTTTATTTCTGGAGGGTTTGGCTGAAGTATTAGAAGAAAATAAAATCAAAGCTTGTAACCCAGCATCATGTTAAACTGCCGCAGTGTCTCTGAAAACCTATTGTCCGTCACCCCACACGTGCCCTTTTCTGGTTTATTCTTCTGAGGTGTGCCGTTTTATTTAAATACCTTTAAAAAGAGTTTCTAACTCCGGTAATCCTTGGTGCAGTTGTCGTCTATTAAATGTATCATAACATTCGAGACAATACTCACCTTCGCTTTCAACTTCCGCTTGAGGAAAAGCCGAGCAAACCGCTGGAAAATTTGGAGAATTTTCTAACAGGAGAATGATTTAGGGTACCCGAGTGTGCGCCTAAACACTACTATAATCCTAAATACAAGTACTCTGAAAACTCTGTTTATTAACTCCTGCCTAGTGGTACATGCCAAGCGCATTAGCAAGCGATTATGATTTTTGTAAATTTTTGTCAGCTGGAGCCGCTTCAACATTTTCTTTTTTGCTCCGAATACGTTAATTTACTATGTGGTAATCACACCCCGATACCAATGTCGCCATGAGATCATCGTTATTTTTATAAGAATATCATTCCTAATATATTTGACCCCTCTACGTTGTCTCTCTGTTGTCTGTCTGTCCTTCTGTCCGTCTGTCTGTCTGTCTGTCTGTCTGTCTGTTTGTCTGTCTGTGTTCCTAAATATTATTCCGCGTAGTTGAATCACTGGGTAGTCCATGATCTTATGGATTGAGCATCCAGCTTATCTGCTTCGGGGAAACGCATTCTAAGCCAACCTTCCAACAAACTTCGGTAACTGGTTATGTCGCATAAGACAATTGGGGCTCTTGAATGACCCTTTTTCCCTGCGACCTATATTTATTGATAAGTGCCATGCTTTAGTAAACCTGTTTCAGGCGTTCTTGGTTCGCTGGTTATCTGCCTTACATCAATGAGCCTCTTTGGCGCCAATCTGGGTCCGCTCTTCGAGAAAAAAATACGAGAATCCCGTAATATTTCTCGGGTGTTGAACAGAATGAAACCTACCTCCTTTTTATGCACGCAATGGACTAGAGCGCACTAGCTCCGGTTTGCCTCTCGGCGTTTCCTATCAATAAATTTTATTCTCTCTCTTATGCCAGTAAACAAGGTGTTTCACGTAACATGAACGAATTATTTAGAAAAAGGTGGTTACCCGCAACTGAATCAAACTAAAGACATATAGTTTGGCGTCATGTGGCGTTGCTAAGGGTAATTTTTATATTGCGTAATTTGGTTAAAAGTGTGCGTAGCACCCTGTATATTGTCACGTAGTAGTGACGGTGAAGAAAGCAGCAAAACTGGGGGCGACGAAACTAGCCTTTATTCGACGAACTTGTGCCCTCAAAAACAGGCTACACTCAAAGAACGGCGACAGCGGCGAACGCAGTCAGCGATTGTAGAAAATCTGATCTGCCGGTCAAGCACGTCAGCTTTTATACTCGAGTCAACGAATGTTCCAGATTTATCGCTGGTGCCAGCGCGCCTAACAGAAAGTTCTATAGAATTCGCGTCGCACATGCTATCAGATCAAACAAGCCTCCGTGTCAACAAAACTATCGATAACATTCCAGAAACTTCCGATACATGCGGGCGCGTTCCGCGCTGAGCCATAACATTTGTTAGGTGGTGAAAAGCGCTCACCCGTAAAAGATAAACTATTCCGCGTGTCAATATATCGTGGAGTGAGGGCCGTGGCTTTTGATCTATGTAACCTGCTGAAGCTCTCAGGTATGGGCACCGGCCGACAAGCATTGAGCTTCACATCTAGTTAGCCTCACCAATATACCAACTTTCGCGGTGGGCTTCCCAGCTCCACGGGAAAGCCCGGCCCGTCCCTAATGCAAAACGCAGGGTCTTTCTGTGCCTTCCAGTGTGAAACCTGCGCGTTTTTTGGCACTTAACCGCACTGGGTACGCTGGCGCTCGCTGGGACTCACTGGCATACCAGTGAGAACGCTGAATAAGAGCTGGGTTACACTGGAAGAGGCACTGGTTCCACTGCCATGACGCTGGGGCGCACTGGTTTGTGCTGTAAAGGCGCTGGTTGTCGCTGCACTTCGCTGGTTCGCACTGGAAACTGTGCTGGTTGTGTTTGTGCCGCGCTTGTTACAGTACGCAAGGACGAGCGCTGGTGAATATTAAATGCTTTATACAATTTCATCACTTGATACGTCTCTTGTCCTAAATAACGCTATATCTTGGGGTCATAAAACTCTATTTCGGGTCGCAGCTTGGAATAAAGTTGCATGAGCTGTCCTGTTTATTCGTGGACATTTGAGACTGACGATCACTTTCGTTTTTTTACTTTACTTTTTCACTGGGCGGATAGCTAAATTCTTGAACGAAACCACGCAAACACAGAGGGCGCTTCGTTTTTTTAGTAGTTCGCATGTCAAATATGACTGGAAGTTGTCGCAGAGTTGTGGAGTGGAGATGAAACGCGGAAGTCGTTCAGGCGCGCGCCAACGCACCCCCGGTTCGAAGCCTATCACTGACCGATATTATCCCACCGATAACAAAGCTGAGGTGATTCGTGCGCTTCCACTTTCGCTATTGTACTTAAAAAAGTTCTGAGGCTCAAATGCACACATTTTAGTTTTCTCCAGCTACCCGCGCCGAGATCGGTCCCCATGGAAGCTTAGGCCTAGCGAATCCACCGAGTTAGTCTTCACGCTATCGGCGCGTCTATGCTCAGGAATCAAGAAGTCTAACAAGGATAAATCACTACATTTCCGCTTTGGCATTGGTTTTCCTAAATAAACATTTTTTTCATGTCTACGGTGCCAGCAAAAGAAGCGATGACCACCGATGTGAAGCGTCATTAACACAAGTTTATGTGCTATTGCAGAAGGCTCCCAGCACTAGCGTGCGCTTCTCTGACGAAGATATATGATAGACTGACGTGTTGACTGAAAGGCATCACTGAACTAAGAAAATGTTGCATATCCCTCGCGTGAAGAACAGGAAATGGCTATCGAAATCAGCAGTAACAGCTCATACAGTGTCCCGGGTCGGCCGTTCATTTAGAAGTTTTTCGAAGTTAAAATGCCAATCGCTAGAGAAAATCTATGTTGCGGCACTTCCGAGTATGCTACTGAATACGGACGGCAAATTTTCTTTGTAGTACAGGCGTGAGTTTTAGTCGCCGCGAGATAGCGCATGAAACATGTCTGTGCGAGACGTATCTCTGCGAAACTGCGTCTCGATTTTGAGATGGCAAATTATCCGTTTATGTTCCCCTGCTCGTGTGGCGTAGCGGTAATGTGCCGGGCTTGGGATCTGAAGGTCGTGCGATTGATTCCTGGTCGGAGCTTTTCTATTGACATTTTCTTTATTGCGCCAAAACGCTCTTTGTTGCTTTCGGTATTAAAAAAAATATACGGTGTCCATGCACCGCACATTTATTGCGCTAGAGCTGTTTTTCGCACGAGTAGCCAGCGCCTTCCAGTACGCCGCGCCTGCCCTGCGCCTCAGCATTCAGCGCGTGGCACTGGGCCCATAATCCGGCGCATTGGTTCCAAGTGGCACTGGCTTTTGCAATAGGAGTGCCACGGGCGCACGCCCTGAGCCAAGCATCGTGATGGTGATTACTGAGGTTGGTGACCGTGCCATACATGGCCGCTCCCTTTCAGAAAAAAGGAAGGGACTAGTCCTCGTCTATTATGTCGAGGACGACATCGTGTGGTATTAACACTGGCGAGTTAGGCAGGTTGATAGGGAGTCATGGCCTTGTCCTGCTGAATGTGAGAGCGCAGCTAGAACAGTAGACCGATGGTGGCCTCCATGGTGAAGGAGGTGAGCGATTCCAGGTAACTAGGCTGGTTCACGTCAGCGACGGCCAGCAACAAACGGTGGAAAGCGACCGCCTACTATGCGTGGCGGTAGACTCAGGGCACGTCGCAAAGTGGAAACAGGAGCTGCCTTCAAGCGGAGTGCAATTTGAAGCGGGCTTTGATGAGCGGTGCCCGTTAAGCGGGAGGCATCCAAACAGCTTGGTGGTCATGTGAGTCCAGTCTGAACCAAGATGGCCGGGTTGAAATTCAAAGCGTAATCGAGACGCCCATCCTAGAAGGCAACCGGTAGCATCCAGAACTGACCACGTTGTCACAATTTCTCGCACCACAGGTGGCAGGAGCGACGGAAGGTGCCAATGGGTGGATGGTAGTAGACGGAGGAATGAATATAAAGGGCGCCTTGAGTGCTGAGGGGAGAGAGGCAGCCACCTGTGTGCAGTCACATGTCGGAAAATGCAGCCCTCCTATTTAATAGCAACAAGGCTTGACGTGCTGATCAAGGGTCTCCACCGTGAGTTGGCGTCAAAAGCAGCAATCAGGCTGAGTTTGTGCTGCGTGAAGAGAACTTAGACAACAGTGAGCGAGAGAGTGCCAGCCACTTTTCTTGGGGCCCCAGTGCGGCGTTGAATGGTGAAGTTACATCAATGTAACGTTAGCATCCGGCGGGGAAGGCGATCAGCTGCGTTTCAGAAATGGCGCAGCCAAAAGAGCACAACTGGCTTAGAAGGCGGGTCGACAATATAACGAAGCGAGTCAGATCACGAAGCTGGAATTGCGACGGCTGAACGACCACGACGAAATCATTATGGCGGTGCAATAACAAATGCATGACATATATAGGACGACTACGGCTTTATGATGATGAAATGCTGAGTGCCGGATGGCAAAGCTCGAAGGATGGCAAAGCAGTAAACACGAGGGAATCATGACTACGACCCATACCTAGTGGCTAAATGTATTAGACAACTTGGGCCACTGGGTTGGGACGGAAGCCGTGACGCGACGTCATGGCGAGATTAAAATATGCCAAAGCTAGGATGACGACAGTGGAACGACCACAACCCATCAGGACCAAGAGCACTAGTAGCGCAAGCAGATAGACAACCTGGGTCACTGGGTAGACGTAAGAGGATAGATAGACAGAGATATGGATAGATAGATAGGCTGAAACCTGCTTAAGTTGCCAAAAACGGCTATTTCCCATAGAACGCAATGCTACCTACGTCGTTGACCATGACACGTGACTTAAGTTAATCATCCAATTCGCGACGCGCTACGTCTTGCCATCAAATGCACCGCGCAGCAAATAAGGAATAGATGGAAAAAAAAGAGGCGGTGCTGGACGCGTGAACATGGCGTCGCACTTCGGCTCCTTTACGGAAGAAAGCAGAGAACGAACACCGCTTGCAGATGCTAGTTGAGTGGTGGCTCGACTACGCGGCCAGTACGCGGCTACGCGGACGTTTTTTCGTTGTCGCGTTCTGGTTCGCTAAACACGCACCGCTCCGTAAGAGACGTCGTTTCGAGACATGCGCACTCACTGGTCAGTCTGATACATCTCTGGTACCTGGTAGCCTTCAGAGCCCTGTTAATGAGCGCAGCACCACAGACTTTTCGCACTTGCTATTACTGCCCTTGCCTCATCATTCGAGCAAAAGTATAATCAATAAAGACGCCGTACATTAATGAACACGCATACGTGAATGTTCAATGAAGCTGCGACATTTCTTTCGAACACGGGGTTACCTTTCGTGCAATCACCAATTGCTCTGAAAGAGAGAGAAAGGAATACTTTTTTCGAAGAGCGTACACCTTAGCATTGAGAATTGACAAAGAGCGGCCACATTTACTCTCGCACGTACCTAGTTGTACATACAGAGTGGTCCATTTTAAGGCGTGAAAGATGTTATGGGTAGACGCTCACCCTTATGGGAAAGTTCTCTGAAATATATCCATTGCGATAAAACGTGTCTTGCTTCAGGTACCGTTGTTGTGTACGGCCATCCCAATGATCCAGTAACGCGAGATCGAAGAAAAGAAACAAAATATATGAAGCTGACATGGTCCTGCTCTTTGGGAGCCGCAAGAGGACACAGACCAGAGCAATGATGAATTGGCTTTAAAAAATAAAGAAGCACGACTGTCATCTTGTTTATTGCTCTGATACCTCGCGATCACACTCAATGCATCACACATCGTGTTAAACTGTGACATTTTCTATAAAAAGATTGTCATATATTAATTCTTGTCCACGTGTTCTCGGTACTTATTTTACTATAGAATAATTTTACTTTATTCATTCGACCTGCAACTGTTTGCGATGCGTGATAACCAATTTAACTCATGCTGTTTGCCCTTTTCGCACAAAAGTTATGGACGGAAATGGAAACTTAGACCGCCTGTCTTTTGCTCTTCGTACTAGTTAAAAAGTAATAACGGCTCCTTTTCGCAGCAGGTGTTGTTTATTAAGCCCTGTCAAATAAGATACAAAAGAACTGGAAGTAGATAAAAACTGGAAATCGCTAAGTCAAGGCACAAAAAGGTGAAGGATATATTTACCAAAAATGACGTTCCAGTGAAGTATCCGCAGATGAGCATTTTTCATGCTGATAGCGTCTTGGAAACAATATATTTACTTCGTCCGTACAATGACGCAGTTTTGCCTTTTAGGAGGTAATGCGTCTGTGAAGAAAGAAAAGACAGTGAATGCGGTGTCTTAGTAAGGGGATAACGGCAAGCGTTAATGTGAGCACAAACGCTGGCCTCCGTTCGAAGTGCGCTTCGGTAAGGCTAGATAAATATACGCCAAACGTGTCAACACGCTCGATTGCCGCGAGGGGGTCATAACTCGTATAATTGTTCCGCAGAATTCTATTAAAAATGGTAATGGTTTTTATTTTATACATTCATGGTTGCGATGTGCCCGCGTTTAGGCTCCTAATAGCCCGTGGCCGATGCACTTCGACCCGCGACGTCTGCTACGTGCCTGTCAGCCTAATTAATCTAATGGGGACGCTGCCGAGTAAACCGATGTCATTTTAGCATCACGGCTTTCATCATGCCAGGCTTAGCAATGAAAATCGGCGCGATGTCATAAAGCAGAGTACATAGCCCTGCTATCTATTATTTTATTTATTTATTAACACTGTCAACCCACAATGGGTCACTACAGCAGTGGAACAAGTACAGGAAGAGCATACAACGTGTTACATTCTTTGGCAGGTAGTGGAACAACATATATCAATGTTGATTTGCGAGAATATTTTGTCAGATGAAAACTTGGAGAAAACAGCAGTTACTTGGTATATAAGATCAAGAAAGTGTGTTGTACACAAAGGCACTCAAAGTGGCAAACAAAGGTGATGCATAGAAAGACATACAAAGAATGTCCAGACCCTAGAAAAAGCAACTTGCGTTATGGATCGGAACATCGGGCTTCTATTAACGTCCTCATAGTAGAGGAAGTATTTTAACGAACGAACACTTTCTGGAAAACACACCATAGAGCTATACTCAATGAACAAATTAAGGTCACAGGGGACAAAATATATAAAATTTGTGAACCTAACTTATTCCTGAAATTCACCCTTTGATGATAGTTTCACCATAGTGCCTAGTAGTCCGTTCCATTCATCGATAGCCTTAGAGAACAAACTAAATTTAAAAGAATCAATTAAGACAGAGGGAGGGAGAATGTACAAATGGCGTCTGTGCCTAAAATAGGTGTCTGGCAGGATGATAAAGTAATCATTTTCATTTATGCTAGCGAGATAATGAATGAAAAGAAAGAGAAATTTTAGTCTTTCGAAGCAAGTTCTGAACTCTAGAGTGCGTAGATTGGCAATATTGTGACGTTCTGAGAGGGAATCATGCCGCCGTTCATCCAGGATGCGCTGGCTTTTTTCGCACCCGGGAAGCCAGGGTTTCATTCCCCAGTCAGGCCGAAATGTAACATATTTTATTTTCAAAACAGCAGTTTACTTTGTTTACAGGAACCTCCCTGGTAAATGCGACGTCGATCCGAACGTTTTTGACATGTTTTTAATCTTTACGCCTTCGGCCACTTTTGGTAACATCATTCGGCCACGCCGACGACTACAACGGATTTTCGCGTAACGGGGTAGTATGCTGCTTTCGTAATAAAACAGTAATCTGACTCATAGTCAAATAGTCATCTGACGTCGCGTGGGATGCGGGCTCCAACACCGTCCTCTTCGTTCTGGGCCCTTTGACTGCAGAGCAGCGCAAACAAAGAAATAAATAATTCATTTAATAAAGTTCTGCAATTGGAATCATGTTGAGTTCCTAAACGATGGATGTATGAATGTTGTGAGCGTCCCCTTTGGAACGGGGTGGTGGGTTGCGCTACCAAGCTCTTGCTTGGTGGCGCAAATTGTATGTAGGTGCCACTTGGTGGTATCGTGTTTCCTACTATCATGGACATCCTGTGGCCACCCGCATTACAGGCAGCATTAAGTTCTAGAGAAAAACAAATAATTTTGTGAGACAAAGCCTGATGCACTCATTAAAGAGCATCCTTAAAACTATTTCAAATGATATTCATTGCAGTAGCTGTCAGCTCTAGTGAGCTTGCCAGTTCTATTACAAATATTGTGTTCCCTTATAACGCTATTTCGTCTCTCATCGACGCGAAAAAAAAATTTACCGTAGATAATTTCTCGCAAAATATTTCACCTCAACTTAGAGCAGATAATGGAAGAGAAATGCTAATGCGACATTTCAGTCATTAAAAATCACACATTCAAGAAGACATTATTGCGTGACAGTCAGCGCTGCGTTTCATTCAATCTTCCGGCCTCATCTCCTCGCCAACGAGCAACTCTCATTGATCGAGACGGACGACGGCCTGGGTACGCTTAGTCGGCTCAGCGCAGCGTCCCGGTATAGTGCAGGCCATTTACCGTTTAAATAAAATAGGCGTTCACGTTGCGAAGTCGATGCTTTAACTGATAGCGGCTTCCACGTTATTGGAGATAACGGCTCTAAGAACTATCATGAATAATACTTTCAGGGGATACTTCTTTTCAATGTGTCATCCATTGCCACGAAAAATAATTATTCTTTTTATTGATAATTTGCAATTACGTGCAATATGAGTGGTAACATGATGTGCTTGGTCGAAGGAACCAAGAGAGGGGCTCGATGGCGCCGACATACCCGAAATTCGAGAAATGAACGCTCTTTCAATGACTAGTATCCAATATACCGGATGTCCAAAATTAAGTTTCATTTTTCTTTTATTAAAATTAGACATTGGGAGGCACGCGAAGACGACCTGTGAAATAACTTATGTGGCTGAGATAAGAATTGCCGATGTCAGCAGTACAATTAACTAAATTGAATAATTACCTTTCTGTCAAGTGCAGAAAGTAGATATGTTTGTATTGAAAAGTTAGAGGCAGTCCTGTTTCTACACAGTATCAGTTGAAAGAAGTCTTCAAGCTTGTCTCCACTCCGATATATATCGGACTGCAATTTGTTATTGAGCTTTGCATGATTACGCATGCAAGGGAGTTAGGATCAGCACAAAGCTTCTTCTTGATGCGACACTTAAAAGCACTTCCTGTTGGGCTAGTTGGCAGCTGTTCATTAAGATATAAAGATGCCAAGTAAACGGACTCACTCAAGAGAAGAGAGCGAGACTGGGGTCCCTGTCCCATTCTCTCCTCTTGTGTTTTTCCGTTTATTTCGCGTCTTTAAATTTTATAATTGATGTCACACGGCCCTTGCGTGTGGCGTTTAGTGTGACAGCAGGTCGGAGGCATAAGTAAAGATGATGGGGGCGAAATGCAAAAACACTCGTGTACTTAGATTTAGGCGCACGTTAAAGAACCCCAGGTGGTCGAAATTTCCGGAGTCCTCCACTACGGCGTGCCTCATAATGAGAAAGTGGTTATGGCACGTTAAACGCGAAAATTTAGTTTTTAATTAAATAGGTAAAGATAACTGTTCCCAGTGGGATCGGTGATTCTGCCTGGTGCAATAATCTTTCGAAGGATCGGAGCGCACACGCTAAGTTGACGATGCGCAGGCAACTGTTCATTAACCTTGTTTCTAAGGGAAAGGTGACGTTCCCTTGCACGGTCATTAATGCAACGGCAAGTTTTCCCAAAAGATGGATTTCGACAAGACCACAGAATCTTCATCAACGCGTTAGCGGGCTTCTTGTGGCAGCCGCTGTATTTTTTTCATTACCTAAAGCAAGTCTGGGGCAAATCATAATAAGTTTACCCGAAATATCAAGAACTACTGTAACATTATTCCCTATCTTCTTCAGAATGTCTGGGATTCGGTGCATATATAGCACCACTTCGGGCCTTCTTCAACTTTATAGTTGTGGAAGCTGCCTAAGACATGCACTTTTTCTTTCACGCCGAAGCACTTCTGGAAACACAAATAATAGAATGCAAGGGAGGCCAGCAGAGAACGGCCAACCTGGCCGTCGGAACTTTCCATGATTGCGTGCGGGCGTTACTTCTTCAAGGCAGATCCACAGCATCATTCCTGAGCAACAACTGGTGCAATATATACATGAAAGCTGTCGCTAGTCCGTGAGCCATGACACCTCGTTCTTGTCCACGTTGCGTAATTTTTTCCCTATGCATTATTAAACAAACCCGCCAAGCAACAAGTTATATTTTCGCTTAGCCTCAGCCTCATGTCCCTTCCCCGTCAAGTCAGGGTGCCTCCGACGGGGAGGGACAGCGTGCACTCCACATGCGGTAACGTATTATTCTTCGTCTGAATTAACGGAATTGTCCTTGCGTGCATGCGGGCTCGCCTTTCTTTATTGCGGTTAGCCTTTTGCTGGATCTTCTTGGCCGGCGTTCGTGGAACACGCAGGGGCATGTCTGCGCGAGATGAGGGACGCGGTGCTTCTCTGCGGAAGCAACACATTCTAGCCACAATATCTTGGCTGCTATACATGTGGGAAAACAATAGCACAAGCCGACGGGGTGTGCCTGGTCTGCACAGTCAGCGTAGGATGTTTTGCAGTTCGTTTCAGCAAACAAATATATCTTACCTGAGATCTTCCAATGCATCCACTTCTTTGCGACAGTCTCTGCGATTAGAACATTAACGCGCCTAGAAATATTCCGCCAACTGACGTTTAAGTTTTGATGCAGAGAAACCCTCTGTTACTGCCAGTAATATCCTGCTGAAAAATATTGAAATTGAGCGAATCAATTCTTTTTTATGTAAATTATACTGACGGCAAAAACACCCCATACAGAGTTCTTAAATCTAGTCCAGCATCTGAACGTAGTGGCTTGCAGGCGGGAACTTCTTGGATACGTTCTATTCCGTTTGCTGAAGCATGCACGCCGTGCCTATGGGTTAAGGAATCCAGATGCGCACGTGGTCCTCTTTGCGCATGCTGCCGCCAGGCAACTTCATTATTGTCGATTTATTGAAGACAATGTCTTTCAATTTACCAGTTCTCGTTTTTCGTGGGTTGATCCTGGAGATAGTGCGGCCTAAAAGAGAGGTGCGCCGGTAAAACTAAGTCAATTTCTTGTTTCAGCTCTTTTGTTGTTGTGGAATTTTAATATTTATAGTCGGAGACAAGCTAAGTTAATAGGAATGCGCTGACAGCGCTACATGCCTTGACACTTGTTTGATGGAAGTGGTTTTTGAAATTCTGAGAAATAAATTTGTCAAAATGTAAGACCTCCCAATCAAGCAATCCGACGGAGCGATCTTGTTGGACCCACAGAGTTCTTGACAGATCTTCAGGATTTCTTGTTGGCACCGTTCCAACACTGATAAGATCTCTGATGGTCCCTCAGGACAGCCTGCGGGAACGCTTCCCACACCAACAATATTCTTGAAAGTCCCTCAGGACCCTCTATCGGCACGCTTCCCACACAAATAGGATTCCTGAAGGTCCCTCAAACCTGCTGTTGGCAAGCCTCCGACAGCAATATGCTTGTTGGATTTCCCTAAAGGCTTTCTATCGGCGTGCTTACCACGGAAATTAGACTTCTGAAGGTCCCTCAAGCTTATAGGCGACCCTCCAACAGAAATACAATTTTCGAACATGTCGCTTCAGGACCCCTTCCAACGGCAATACGATTGCGGAATCATATATGTGACTCGTATATGCTGAGCACTTTTGCGCTGCTTAAATACGTTTAATACCACTTAATGTAGTGGTAATAGGTTGAAAACAACGACACTGACGACGGCGAGTCATCGCAGTGTGCGGGCTTCAGCGAACTTTCATGCAATGCCGACGAAACTGCCGATCAACTGCCGTACCAGATATCAACCGTTTATCGACAGCGCAATTTCCAGTCTTCGCTTATATATTCAATTTGTCATGCTCCGAGAGTGTGGAACCATTCCTCGAGGGTTGGAATGGATAAACTTCGATCAGGATTTTACGTTCAGCGAAGGATATATATGTAGCACACTCAACGAGTTCATACGCGCACGCCACCGGCGGATTTGAACTGAAGAGTGCTTTTGTAATTCAGTTTGCATTCGCCGCAACTTGAAACAGACCACATTTTCCTTCGCCCAGTGGAAGCGGGAAGCGGCAATACTGCGCCATGCCTATGCCAGTTTCAGCGAAAGCTGCCGGCACGTCGCACTAGATCGCCGCGGCGATTCGCTGAATGAAATGTGGCTGTGCAGACGGATGCACTTGTACGAAATGTTAGGCTGACACACTAACCTTTTCAGATAAAGTGGTTGCTTTTTGTTGTACGTGAAACCACCAAGCGACGGTCATTTGACACAGTAGCCTCGCTCGTCCAAAATGAATGCGCTCATGAAAACCACTTTGATCCGAATGTTAAATTTCCACTCGATTCAGCACGCACTTCTACGACGCAGAGCACAATAGATGGTGTTGTTTGGATGTTTCTCTCACGCTATCGCGCAAGAAACTGACGTGAATAAGCTTGTTTTATTGGCGCATTTGCTTGCACTTTCCGACTGCGTAATAATGCTGATTTGCAGCTTCGTTGACGATCTCAGCGGGCGCCAAATTCGCAAGGTAGCTGTGCCATTCCCTGGGCGCACTGCCCGAAAGACTACTGCTATAATGGTGCCTTTGCGGTATCAATTTTTCAAATAAACCGTTCTCGAAATTTACGTCCTTTATATATAGTTTACGGTACCTAAACGTCCGAACTACAGCCAACGAAGCATGAAATCACTAAATACGCTTAACAACTTGGCAGTGCCGTAGCTAGGTTGTCTGGGACCCGGGGCCCATAGGTCCTTTGTCGCTGCATCGCGTCCCCCCCCCATCTGTGTAGTCAGGAGGGTGAGGATATCGAAAATTTCCGCGGAGCGTGGGGTGTTGTTTCAGCACCAGCACAAGCCGCCTTGCACCCTCTCCTTTTTGCTTTCATTCCCAGAGATCGCTAATGCAGCGTGTTATACCGGCTGGTTGATTTTCTGCACCAAATAGCCCAGGGCCCTGCATTGATAACTTGTGATAGGCGGATTTGCAGGTCTGCTGTGAGATGTGAGGCTTGGCAGCCAATACTGATAAAGCTTTTATTAGTGATTTTAGAGGTGGTATTCCATTTGCAAAATCGAAGCCTGAAAATCATATGTTGCACAACAACTTCACAAAAATCGTCGTAGGTATACTGTGGCATGCAGTATTTTGGATATTACTAGCCCTCAACCAAAAGGAAAATTATATAGCGTGTCAGTGACGCTGATCTTCCGACCCTATCAAAAAACGCCACCTGCTTGCTTTGCTGAGCAGGTGCCAATGCCATGACAATCACGAGTTCTCTTCATTCTGAGCCACAAAGCCTCTCTTTATTTGCTGTTCTTGGCAAACACCGAGCTGCAGATCATCCGGGCTGGATCATCAGAGCTGCGGTACTGCCACAAGATTGGAAACAGAATAGAGCACGCTCCGCGTCGATTCCTGGCATCACCAGGCAAAAAACTTGAAGGCCGCTTGATGACCGTGCCATAGAAAGCTTGTGCTACAGTTGGTCTGCACTGGCAAGGGAGAGGATAGAGAGATCGAAGTTACTGGTGCACTATATCCTATTTCTTTCGGTATTGCAATATTGGGCAGCTCACAATGCCAAAGTACTGCATGCTCCAGCTCCCAAGACGATTTTGCTTAGAGAAGTGAGAAGAAAAGTACCCTCAGAAGGCCAAAGATAGATATAATCCGCGTGCATTGGTGAATTGTCTTGGGTAACATTTCAGCAAGGCCAGCCATAATTAAGCTAAAGAGAATAGGGCTCAACAGCTTGCCCGGTGGGACGCCACCATGACAGCAACAATATGACAACGAGATGGTTAGCTATGACTAGGAGGCAGTGTTCTTATTGAATACCGCGAAACTGATACAAAACTAATACAAACGGAACAAAACTGATAAATCGAACACTGTATAGATATTGACGACACATAAACCATGATGAGACATGAACGCATCGCACGAGCACCCCGCACATGAGCCGTTCCGTCACGATTTACGCCCAGTCAAGCCGGCATATATGACAGACTTATGTGGCACTCCAACAGGCACCTGGCACCCAAGGCCCACAGCTCCCTGGCCAGTGCCGTTACTACGCCACTGCAACTTGGTATATTATTAATTGCATAAGCATTGTCAGTACACCTAGACGTTATATATTTTTCTGGTATGTTCAAACAAAGGTGATCTTCAGCGAACAGTATACTCTTTTCACTGCACACACATAATTGAGCCATATAGCATGCAGTTTAAAACCAATAATGTTGCGTTAAATATATGTAAAGACAAACTATCAGGTTGCGTACACATAATAGACACGCATCTAGTATACAATCAACATTTACGTATACAAAACCATGGTTCCTTCAGCCTAAGTATTACATGCTCGTTCTCTTTACACACTGCTGCAATGTGTGTCAAAACAACAGTATACTTTCACTGGAATAGCAGATTCGGTTTAGATATGTACAGCAATGAATGCTGCATACTTTTCATAAATCAAACTCCTGCACAATCTCGAGATAGCCAATTCAGTATTTACGAGATTCTGCACTAACCCTGTCCGAGATAACAATTGTCAAGCACAATGTTCTACAAATCCATGACCCAAGGAAATCCTTTAAATCCACACTAAAGTACACAGTTCAATAAATTTAAAACTTGCACCTAATTGTATGTGAAATAATGTCACTAATGAAGTATGTGTCATTAACTCCAATTTCGCATGGTCAGCCAGCAGCCACCTATTGTGTGAGAAGGAGTACACCCTTTGGCCTCATAATCAGCCTTTACATACTAAACTGTTTTATTGATGTTATTTAGTGCTCATGCAGTCTTTAGCTTGCCTCATCTTTTCATGTAACTTTTTATGATGTGTTGCAACTATGCAACCCAACAGGGCCTTTCCTGGCCATCTCCATAACACCCATCTTTAACCCGCATACTCAAGAAAATAATTCTTTGAGTTTTCAGATATTTATACCTCATGCACCTTACACGTCACGCAAATGCCCCTTTTTTGTGCAGGTTAGTTACCTGCAATACGCATCTTGATGTTGTTCTAGCGATCGCTTCTTGTTTGCGGTGTCGGGCCCCCCAGACATGCCTGACGGTTGGTGTATTGCACTTGGCGAGCTACTGTGTTCAGTTGCTATATTGCTCAAGTTGTGTGCTTAATACTTATGTTATCTGGAGACATTCAGGTAAACACCGGTCCTGATAACGACGACGCTAACCCTGCTCCCACCCTCAAAACAATCCATAACGCTACTTCTCGCCTCGAAATGACCCAGAATTCCTTCCTCCGTGAATTCACCTTAATACGTGCTGCGCAGTAAAATGCAGATAGCTTAGTTGGACGTTTTGCCGTCCGCGTCGACAAGTCAGAGCAAACCGTTGAAGCAAATAAAGCTTTTCATCCTATCCATGGCACTGAGGCTGGTTCTGTTATTTCCAAGCTTTCGTCGGAAGTGCAAGCGTTAACCGAAAAATGCGAAGATTCAGAGAATCGACTTCGGCGTTGCAACTTGGTCTTTTTAGGTCTCCGTGACGTGGTTGGCGAGTCTTGGGAGCAGTCCGATGTCCAGATCTTTTCATTCTGCCAGGACAAACTCGACGTACCAATCGATACTAATAACATTGAACGGGCCCATAGACAAGGTCGATTCCAAGAAAAGAAGAACCGCCCTATCATCGTGAAGTTTGCGCGGTTTAAAAGAAATCCCAAGTTTTCTCCTGTAGCGGGGAGTCACATAGTTTGGTATACACGAAGATTTTTCCGCACGTGTGCGCCTGGCTAGGAAAAACCACTATCTTTACGCGTCAGAGAGAAGGCTTCGCTTTGAGATTAAGTTCGATAAACTCATCATAGGCAATAAGCGTTTTGTTTACGATGTTCAGACTGACTCTGTTATCGAATTCGAATCCTACCCACCAACACGTGCTTGCACTCACCGGTTTTCATCCTTCGCCCTTGACTCTCCCATTCCTGTCTTTGAATCAACTTATAACCTTATGCAAGGTGTGCTTTACCTAAAAAGGATCTCGTGGAAGCTATTCCTAAGGATAGTGAAACCTACTTTGCTATCTTTGCCGAATCATGGCTAACTCCGGAAATCAAAAGCGATGGACTATTGCAGATTGCCACCTCATTCATTACTTATCAATACAATAGGACTTTACACAAGGGCGGTGGTGAATTGGTCTTTGTTCGATCCAATATAGCCACATGTTCTGTTACGATTAATTGCAGCCTAGGGATTGTCTGCGTTGAATTGTCCCTCAAAACATGTACGAACATACTTACAGCATGTTATCGCCCTCCTGACTGTGGTCACGCTTTCACTATTGACCTGCACTCAGTTCAATCACATTAAATTCCCGCTTCCCTAACTCGAATTAATTCCTTCGCGGCGAATTCAACTTCTCTGATATTGACTGGTAGGTCTTAACCGCATCGTCCCGATTATCCAAGGTCTTCCTTCAGTTAACCCTATGGTTCAATCTTACTCCAACTGTCCACTCGCCCACTCGGGGCACCAACACACTCGACCTTGTTCTGGTCTCAAACCCTAACTTTTCATCAGTGTCTTCTTCTAACTTCATCATCAGTGTCTTTCATCAGTGTCTTCTAACTTTTCATCAGTGTTCATAAGTTTCATCAGTGTCTCTTGTCATGCAACCAATTGATGACACAGCCGTAACATTCCACCTATTTTTGCCGATTAAAAAAACAGCCAATAAAAATATATCAGAAGCTACAACAAGGCCAACTTTTCTACAAATAATTCCGAACTAGAATCTTTCTATGAATGTTTTCATAGATCTGCTTCTTCACGATTGGTTAACAATAACTGGTTGTTGTTCAAGCAGTAAATTCAAAGTCTAATTGACAAACACGTCCCTGTGATACGCATTCGAGGTGATGCAGGCAAGCCCTGGTATTCCAACTTGCTAAAGAGACTATCACGCAAGAAAGGAAGATTGTGTCGTGTCAATCAGAAATTGTCCTCAGCATCTAAATCGAACAAATACTGAGATTGCCTGCACGAATATGCCTGTTACCGGAGGCACCCGAAACGCAAAGTTCATGATGGTGATCTAAAAATACCTTTAGTGTTAACCCCCCCAAAATTTGGAGCATGTTAAAACCTACGAATCAGTCCCATAACAATGCGCTTGTTTACCCAGACGGCTCTGACGTTCCACTTGATGAGCGCGCTGATGTCATGAATTTCTATTTCTCGTCTGATTTCACCTCCAAGCCTGTTCATGATGTACCGAACCTACCTAGACCAAATTTTAGTGCAATTCAGCCGGCCGTAATCACAGTTGAAGGCATTTTGTGCTTCACTTAAAAATAAAAACTTCGAGGGCTCCGGGACCTGACAATATTCCTGCAAAATTTCTTAAAAGTACTAAGGACGTGTCGAGTCACATCTTGCAGATAGTTTTCGCACAGTCCCTTCTAGAAGGTGAAGTTCCGTACGACTGGAAGACTGCGAAAGTAGCCCCGCTTTTCAAAAAGGGACACAGCTCAGACCCATCAGATTATCGGCCTATATCGATGACATGCGATGCATGCAAACTAACGGTACACAGGATATATTCCCACGTCGCCAGTCAACTTGATAATAATTTTTTCTTTTTGCGCAAGCAGCACGGCTTTCGGCCCGGATTCTCATCTGAGACAAAATTATTCGAATTCACTACAGACCTTGACTTGAACTTGGATTCGTCTTTTCAGACCGATGTCATTAAAATTGATTTTTCAAAGGCATTTGATCGCGTAGCTCATGCCCATCTCATGGCCAAACTAAGTTGTGTTAATCTTGACCCGCTTACCTTGTCAGGGATCAAAAGCTTTCTAAGAGAAAGACCTCAGTTCATAGTCATTGGCGGTAAGCTTTCAACAACAGCACAAGTATTATCCGGCGTCCCTCAGGGATCAATTCTTGGTCCGTTTCTCTTTCTTATCTTCATAAATGACTTGCTATCTAGAATAACACCATCTATTTGCCTCTTTGGTGATGATTGCATTGTATATTGTCAAATCTGAAACAGTACTGATCAATCATTACTGCAACGCGACCTAAACCTAATCGAAACGTGCTGCTCGCGCTGGTTGATGGAGCCTAATACCTAAAAGTGCAAATGCTAGTTTCATGCAAAAAAACTAATCTGTTATTTCAGTATTTCTTCAATTCTACAGCTTTATCACATGCTAGCTCCTACCTATACCTAGGCGTCCTCATTAACAATAAACTGACATGATCAGAGCATATCTGGAATGTTGTAACTGATACCTCAAGCTCGCTAGGTTAATTAAAAAGAACACTACGTCGGTCCCCCCCCCCCCCGGAAATCAGAAAGACAGCCTACGGAATCTTCGTTAGGAGCAAACTCGAATATGCTTCTCACATATGGAGCCCCTACTAAGATTACTTAATTACCTCTCTCGAGTCGGTCAAAACTCTTGCTGCCCGGTTTATTTCATCAAACTATGACACACACGTCAGTGTAACCCACATGAAATCATCTTTTGAATTGCACCCTTTAGCAGTAAGATTCAGAATCTCACGACTCAGCCTGTTCCATAAGCTATATCACAACTTTTCTAACCTTCATGGTACACCGTTACTGCCACCCGCTCGAAGTTCTCGCCTCCTGTTCAACTCCAACAGCGTCCAGCGCCTTCATGGTTCGACTCTTGCATTCAAGAAATCGGTTCTTCCCGCTGCTATTGAAGGCTGGAATTGCCTTCCCGAAGCAGTTGGTCTTGAGAAATTCAGGAAAATTCAGGCAGTCCTTAACTGACCTCTTTGTTAAACAAATTGGAGCACGCATTTCTTGCTTTCTCGCACCACTTTTGCGTTACAGGCGTTGTAGAATCGAATATATTGATTTACATTATGCTTTGTATACTTTTACTTGCATTTCAATGACCGGTTGGTTGTCAATCACTTATTATAATGCATCTCTTCGTTTGTTAGCTTATTATAATTACTTGCTGCATTCCATCCTTGTGTTTTACCTTTCTTGCGTTGTGTTTTCCACTGCTCTTTACGGTACCCCTGTATTACGTGACTGTACCCCTGTAGTTGTCACGTAGTTGTTTCATTGTTGAATAGAATCTGCTCCAATATATGTTATTTCAGTACTGTCCCCCCTTATTTAATGCCCTGTTACCGGTCCTTAAGGGGTAACAAATGATGATGGTGATGACGTAGTAAACACTGTCAGAGAGACTGGCTATTGTCGTCAGCATCGAGTAAACAAACTACGCAATCAAGTAGGCAGATTGTCACCACATTGCAGCATGTGTGTGCCTCCATTTGGTAAAGGAATGCACTATTCAGAGTGAATAGGGCGATCTCCTAATGTGAGGATTCACAATACCAAAAAGATATCACGTTCACAACATGTCCCTGTAAGCACAGTGCCAATTGCTTTATTATAAGAATTATCATTTCTTAGGCATCAGCGTGATAGTTTGCTTAGGGGATCTCTCTAGTATATCTTACCAAATAAACTTATATTAGTGCCGCGTCTCATCACTTATGCCTCTTCACCTGGGTGTTTGTCATGCGGGACAGTGGCTTATGCCTTGTCACAAGGCAGGACAATACATACTTCGTAGTAGAAAGACTACCCAGCAGTGTTACTAACAGTTTAAGATATTTGTAGTATACAGGCTCTTCGCATAATCAACTACCAATAAATGCAACATTAAAGCAGCACACTTTTCTCAGCTTTGTCTTTCTAGTAGCTTGTAACGAACATCCAAGCAACATACCTTTAACCATGGACCATGGATAAATTTTCGCAACTGCCTGTAGTCTTGGAGATCTTACTGAGCAACAGAAAAATAAAGAAAATAATCATTTATACCTTACTGCTGAAACTGCATACATTGCTTTTATGGTGGTACTCTACTGCTAAGTTGGATTACTCTTCAAGCTGCTCAGCTACCAGGTAACTGAAAAATTGCCATCTTCTAGCTGTAGATTTCAATCACTATGCAATGCCTGAAAACCAAACGAATTGTTCAAAACTGGGCCAGCATACTCGTAGAGTTCATTATGCAAAATCAGTTTTACTTGAGTTGTCAGCTTTATCCATACAGGAAGAAATATAATGCAGATACCATGCAATGTGGGAATTGATGTAAGCGAAGCTTTCTGTGCAGTTTGCTTTGATCAACGATAATTAGCAGTGATGTTGGAGGATAGTTGATGTTAAACATTACCTTGTGTGCACCACTGCTGTTTGCGTCGTGCACAAAAGAAACAGGGGAAGGCATTTGCTTGAGATGGTGTTTTGTACCGTAATTCAGGACCTCTAAGAGAGCCAGTTGAACATATTCACTGCCGCCACACATGGCACATTGCATCGTGGTACAACTATTAACTTTAATTAAATTATGGGACTGTTCATGGGAAAATTGCAATTGGATTATGAGGCACGCCGTAGTGTCGGACTCTGGAACAATCGTGACACTGTGGTCTTTCTTTAACGTGTCCCTAAATCTAAATGCACGAGTATATTTTATTTCACCCCCGTTGAAATGCAGCTGGCGCGATCAGGATCACACTCATGAGCTCAAGCACTGCCACAGCCGCAGAGCTACTGCAGCGGGTACTGAAGTGTTGATTTCACGTGTGACAACTTCCGTAGTGGCGCCTTGACCCTGAATGCATGTTTTCATGCGGCTCTGCTTCAGCACACCCCGAGTAACTTGTCCGCTTGACAAATTTGCATGGTGTTGACTTTTCAGAAATAGCAGAAACGTACCGTACCATACCTTGAACTTAAATTCATCAGCACGCCTGCGAGGCAGCAAGACTCAGCGGTGGCCTGGAATAGCGGCGCCGACCTTGTGAAGCGGCCAGGACTCAAGACATGAAGACACCGGCCCACCGCTAATCTCTCTGAGATATAGAGAAATAAAGTTTTTCCATTCCATTTGCTTGCACCCACTGTCATGTTTACTGCCGCGTTGCCTTGCTTTTCTCTAAGCCCCATTCACTTGTATGGGAACTGCGAGTGAAGAGTGCAAGGCTCTTTTCGCGACTGCATCAGTTCTTTCTTCTCCGCCAGGCTTCTTTCATGTATATACACGCTCTGACCCACCCTACGATGCGGTGTGCCAGACAGCAGCAGCAGCAGTGGGAAAGTCAAAGGAAGAAGCAAAGAAAGCTTCGCTTTAAAAGCTAAATGGTCGTTGCAAACCTCAGCTAATTCTCGGACCAGCACCTTCAACTTTTACAACAGCTCTTCCACTCTACCCACTTTTTCTCATCTCGGAGCTAACCGCTGCTGCCCCACACATTGCATTGCACCAAGGAGATATGAGTGAGTATGGCTACCTCCCTTAGCTACTGCTGCTATTTGCTCCATAAACAAAAACAGGGAAGCCTAAAATGCTACTTGGCTTCCACCAGACACTTTCATAAGCATTCAGAAACTCTTTATGGCCTCTCCTGTTCTTTTCTTCTTCCATTATTCCAACACAGTGCATATATATGCAATTGTTTATGAAGCAGCGAATTTCACAAGCTTTTTCGTCGTAACACCACTGTCATGCTCAAGCAAGCGGTATTGTCTAAAAGAGCAAGTCAATCAAAACAGCTGAAAAACCAAGCATTTCCCATTTGTCATTGTTATCGTTTATTCTCAAACAAAGGTATCTCTTTCAATATGCACCAGACATTATGCAAAAAAGAACAGTGGTCGAGACAAATTCTTACACACAGCTGCCACTCAGCATGGCATATATATATATATACAGCTCAGGCATCGAAAACGGCCAGCATAACCGCACATGTAGGAATCCTACAAGTATACACTTAGCATACTCACAGTGAAATCTGTTGCAGAACATGTTCATCCAAGATTAATTCCGAGAATGATAAGATAAAATCAAAATTACACACGAACAAGCTTCACAGCCCTCTTATTACCGCAGCAATGACGAGGAACATAATTCTACGCTATATACTTATAAAATATAATAAACAACAATAACTGGAACATCAAAATTTCCAAAACTATTATATTCAAGTACTTGAGGAAAAGTGGCAAATCGGTTCAGCAGAAATGCGAAAGGGGGAGGACACCCTATAAAAGCAAAAAGTCATGCAACCAAGAGTAGCTCAAAATACTTCCTAAATAGCATTTTCTTTACTGCTTCTGGCACACTGCACACATCACCCAGCCAAGTGGCAGGCCCGATTAGGTTTCCATTGAAGCCATAAATCTACAGCCCTGCCAAGAAACACTGGTTTAGGTAGCCATTGCGAGTGAGACACGGGCAGGCCCTAGTCACTAGGTCGCCTGCACTGCCTTGTGCTTTTACGTGTCTCTCCGTCTTTCTTGTGCTCCTTTAATTAAATTTTACATGCCCACCTACTGCAGCAAGCTACTATGCAAGCAGTGCACTGCCGCCATCAGACAACACGAACACGGAGGCAAGCAGCCCGTATGACCGTCATCGTAATGAAACTGAACCAACTGGCATGGAGACGAGATTACAGCCGGGCATAAGACGCCTGTTGACAGCAAACTGATGATAATTCAAACTGATATTTTGTGCTCTAAGCTTATTCAAACAGATCTATACTTTTGGTTGGCTGACTATGATGTAAAAATATTTCAAAGCCAATAAATTCAAACTGTACCATTCCGTTAAACCTGTTAATTTATACTTCTTGCTTATTCATACCAGAAGTATGAGCTGCTTTAGGCACTTCAAGCTGGACATTTGCGTTGATATGAAAATGAAGCCAACTACCTGTCTACACTTCTTAAAGTGGTAAAAAACACAAGCAGAAACGCTGTCCTTGTTGGAACAGAAAAATTTTTGTTTTGAAGTCACTTGCTGCAAGAGAGCAGTCACGATATTGCAAACTTATTTTCAATATATGATTAAATGGATATTTCAATACAGTATAAGCTGGTGTGTTGCCCCAAGACATATTCATACCTGCACTTGATAATTGAAACGAAATTCTGGGGCCCCCTCGAGTTTGAATTATCGGATGTCTACTGTATATGTAATCAGTTGTAAGCAAAGAACACGGCGCTGTCTCTACCAGGCACCGTTTTTCTCAAAAACCGAGGTGCCTCGAAAACATTGACGAGAGAAACCTGCAAACGGCGGGCTGCGTGCCTGCAGCCTTGCTGTCGCCTCTGGTTCGACCCACTTCGCTGACCGGAGGCATCGCCACTCCGCCTCGAGCCCACCTTACAACTACGGCACTCTTCAGTAGCCTGTGCCGCAGAGAGTAAAATTGCATTTTAAAGGGAACGGTGGTGTGTCTGTTTCTCCCCCAAGTTCGCAAGACACCTCCTTTGCATCGCGTGTTTCTGGTGAACAGTGGCACATTCGCTGGATGTTGTCGACCAGAGCTAGCTTTTTTAATCAAGTGTGCGTCTAGCTAGCCGAGTCCGCGGTCGACAACTTTTAAACAGTTGGCACTCCGTTGCCCCAGAGATGGACAGCCAAATATAAATTTGTGAAGTGTTTCAGCACGCTTGCTTGCCTAAGGGAAATCCCCAAGGGTGTTTTATGGGGCTTTCCGAAGGGCTTATTGGTGGCGTAGTGGTTTAAATATCCTACTACTACGCTCGAAGTTCTCTGATCATATCTGGAAAGCGGAAACTCTCATATGTATTTAATAATATTTGTAATAATGCAATAATTTGTATAAAATACAATGTGACGATAATGTGTCAAGCGAAAGAGAATGTTTATAGAAATCCACATAAGCAATCATTCACACGCTAGCTAAAGCGCCTTACGACTCACGTGTGCACTAACATTACACTTCTGTCAATTATAGTCTATGTTTACAACAGCAGGTATGCACCAACACGGACATGCTGATGCACCATGTTCATAGCCCCTCAGCAAGAGACGATACTAGAGGTCCAACATTCGTGACTTCTTCAACAAACTGCATCATGAAGAGGCGCATCGGTGGGCGATTGCTTGAGAACCACAGCCCTGAGATGAGCACATTTTGCCACCGCATCAAAACTGGCCGCTCATTTATCATTATTTGAACTGGCCAAATTGTGCTCTTGTTGGAATCGAACAGAGGTGCCCCATCACTGTTGAAGGTCAATGTGATATCACTCCATGCTATGTTTACCTGCTATGTTTACTATGGTACAAATTTCCATCGGTGATGCCTGAAAAAGCGTCTGAAACTAGACGCCCTGATGACAGCTTCTGTAAGTTAGTGTGGAGAGGTCTGCCAACTTGTTTTAAGAGTTCAAGCAACTGCTGTTTCAAGTGAAACATCAGAAAGAAATTATCAGAACTTATCGGCTCTTGAAGCCTCTTTTCTGCTCCACATGAATCACAGGTGACCCTGGACTTGCTTTTGGCATTGCAAAATAGTCCGAGGTATTTATGGAAGGCTTGACAATATAAGTGCACCCTTAACGCTTCTTTCTTGCTCTTAGAGAGCTTTCTCAGGGAGTAGGTAGTGCATGGAACAAGTTTCTCGCCAACCGGGGCATTATTAAATGTTAGAAGTCTTCGATCTTGTACCCATTTCAGCCCAGCAGTAACAATGTAGTAAGCAGAAGCAGGAAAGCTTGTGCTTTTCTTGTTGCCTGATAAGATAGGGTTTCCTGTCCGAGTTTCCAAAATACTTAACGAAATCATCGCCTGCAGCTTCACTCCCACTTCCTTCAGCATCATGCATCTGTGCACTTCCTTCATCATTGGGGCCCATTTCATCAGGATGACTTCGGAGCTCAACTCAAAAGCAAAATTGAGTTCACTGCCATTGAAGCTTGTTGCACCGTCATGACAAAGAACATCTGTTTCTTTTGCAGCTTGGCTAGCTTCCGCTTCTTACACAGAACTGGCAGTTGCACCCGTATTCGCACCAGCACATATTCCTGCAAGGCTGCAGGTGTTTTGCCTTGAATCATCACTCTGGACCTGAGCACAAATGCCACATGTGGCATCCATGGGAAGGCTGTGAAGGTTGGGTGACGTGTTCTGAAACAACATGGATCAAATGATCAATGGAATATTATAACACTTACATCATTTGAAACTCAAATGTTCTATATGGAAATGCTGCTTGCGATGAAGCTTTGAGAGATGTGAGAAATGTTGTCAAACACTAACTAAATTGTGCAAGGTAAAGCTTATGTATTGCACTATGAATAGCATTCGAAGTCGGCTGCGTCCCATTTTTTTCCTTCTTATTTACATTCGATTCTGGAAATGGCAGTAATTAGCTGTGTATTCAAAGGAATGTCATATATCTTCAGCTCCGGGATGCACCATGATAAATGGTGAATACATTCTGCACCTTAAGCGTACCGGCTCAGCGCGTTTCGGTAACGTTAAACAAAATAAATCATGGGGTTTAACGTGCAAAACCTAAGATATCATTATGAGTCACGCCACAGCGGGGGAGAAAGGTGCACTTAAACTTTGGTACATGATCATTTCTGCGTTCCGCTTACATCGAAATGCGGCCGCCGTGGCCGGGATCCAACATGGAGCTCAGCAGTGCAACTTAATTGCCTACCGTGCCGGTGCCACGCTCTTGCGTGCTTCACAGAACAATAAATGGGCTCTAAATAATCGATTGCAGCAATGGCACAGCACGGAAAATGTTACGTGAACCGCACGTAATTTTTCCGATAGTGGTGCCGGTTGTAAAGACGGCGCTCGGGCTGTCCTTTTCGCAACATATCGCATAGCTGTGCTGCTTGCTATCCGCTCTTAATTTGGTGTTTGTACTTCAATGAATTCTAATAAATTTGATGAAGCTTCCAACGCATGCATACGTACCTTAGTAGTAGCGGCGGCAAGTGTAGTTCTTTTTGGCGCGTACTTCCGAGTTTGCCTTGGGAATGGGCTACTCGATGCAGGCTGCAAATACTGCGGTAACGTTTTGGTATTATTTGCGACACTTAATACGCTACTATATTTCGGTCTATCTGCCGAACGTGGGTCAGTCACGCAGCTTCTCGCTTGAGGCGCAGGTAGATGGCATTGCTTCCTAGGTTTTCTACGTCGTGGAAGGATAAGTGGATCATTGCTATGAGTGTTTCCTTTGGAACGGGGTAATGCATTGCGCCACGAAGCCCTTGTACCAAACCACTTGAATCCCTATTGAGAAACTCGCTTATGTACACGGCCATTGCTTTTCGCCTGCCTAATTTGTTCGACCAATCTTCGAATCGCCTCTTACTAATCGCTATTGCGGACATGTTTACTTTCCCTTGCTCTCGCTGAACCCAAACGCTTCAAGAGGAAGAAGGAAAGAACCAGCAAGCGCCCTCGTATGCAGCAGACGAACGAAAGCCTTCAATGAGGTATGACCTTTATTCTTGTGGTAAATATGTAAGCTACAAACGGCGTTTTTATGCTTGCTGTAGTGAAAACATTTGATTGGTATTCTACAAAATTGGCATAAATCCTTGACGATGCATGAATACGGATACAAAATGTCACTAAATGTTTCTGGGTTATCTGTGCACGCTACACATCGCCAAATTTTCTTCATGTACATCCTGATATGGCTGCTGTCCTACAGGTTACCCTAACTCACTCTATCGTAACTTTGGATTCCACACGCGCACGGGTGTCAATTAATTATTGACTACGTTAGGGAGTCATATGCATTATTAAAAAAATACATCACATGACAATTTAGTTCGCAGCTGTACTTTCTCACACAAGCCATAGGCACACGCTTGCTTTTCAACGTTACCTTAAATACATATCCACACACTTCAATACCACAGAAGCAAAATTCTTGCAATAAATGTCATGGTCATGCATGACCGTGCAAACTTCAAGCTCCAAGCTTTTGCGCAATGGTGATAAAAGCTAGATTTTGGATGATGTAATTTTTGGTATTCTGACGCATTTATGGTGGTATGCTGACGCATTTACGGCCGACATACTAGCCACGAGTGAAAGAACTGGAGCCGTTTATTGCCTGCTACATACCCCATTTCATGAGGATGTGCTGGCGGACTAGTTGCAAGGAGGAAAGGAAAAAGCTTTATGACAACCAGGACAGGCATGCAAACACGAAAAAAAAGGTTAAACTGGCCAGAAGGATGAAAAGGATGAGACAATTAAACGCCCGCGTCTGTTTTGCCCTTTTCGTCACACATGGCTGTGTTTGCATACCAGCAATTTCAGTGATATGAATCCATAACAGCTCGCTCTAATTTATTTCAGTGTCGAAAAGCTTTTCTCTTATCTTGTTGAGTGGATGGGGAGCGGGGGTCGTGCTCGCGCAACAGACTATAAAATTTGCAGTGCTTTGTAGGGAGTTCCATTTATTCCAGCTAGATCAGCATTCTGCCTTACTGCAACACTGTCTGTACGACCTCTCCGGTGCAGAGAAGTAAATCCATCGTATAAATGTAAAAAAAATTAAAGTGGTGTATGATTAGTGCTTTTAAAATACTAAGCTTTTTGGTGTTTTAAGTTTCGTTTACAGAGATCAACGACCACTAGGAGCGCAATTTTAATGGTTCGGATTTGATCGCTTGCCCTGAAATCGTAGCCATAGCTCGACGCTATGTGTGCATTTGTGTTTTGTTTCGCTACGCGAACTTCCACAAAGCACATTCGTCATGATCTCTTAGTGTGCTTTCCCCGAAAAAATGCTAGTGCGTGCAGTACGAGGTCGCCTCGACAACTGAAGTTTATCGACTCGGTGCCATAACAGACTTTAATCGACAAGCGTTTCCGATTTTGACTGCGCCAAATCTTACGAAGCATGGTGGACCGGCGGCGACAGTGTCTCCGGTGCATACTATAACGCCAAGGTACTCCAGATGGCAGGTAAGCTGTTTCACAAACAGTACTGTGTCGGTGATGAGTGATACCGGCTTGCCGAAAATAATAAATAAAAGAAAACATTGCGTCCAATTGGAGTTTTTAATGGGACCGAATTGCTCGCAATTGGAGATTACTGCAAGTGTAAGTTCGTACAAATGGACATCATTGGGGTTTAAAATGTCAAGTGGACCAAATTTGAAGTGACTGCATCAGCAATCTCATTAAACAACAAAATTTGATAATCACAAAACTATAATTATTATGTGAACCTTCACATTTGGAGAGAAGCATTTAGCCTTTTGGGAAGTTAGAACTGTGCCTTGGAACTTTATCCTCCTCTTTCACTTACTGGCTTGACTTGCCTTCACACATGCGCAATGCTAGTTTTGTTAATATTCTCTTAGGTAGTTCTAGCAGGTAAAAATTGAATCGCCTGCAAATCTTGCCATTGTATGTAATTCAAATGCTTGTCAATAGGTGAATATCAGGCCTAACAATACTAAGGAATACTTAAGTGCAAGTTTGTTCTAATGTTACATTTATGTTGCAAGATACCAAAAAGAGAAAAAGTTGTAATCTATACAGTCAGTGTTGTGTATGCATTATGTAATACTATTTCATTTCTGTGCTGAAACGTTGCTGCTTTCTGGTGCAGTGCAGAAACGTAGGAGGAAATGCAATTGTTTATAACCGAAAGGCCTAGAAAAACAATTAAGCTGAATAAGGGCAAAGGGAAGAAGAGGACCAAAGGGAAGGTATGATTGCTCAACAATTCTTTCTTGGCACTTATATATCGGACCAAACTGGGACGCCTACTGCTTGGTCTGCTCGATGAAACCACATAACTTCTGCCAATTGAGTTTGTGCATTGAACACATTGGACCATCATGACGTGCCAACATTTATTGCACATGTAACACAATGTGCAATTTGCGGTACAGGAAAGCATGGTCGAGAGAGTGAAGTGTAGAAGCACAGCTGCAATAACTCTTCGTTGGTGCATAGCCATTTCGTTTCCTTATAGCACACAGAATGCTTGAGTGAAATTTCGCCGGCCTGCGTAAATTTTTTCTATTTTGCACTTGCCACTCCAATGTTCTGGCAAGAGTATAAATGCTAGCTTTTAAAATATTTTTACTATTATGATATAAAAAAGCGCAATTTGATGTTAGAAGTTAGTCAAGTAAAAGAAAAAGCTATTTTACCTGCTTTCAGTCTTGATAAATGCATGTGAGCTCCAATCACAATATCACAAAGCGTTTAAGGCCTGTTCAAGGGACTGACAACCAATTTTAACGGCACCTATTGTTTTTAGAGCAACAGAAAGCTTACCGATCAGAGTGTCTGATCATGAAAAGCATGGGGAAGGCGGGAGATGGAAATTCAAGATGAGCAATACGAGAACAAGGTAAAAGCTGGTGGCAGCATTTCCGCAAGTGGACTTGTCTTTTGCAAGGCGACATATACTTTCCTCGGCACAGTATATATAGGTAGCGTTCTTCTAAAGGGGAGACGGGTTAGGGCGGGTGGGCGAGGCCATGACCAAGGGTGTGTTAGCAGCGACGGTCTAGAGTTAAAAATAAAGGGATGTTATTGAACATTAGTGAGGGAATGTGCGGCAGCGCCTTGTGTTAGCTGACCTTGTGTTTTTCTGTGGTGGGGGCTTGGACGACATGGCAGGGGGGAGGGTTACCTGCTTCGCTGGAGGTCACTGAGCTATGGTCGCGTTCAGAGAAACGACAGCTCACTGACCTGCAGCAGAGCAGACAATCACCCTTCGTTGGCGTCACAAGCCATTTATGCTAATTCTACACTTTATAATTAGGAACTCAGGGCCCCAGAATTATGCTGTAAAATTCTATGTGCTATACTCCTGGACAACTTTCTGTGGCAATCAAGGGAAAGCTACGGAGGCTACGTACGCACAAGTGAGAGCACTTCTGAAAAGAGTCCCAATCTTTCAGCCACATTAGTTTAAGCTGGGGAAGAAAAAAAAACCTAAACATATGTTACCACCAGTTAAATCAGATGAAACCCACTACTGGATGTAAACGCTTCCTTAAGTTGCGGCTTTTCCCTTCCTTGTCTGGGTAAATGCGAAACAGTCGCACAACAGTGTCGAACGCTGGTGGACAATTGGCACCGTAACGCATGTGCAGCAGCCTCGCACCCCCAGCTTTCCCTTCATTCCCCCAGGAAGTTGTCCGCGAATTTACGGTCTACAACATGTCCAGAATCGCAATTCGCTTTATTGTCACTTTGACCGCTAAAAAGCAATATATTTTTCATGTTGCTTGCTACATTTTTGTGTCTACATTGCTACATTTGATGTCTATTTCCTTGATATCATGTTGAAGGTAGTAGAAACGCTGTTTTTGGCACATTACCATGGCAGACTCAGGCCTGCACTCTCGCAGCAGACCACATTCTCATTCGAGCTTTGACAGGAAGCTCTGTGGTTTAATGTTAGCTAGCACATTCAAATTAATTTAACTTTTATAACTGTATCAGTGCTAGTACACTTCATCCACATTGGGATAACCTATTGTTTGTATGGTCTTCAGGAACCACTGCAGCTATGGCTTCAGATGACGCTGTGGAGGAACGTGTGTTACAGCAGCTTGGTAAGAGATTTTCCATATGCCACTGGCTTGCATAGTTCTTTTTATAGTCTACCTGTCATTTGCTTTTAAAGAGTTTCCTTCTGGAGCCGCTTGCATGAAAATATTTACGAGGGTTGAAATTTATTGCATCATAAGGGTAAAACTTCACTAAAACTTCTGCACGGGGAGTTCGTACATGACCATTAAAAAGAATAGCGAGAACAAGAACGACCACAAGATGAGAGGGACACACACAGATGCGATACTAACAACTACTTTTATTCACTGCCACAACACACATCTACAAGGTGTCCCCCATAACTTGAGCCAAGGAATTTAATAATTAAAGGCACGTCTGAAGCGAATTGAACTAAGCGCATACTATTCGCAATATCTCAAAGTAACTGAGAGTTACTCCCGTATCGCACACATCAAGGGCGATACGGGAGTGGACGGGGGGGGGAATCGCACGACCACTTCCGGAGACATCCGGCAACACTACAAAGTGAATATTTTAAATACCCACCACCACACGCAAAAGTGAACAAGAAACAGGTGGTTGCCTGGAGGCAATTGTAGACACACACATATCCGAACCTGGCGATCCTTCACCTCCGCTACCTCAATATTTATTCGTGCGACAATTGTAAATCGTGCGGAGCCAGAGCAACGATGTAGCACATGCTGTGGGTATGCACCGGTAGCGAGCAACAGGAGTCCCCAACGAGTGTGGTAGACATGGCAGCCTCGAACCGAGGGGTGCGTTGGGAGGCGGTCCTGCTTAGCCGCGATTGCTGAACAGCTGTGGGCCGTCCGGCACGCCGACAAAGCCGCCCGTGTCCAATGCCTCAAAACGTCACATAGGCTGTGGTGCTTATGGCCCCACCTCGCCCAAATCTCAGGACATATAGAACAGAGTTGTCAGTCCACTTAACAGAAATCAGCCTAACAAATCTGACGACTATCCGAGCATTTCTCGACGTGCTTTTACTCTTCGTGCCATCGGGCATTTTTTGGTACCATCTTTCGGTCACGCCGCTGACGACGCCACCGGATTTTCGCATAATGACCATTTAATGCTTTCCCTATAGAAGCGTGAGCAGCCATAAACCTTATCGATCATCCCATTTACATTTCAAAGCCGGCGAGTCCAACGTCAATTTTTACTTCGTCCGCGTTCCCTCGCGTACGTGGTTATGCGGGCGCTTTTTGGGCGTCACCTTTTCGCTTGCTAAATGCTCAACTCAGTAAAGACGCCTTTTGGCCACACCCAAACCCCTTGTCGAGTCTGACGCACCTGTAGTGCCTGGTAGCCTCGGGAAAACTATGCAAAAGCGTAGGAGTACTGATCTCGGGAACGTGCTATCATTACCGCTGTTTCGCCCCTCCAAGGAAAACGGTGATCAGTAGTACACCCTGTATATTTATGAACTTCCATATGGGAATGTTCAACATAGCTGCGTCTGCTTCTTAGAACACACATCTCTCTTTCGTGCTATGACCGATTGTTCTGAAAGAGCGAGAAACCAATATTCTTTTTTTCAAAAAGCGTACGCCTAATAATTCTGGGAGTTGAAAAAAATGAAGACATGCGTGGTCGCACATATCTTGCTGTACTTAAGGAGTGGACTAATTTGAGGCATCGAAGACGGTAGATGCATATATTCAGCCCTGCGGTGAAGCTCACAAATAAATACAAATTGCCATTATACATGCCTTGCTTTGTGTACCATTGTTATATGTTACAGTCCCAACAATCCGTTACCGTGAGGTCAAGGCAAAAAGAAAAGAAAAAGAAAAGCTGACATGGTTCAACAATTTGGGAGTTTAGAGCCAACGTACGCAGTGCACAGACGATGCTGCAGAGTTTTCAAGAAACGAAGAAGCACTAGGGAAGCTTTGTTTATTACTAAAATACTTTTCAATCAAACCTAATGTATCCCACATCGCGCAATGTTCTTATCGTTGTTACTGCATATTTGCAATATATTGATATTTATCCACACGTGCTCAGTACTAATTTGAATTTAGGATAATCTCACTTTATTCATTCGTCCTGTTCCTGTTTTCGATGCTTGTTAACCAGCATAACTCGTACTGCTTGCGCTCCTGGCATAAAACTTACGCAATAAAATAAAGTCTTAGATCGTCTATCTTGTGCTCCGTATACCTGTTCACAAGTAATGACACTTCGTTTCCGCAAAAAAAGCTCTTTATGAAGTCCAGTTAATTAAACATACAGGAGAAAAGTCAGAAGATATAGAGAAAAGCTTCAAATTGCTAAATGAAGGCACAAAAAAGGGAATAAAATATTCACCAAAAACGATGTTTCAGTGGAGTATCCACAGAAGTGCATTTATCATATTGAGAGCTTCTTGAAAACAAGAGATGTGCTTCGTCTGTACGATGTCGTAGTTTTGACTTGTAGTTGGCACTGCGGGCGGGAAGAAAATGAAACAAATGCGGTGTATAAGTTAGAGATAACGTTAAATGTTAGTCTAGTTAAAAGCTCTTGTCTGCGCTCTAAGTGCGCTTCCGTAAGGTCAAAGCAAATTGCTCCCTGTGTTTCAACGCACTCCCTTGCCGGCGAGAAATCCATACCTAGAAGAAATGTTAAGGGGCTTTCAATTTCACAATAATACTTTTTGTTTTGTACGCTTGTGGCTGCGGCGCGACGAGTGCATTGCCGTACGCCCAAGGCATACCTTTAGTCAACGAGAACGGTAGAGTAGGCATGGCGTCGGCGAAGTGTGCTCTTCAACGCCCTCTAGATAGCACATGGACGATTCAGTTCGACTCGTGACATCATGCTACCTCGCCGAGCTACCAAGCCACTGTTTTCATCTCTCCAATGCTTAGCAATGAAAATCAGCATAATGTCACAAAGCAGAGTGCATAGGCTTCCTATCTAGGAGGCGCTGGCCTCTCTCACATACCGCAGGCCCGGGTTCAATTCCCACCCAGACTCATATGCAGCAAATTTTCTTTTCAAATCCGGTAGTTTAACTTGTTTACAAGAACCGGCCTTAAAATGCGTTGTCACTTTGAGCATATGCGTTTTTTGCTATTTACGCCGTCGGCCAGTATCTAATTCAGTATCATAATTCGGTCACGCCACCGACTACGATGAATTTTCACGTAATGGGGCATATAACGTGTTCGTATTTGGACAGTCATGTGCAGTCGTGTGCTTTCTGAGCTCCAACACGATTCCTTTGGTCGAGGGACCTTTGACTTTACGGCTGAAAAAAATCACTGATTCATTAACTATGAGTAATTGGAATTATGATTAGTTGCTAAATTATTCGTATATCGGTGGCACCTTAGTGGTCTGTTGTTTTCTTCGGCTATGGACATCGTCTTCCATCTCCCATTGCATGCTACTGTAAATTGTAGATAAAGAAACTTGATTTTTCGTGGCAAAGCCTGACGCACTGAATAAAAAGTATATATAAAACGAGTCTAAATAATATTCATTGTAGCAGCTGTCGCCGGCAGCGAGGTTGCCACTGTTAATAGGAATTTTCAGTTTGTCTTGAAAGCAATTTCTTTTCCCAATGAAATAATAAAAAATATACATTTGAAAAGTGCTCGTAAAATATTTCATTTCGCATGAAAGCAGAGAAGTGAACGAGAAAAGCTTAATACATTATTTCCACCATAAAGAATTTACATGCTTAGCAACACGTTATCATGCGGTAGTTAGCATAGCGTTTCCTTCAAGCTTCCAGCATCATATGCTCATCATCAATCCCCTTTCATTAACCGAAGGAGAACCGAATTGTTCGCTAACGCGCAGGTCATTGAACGTTTCAATAAAGTTCAGGTTGATGTTGCCGAGTGAAAATTCTAATTGAAAGCGGCAGCGACATTAGCAGGGATAACTGATCTAACGAATATGATAAATAATACTTCTCAGTGCACTAACGGTTGCTACATACAATAAATTGTGCTTTTTATCGAGAGTGAACAGACACTTGCAATGTGGGTAGCAGCACGGTCTCAGGGCTGGAAAGAACCGCGATGGTGCACAATGGTACCTACTTACAAAAACTTCGAGAACTAAATACCCTTCCATGGAGAAGTACTTAATATGTTACTAATGTTTTGGATGTCGGCGACGCCTTGCAGTCTTCAGGTCTCTTCGACCACGTACACCGCGTTGCAGCCTCACCAAGAGAAATGCACCTCACTGCAGAAGAATATTTTGCCCACATTAATCTTTATCGTTATCCCTGTATGAGATGCTGCAGTCATTGCATTGTCTTTTTTCGTCACACAGGCACCGCCGATTAGCAGGCAAAACTACGTCATGGCACGTACCAAGTAGTACAAAGTAAATAACCTGTTTTCTAGCAGCTGTCCAACGATAAATGCTTCTCTGAGGATACTGCGTTGAAGCCTGAATTTTAACGGCTATATTATTCCGTTCTGTGCATTGAAATAATAGTCCTTATGTTCGCTATCACATTGTTTTTCTCTTCTATTTCAAATAATCTGAGCTACTTACGCAAAATTTCCTGTGTAAAATAGGCGTTGGTTCTTTTGAGGCAATATACCGACCACTAAATGGAAGTTCTAGATCTTTTCTCCCCATATAACTTATGCCAGAATGGCGCAGAGTACAAGTTGAACTGGCTAAAACGCATTGCAGACAAGTGCAGGAAGAAGGAATAAACGGCAAAACTTTGTAAGAGTAACAAAGAACAATCACATGTTTGAAAACAGCATATCATGATCATTCTACTTATTTATTTATTACATACTGCAGACAAATATGGTCCAAGCAGGACGGGCAATACAATTTACAGAATATCTCTATGACAGAAAAAGAGAACAACCACAAGAAAAGAAACTTGATAGTACCTGAGGAAAGAACACAAAAAGACAGTCATCTAGTCGTATAGTGCGTCATAAGGTTCTGTTAAGCTATTCCAGTAGTACACAGAACGCACAAAAAAGGAAAACTTATAAACGTCTAGTCTCGCAAAATAAGGGGTTAGAAAGTGTGTTTGGTAATGTCGCGTAGGTATTGTGTCCAACTGGGAAAGAAACTGTGTCTGATCATTAGCCATTTTACCGTTAAGAAGCAAGTTTAAAAAATTCAAACGACATTTCTTTCTTCTCTATTCAAGTAGTTCAATCTTGTTAGTTTCCATGTGCTCAGAAGAAGAATCAGTGTACTTAAATTTAGAATAGATAAACCTGACCGCTTTTCGCTGAATCTTTTCTAACTTTTGAATTTTAAGTTCAGCGTAAGGATGCCAAACAACACTGCAATATTCAAGGTTAGGTCGTATCAATGTAAAATAGCTAAGATGTTTGACCTTAGGAGCGGAATTTCGAAGTTTATGTCTTAAGTAACAAAGTTTGCGAAAAGCTGAATACCAAATGGTATGAATGTGCAGATTACAAGAGAGGTTATTAGCTATTGTCACTCCTGGTACTTGTAACTGGTAACTTGTTTCAAAGGAAGAGATGTCAGGTTATAAGTATATTTAGGAGAAGCTTTCTTAAGCGTTACACACAAATAAACCGATTTATTCGCATTACCAGTCATGCCGAAATTTGTGCACCACTTAGATACAATAATGAGATTAGAATTCAACTCAACCTGATCATGTACACCTCTGAGTTCACAAAATAAAACATCTGCAAGTAGCCTAATTTGAGTTCCATGAGTAATTACAGAGAAAATGTCATTTGTATATGAAAGAAGCAGCAAGGGTTCCAGAACACTCCCTTGAGGCACACCTGATGTTACAGGAAGCCTGCAGGAATCAAAACCATCAACTGAAACAAACTGCATTCGGTAATGTAAGTAAGCGGAAACCCAATAGACCAAAACGTCGGGAAGGTTAATATTTATGAGTTTATCCAGCAATTTCTGCTGAATAACTCTGTCAAACGCTTTGCTAAAATCTAAGAATATCGCGTTAATTTGTCCATATTTATCTATGCATGCTGCAAATGAATGAACTACCGTGACCAATTGTGTCACAGTAGAGGAATTTCTTCCAAATGCGTGTTGAAAGCATGGCAGTATACAGTTTTCCTCAAGAAATCGAATGATGCGTTTTGCTACAACGTGCCCCAATAATTTAAAAGAAGATACTAAGGATAATGGGCGACGATTTTCTCATAAGAAACGGTCACCTTTTTTATAGAGGGCTATAACTTGAACTCTCTTCCATTCATCAGGTAGCCTCGCACGCCACAGTGAACTATTCAGCAAGAGTTCCGGCACAAGGATGAAGAAACACATTGGGAAAACCATGAAGACCGCAAGTCGATTTTGTTTTGCGATTTAACAGCATTGCGACTACACCGTGATATGAAATAAAATCAATTTGGGATGCTAAAAATGCCCCATGTCACTGATTGACGGGTGTACTTGCTTTCTAAAACACTCGGGTAAAAAAAGTATTAAAATACTCTGCGATAACTTGTGGATCTATAACAGAGATACCATCAACCGAAACCTGCATCCCGTGCCTGTAGCATTGCTCAAGTAATCCCAAAATTTTCTTGGTTCATTTTTCATAAAGTTAGGCAAAATTATTGTGAAAAAGAAGTCCTTAGACTGGCACATTGTACGTGTCAGATCATTTTTGATACCATTATTGATAATAGGATTGGGAGTAGACCTTTTAGTCCGTTTTAGTTTCCGTTTCATATAAATAATTTTTCGCGTTAATCAGGATGTACGTTTGTACACTTTCAAACGTATTCAAACAATAATTGCACATATCAGCAAATTTTTTCATAGCAAAGGTACAATATCATGATCTTCAGCAAATCACGCGGGCAATATTCCATATCCGCAATCGCAGAAGCATCATCAGCTCTTTCGTAATCTCTAAAATAGCGCATGCTACTAGTTTTATCAGAAAGAAATTTCACTAGGGGATTTGACATATATACAAGACGGTCGGATAAACCTTCAACTATAACAGTGTGTTCTGTAAAATTCCGGTTTATGAAGGCCAAATTTAATATCAAGCAAGATGAACCCTGTACGCGAGTGGGCTGCTTGACAATTTGAACCAGGTCATGAGTGACCCTAATATCAAAGACAATATTCGTATTTTTGTTGAATTTGCTTCTTCCATGCAGTTGCTCCCAGTCGGCGCTGGGTAAATAAAATCAGCGAGCAAGAAACTTTCTTACATAGACAGAAGTACATACACTCTCGCTATTTACTTAGGTAACCAGCAGAAGAATCAGGTGGCCTGTAGCATGCTATAAGGATAAAGCTATGACCCCAGCCAGATATTTTTAAGCATAAACACTCAACATCGTGGAAACAGTCTAGTACTACTGCCTCAATCGAAGGCGTCACAAGGATTGCTACGCCCCAGCCCCTGGTTTCTCTGTCCTTGCGAAAAAGTTTAAAAGAAGGTAAGACAAAGTCGCGTGCTATGTCACTGTGCAACAAAGTTTCATTAAGGACTCAAACGTGTGGGTCATGTTGAAAAAACATTATCGCCAGACTATCTTTTTGTTATTAAATGCTCCGGGAAGGAATATTTACACGTTTCAGGTTCTTTCTTTTTGGCTTAACACGAGTAATATGAGTAATGATATAAGTTTCATTGTATAAGTAACAATAGCAATCAGAGTGAATAAAGTACCGCATGCGATACAAAACTCATCAATGGGCATGGCAACATCAGCAAACACGGACTGCTAGATCGAAAACATTTATCATGATACTTTCTCACCTGCGTAAAGAAGAGAACCGGATTGTGAAGTAGCCGCATGTTCTGAAAGCCACCATGCCCAGTGCTAATAAAATTTGCTGGAAGTCCTTCTATAGCGTCTCGGCACAGTGACACACCCTGCAGGTTCCACAGGAAGCGCTCAGTGCTTCCTGACGTGATGCGATGAGGCAGGTAATCCTACCCAAAGTATCACAATTTTACACAATGTGTGAAACAGTCAATGTGGTAGCAAGGTATCAGAACTACACGCGAAGCAACGCTCGTTTTTCTTCATTTGCTTTTTGTTTGCTCTGGTGAATCTGCACGCCGACCACTACGTTCGTCCGCTTGCTGCTTCCGAACTGCTGGCCAATGTCAGCTTTTTTCTTGGTTTTTGTTTCTTTGCCTCAACCTCTTGCACCACTGTTGCTCTGATTGCAACATGAAGAATCACTTACTTGCGCCAGACTTTAAAAATATGCATATATACGTAGCTGGACCGAACAAAGGCAATGTTGTTTCCGTGGCGTCTAGATACTCAGATTACTTTCTACAGTTAGTCTAATTAAATAGTTCGTCCTAATAAAATTATTTGCTTATCAAGTATTATATTTATATAGAAAATGTTAATGAGAAAATTATAGAAGCACAATGGAGACTCCCTATACAGCTTTCTCTTGTTTCATATATGCCACATCACAGTTTTTCCGAGCTTGCCGCATACACGCATACTTACCGCTTACCGAGTCCGCGCATACACGCAAAGTACCTCGAGCGGCCAGTTGCGCAGTAAATTTGGGTTTATTCCTGGGATACTTTCACGTTCTGAAAGAAATGCATTTATGCAGCGTGTGTTAAGAAACAGAAAGCTGTATCAGGAGCTCTTCATGTTGTGCTAACTATTTCTAATTACCACTCCAGCAGAAGAGTTGTCAGCACCTTTCACGTGATGGATGTTGGTTGTCAACTCCAAAATATAAGCGAGATGGCCCAGTTCGCGTGGCCCGTACTTCGATGAGTGGGTGGGGAAAACATACGCCTGTGACTTCTGATCGATCAGCACGTAAATCTGGTATCCTTTCAGAAAATGACGAAAGTGCTGTATAGCAGTCTAGATGGCTAGTAGCTCTCGGCCGAAGACGCTGTAGCTGCTCTCGGCAAGACGTTGCTTCTGAGAGTAAAATGACAAATGTCTCCACTCGGAGTTAATGCACTGCTGTGAGATGGCACTGAATGCTATGCTAGAGGCATCCGACGTCAAGCGGCTTGCGGCGTTGCTGCGCCGATGGACAAGAAGCACGTCCTTCCTGACTACTTGCTTGGCACCAACCAGTAATGGCGCCCTGGGCTTCTGATGACCAAGAAATGGCAGAGGACGGATAGGGGGTTGACTGAAGGAGGTCGGTCAGCGGGCGAATAAGCTCTGCTAAGTGCGGTAAAATGCACCAGAAAAAATTCAGAAGGCCCAGGAATTGGTGTAACTGACGCAGTGTTGTAGTCCGGTGGTAATCTTGGACGGTGTTGACGTGGGACGAAAGAGGTCGTATACCCTCTTATGATATGTGATGGCCCAAAAACTCGAGCTCAGTTGCGCCTAAAACACAGTTGAAGGCGTTTAAAACCAGGCCATAATGCTGTGGACGTTGGAACAAAGCACGTAGACGGTGATCATGATCGTCAGGCGTAGGCCTTGCGATGAGGACATCAGAAAGGTGCGCCAACACAGTAGGAAGGCTTGGCGTGACATCAGCGTTGAACCACTGGTAGGTTTTAGCTGAATTGCGGAGTCAAAAAGGCGTCTTCACGGGCTCAAACAAACCAATGGGCGTCAGTATGGCGGTCTTGAGTATGTTAGCGGGGTTCCCATATCCACCTTTCTTGGCTGAATAAACCACGGTCTTTTTTTGAACACTTACTCCATAATCTTTGTGTTTTTGACCTTGATTTGTTACTATGGACTACTAACATAATGGACGATTATTCTGGGAAAAAGGGACGACCACATAACGAGACATGACTAATATGAATGTCTTGGTAGCCCGCTGTCATAAGCTTTCGCTACATCAAGAGTCACCAAAGATATAAATTATTTTGTATGCCGAGCAAGTTGGATGTCGGTTTCCAAATATACATGTGAACACCAAATGAAGAGACCGGGCATCAAACCTGTTTGACTTGGCTCATTAACACACTTTGAGTTATATGATCTATCATAGGCTCATACGAAACTCTTTCAATCAGTTTTACCATAGTTGACGTAAAAGATGTAGGTCTTATATTCTCAAGATTGTAGACAGCTCCTTGTTTTTTAAGCAGCGTAACTATTTTGGCTGTCCACCATTGTGGTGAAATCCAAACATTTTCTAGAGAATAATTGACAGTGTTCAGAACTTCGCCAGGAGTTATCGCACACAAATTTTGCATGGAATGAGAAATGTTTTCAGCAGCTGGGGCTGAGGCAGGCAGAGAAGTATCCATACTAGAAAACTCTGACACAGTGACTTCCACATAGTCATCCGCTATGGCAGGCATAAATGGTGCACTCGGCAAACATAACGTTAAGCGTTACGCTAAGCCCTTTCTTAAGAATTCTTAAAAAGCTAATATTTTGCATGGTGTACGAATCATTGACTCAATATTCGCTGGTGTCCGAATGAACTTTGTATATCGGAGGAAGCTGAACAGATTTTTTGTTGCTGGTCTTATAATAATAAATACAATCTGTCCAATTAATTATTTATGTAATATAATTATATTACCTGGACAAATTAATTATAATAATTATCCCTCCAGTTACTCGTAGACAGATTGTAATGTAGTTTTTTACAAGCAGCTTTTCGTCGTCTACAATCCCGCGTGTACTCCGAATTGGACCAAGGAGAGGTGGTACTTTTACGTATGTGAACAATAAACTGGGATATTTTAAAGGAAACTTTTAATTGAAAGCAAAGCCTCATGGCTTTGATGTCATCCAGTACTACGATCCAAGTGCTGAGGAAAGTTTTCAAGACACTCTAAAATTTCTGGTAATTGACAAGTATTTTGCGCCGCAGACTAAAAGAATAAGAGGGCATACAATATAAAGCCTAATGGGTAGATGTCCGCTGTTTGAGGCACAGCCGACAGTAGACCATGCTGGGACGCAAATCCCCGAATTCGATATGTTAGATCCAATCCTGATTTACAAAGACCCTGCATAAACGTAACTAATTTCGTGTTTAACCAACAAAAATATTTATTATTGCCGAGTCCAACAATAGCTTTTCACTTGAGTCCACTTTCAAACACCAAGACGCATGATGCGAACTGAAATCTCCGGCTATCACAATTTCTTTCCTACAATATTTTGACAACAGTATTAACGCAGCCAATGTCCTTAACACTTTTGGGAAATACGTAATAACTAAGGAAAATGGGGAACAACCAGGAATAGTTACATCTATGGCTAGTATCTCGCACCCCGTAGACATATACTGATAGAATATTTTTAGTTTATCAAAACAGCAAGATTTCCACCTCTTGATGAATCTTCCAATCTAAACAAACATTAATTTTTATATGAAAAACTTGGGCATTTCAGAGCCAAGTCCCCTAAAACATAATATGTGGAGAAAATTGTGAACAAAACTATATTAAATCGATGACTGCATAAATAATGGAAAGGCAGTTCCACTTTAATACCTTTAAATGAACTATGATGAATTATTTCATTCTTCAGAAAGCACTTGCTCTAAAATACTCTCTCTTAAAAATATTTCGTCGAGAGACTGTCTTCCTCTTCGTCGGGTTTCGATTGGGGACATAGCTGGAGGAATCGGGATTAGCATGCGTCTTTGAAAGGCCATCTTTAAGAAAACTTTTCGTTTTTAAGTGCGGGACAGAGATTGATTAATTATCATTCGGTGATTTTGTGCGTTTCGGCATACCAACATCCATCAGTACATACTGGTGGTTTTCTGACGCTGATCCAGAGAAGCATCCGTTTTGAATATGCTCAGTAGATATTAATGACCTTCTGTTTGTTGCGTTTTCTACAATAACTGACAGTGGTTCGATCAGCTGTTCAGCTTTTAGTGTTAGGGGATGAGTACGAATCCGCGAGCTAGCATTAGAACTCGCTACAGAACTAAAAAGTTGAATCATTGGGATATCAGCACTCGAGCTAAAGTCTCCGACAATCGTGATTTTAGTCGTTCCATAGCTTTCCATAGCCGTTCCGCCGTGGTTGCTCAGTGGCGATGGTGTTGGCCTGCTGAGCAAGAGGTCGCGGGATCGAATCCCGGCCAGGGCGGCCGCATTTCGATGGGGGCGAAATGCGAAAACACCCGTGTGCTTAGATTTAGGTGCACGTTAAAGAACCCCAGGTGGTCAAAATTTCCGGAGTCCTCCACTACGGCGTGCCTCATAACCAGAAAGTTGTTTTGGCTCGTAGAACCCCAAATATTATTAATGCCTTTTTGACTGCTATCGCAGTCTGTCTGCACAACAGGAGGGTAGTACGCTGACGTTTCATGCCGTGTCGAAGAGAAACTGTAAACTACTGATCGAGTTTAGAAAAAGGTGACTTGCAGACAAACGGGCGTCTCTCGTCGCCGTTAGCCGCCGTAGTTGCTTAGTGGCTATGATGTTGAGCTGTTAAGTACGAGGTCTTGGGATGGAATCCTGCCCATTGCGCCCGCATTTCGATGGGGGCGAAATTCGAAAACACCCGAGTGCTCAGATTGAGGCGCACGTTAACGAACCCAAGGTGGTCCAAATTTCCGCAGTTCCCCACTACGACGTGTCTCATAATCAGATAGTGGTTTTGGCACGTAAAATCCGATAAAAAAACTCGTCACCTTTAATGTTTCCCGAACCCGCTTGCCTGCTAGCTGCGTCTTTGAGCACAACGCAACGTGGATGGCCCAAATTCTCCGTAATACTAGAAAAGCACCGGCTACTCTGAAGGCTTCCGCGTTGGAGACGAACGGTGAAGGTAAGTTGGTGAACTTAGTGGAGACCTCGAGAAACGTAGCCTGTTCCAGAAGTGTCTAGGTGTGGTGCCATCGGGCTTTGTGGTCAAGGGCGGCGCAAGACGACGAAGACAGAAAGCAAGAATACACAGGACAGCACTGAACTCACAACTAGCTTTATTCGAAGGCATAGACAAACTTATGTACCACAACCCATACCCACGTGTCTTCTTATCTATGGCACCATTATCAGTGCGCAAGCAAAAACGCAAAATCCCGTAATCTAATGCTACAGAATGACGGTTGTAAAATCCAAATTCATTGTCATGTTGAACCAGTACCAAGTCGCCCCAATGTCAATCATTCTTTGTTGTGACATCGTTTGCCACACTATATGTGAGCATTCCCACTTCAACGCGACGTAGGTGAGACCATCTTGCCTTGAAGCGGTAGGTGTCGGAACAGAGAATGTGGACAGCGCCGTTGCTACCATGTAGGATGCAGTGGGAATTTCAGAACTTGCTGCAGCCACAAATAACTAGGACGGTGCTTCTTTGCACACCATGTCGGTCAGCGGGGACAGGTGCAGCAGTGATGCAAATGCATATACTATCAGAACTGTTGGTGGTTACCACTGGACCAAAAAGTTTATTTAGTGTAATCCCATCAAACGACCGGCGTCGCGTGTCGAGCAGGGCTTGCGTTTGCCTGAGGTGCTAACTAGAAGGAGATTCCCGAACTCTGGCGACGAGAGGAGCTCGTGAAGCCGTCACCTCTCTGAAAGCAGCGTGAAAGCATGTGGCCGGGTTGTGCCGATATGATGTCGCACACTAATTGATTTTACTATGCAAGTGACCGTGCCTTGCCTGCTGTACAAAATGTCTAAACCAGGTGTCTAGAATGGACTTCTACTCGAATAAACCAGAGGTGTCAATAGACAGGCCACAAGAGAAGTAGTCGTTTTGCGCAGTGACTCATCGATGGGGTCCGTGATTCGGCTATATTGGGGCTTGACGGTAGCGCTCTGGATTCTCCTGGAACTTGGTTTTCGTCATCCCCGTGCCATCATTGTTGCGCGTAGGAACAAAGCGGCGTTGCTACGTTGAGTTACGAGACTCACCTAACTTTATTTCCACTGCTCACGCGCACGCTCCGCTCCCGTTGTCGTTTTCCGCGATTTGGTACATCCGAACCGCCACAATCCTCGTTCAAGTGAATGCTTTAGTGAGCGCCGTCGTCGATTCGCTGGGCATGTGCCGCTGTTCAGCGGGCCCTTCAGCAACGTAGCAGGCACCGGCGCACCACGCTTTTCGTCCAGGGAGCCTCGCGCGTACATCTCGGCGGTGCCACAAGATGGCGCAACGTGTCCGAAAGGCAGCCCGAGAGAGGAGCCCGTCAGCGCCATGACACTATTCAGTATTTGCACGCATCATTTGATAAGTGTGTCTCAAACCCCCATGCTCGTTTCGTGGCAGCGGCACTATATGGCACTGAATGCTCTTAGGGAAGCGTGAAAGAGGAAACCGGCTATGGTACATGCCTCATACATAACTCGTTTTGACGGCGGTAATACATTGTGTCGCGATATTTATTCAATGCTAATCACGAAACCGCTGGAAGTCAATGCGAGAAGGATTGCGCCAATATTTATTCCTCTAAATTTTATCCGAAACTAATTCTCTTAGGAAAGCAGGAAATATTGATTGTGATTGTAAGGGTGTTTACATCGCTCTAGAAAACTGGCTTATTTATTACGAAATTGTGAATAACCCAGATATAATCATTTTCTGCAAGTTGGCCATTACGTGGTTCAAACTAAAAAAAAAAGACCGTGCACCTCTGGCCAATTTGTGTTCACGTAGAACAGGAAGAAATTCTTATGCATGCTTCTGCTTAGAGGTCAACTTAGAAATCAACTGATTATTTAGCAGTTATCTGCAAGCCCGCGATTCTCTCACTAGCGTCAACTTTAGCGACATACAATTGCTAACGTGGCACCTTTATTTCACATACGATCGAAAGCCCGCTATTGTAATCTGTTCGAAAAAATCTTGGGTGCAGTTCTCTAACTGAAGTAGGCAACTTTTGCACAACGGCTACTTTAACACCCTAACGTCGGTAAGGCAATTTCCTACAAGGGCTCCATTTACCCTACGTAGTTAAATACGAATTCATAATTTCTTTGTACATATTCAAGATCAAATTTGCAGCTCACCACAGTGCTGCAGACCTCCCAAACCAGCTGTCCCCTAGCTCCAACAAAAAAATTTTACTTCGCCTGGAATTTTCGAAAATATGCTCGTTCAGTTTGTCCATATTATTTCTTTATTGATACAACTTCGCCGAGGCACACAAATAGACGGAAAATGTTACCTTTTAAATGCGTTTTGAAGCTCGTTTTAAATTTGTTCCCATAATAAGGTCGCCAGACTCTAGTGGAAATGATGTCGCAGTGATGTCCTCTGATCGTCCAGCGGAGCACCGAACACAGCCTCTCTACAGCTCGCTAGCCTAAGTTCTTGCTCTGTCTAGCCTTGTTTTCTTGTCATCCGTCTTGAGCTGAATGCCTCATCCGCAGTCCATTTGACGCGTGCACCATTTTGGCCAGCGAAGTTCTCCGATACTCCACACCAAACAATCGTTATAATGAACTTTGCTCATTTATTTATGTAGACGGGAGGCTAGTTATTGCCGGTATTTCTAGAGGCGGTTCCTAAGTCATATTTTGGTTTATGCATATCTCCTTGAGGCCTTAAAGAGAGTGTTTGTGTGTGGCAGAAAGCACCTTCTTCGCGTTCGTTTTTGAAATATATTCGAGCCGTATAAGCACAAGAACCTCCTACGGTAAAAATGCCTGCACCGTAGACACGGCCGCGATTTATTATTTTAAGTGCACTTTCCGTTGTTGCATATCTGAAAGGAAAAGAGGTGCGAAATGTAACTGAAGAATGGCAGCCCCTTTAAAAATTGACCCACTACAATAACTAAATACTCAAAAAGCTTGCCATCAGTAATATATGACAGATACATTTCTGAATAAACGTGTGATATCCTTAGCTATGGTGAAAATATGAATACCTACCCAAAAATATTAGCAGCATTGTTTTCTTGCCCTTAGCGAAACTGCCCTTTTTCTATATTTGGAGCAATAATTGTGGACATTCGTTCGGGTTAGTCTAGCAAGTACTAAACGACAAGGCCGAATTGTCGATTTATTACTCTTAAAGTGATCCTTACTGTCCTCCTACAGATTTGGCGGTATTGTCTCGGCTAGCCAGACAACCAAGAGAGCTGGACTATCATCAAACTATTTAAACTTCAGTTGGCCTCCTCCCTTGTTTATTTTCATGCCAAAATATTCCTGAGCGCCAAGGCTTTATTGATATCTGGCACTATTCAATTTTAACATGAGTAAAGTGGTAGAGATGACAGCTCGGCTATGCCATAAACGTGGAAGATGTGAGGGTATGCCTCATGCTAACAGAAATCTAATTTGTCAGCTTGCAAAAGGGGATCCCTGATTCACCTGCGCATGTTTACTTTTAGTTATACACTTACGATTCCTTTCATTGGCATGCGGTGTTAATTTGCATGAATAGGCAAGATTTCGCACATATATACGCATATATACAATTGAGCTAAAGGTTGAGGATGCATCATCGCCATTATTATTACCATCAGATTCAAAAGCCCTACCGCTATCGTCGGCATCAGCAGCACAAAAAGATAAATATAAATTTTCTACATTGCATGCAGAAGGTCCATTGATCTCGTAATACATGACTTCCACCAACTGAAACCATGTTTTGTCTGGAAATTTCCTTATTTTATCGCACCCCGTATTGCGTACGCCTCCTCAGCTACACTTCCCTCTAACCGATACCCAATCTGCTATCAGCAACAATTATCGGGAACGCGCCCCACTTGTACTGGCCACCTCCCTTTCTGCTTCATACTCTCAACTATGCCATTCATCACCCACATGTTGCGTAATCCATACTCCTGTTTCAATCTCTTTATGTTATGACAACATTTCACTGCAATTGCACGACGCTTTCATAGGCTAATCTTAAGGATCTTCGTTCACTTTAAAATTTCTGCCGCTTGTGCTAGCAACAGCAGATTCTAACATTTTCAATATACAGGAAAGCAGCCGGTCGTTAGTCTGAAATTGAACGGCGCATGCGCCTAAATTAATTTGTTCTTTGGGAAATCTTCGCCTCAAGGTCAGGGTCTCCTATGAATAATTATTCTACGTGTATAAACTCTTTCAAAGATTCTCGAGGCTGAGTTCCACTCGCGATTTCTCGTTTTCTTTTTAGGGCGTTAAACTTTACATGACAGCGCCAGATAGTATTCTTCAGAACTACTGGTGCACTATGTCGGTGAAGGTAATCAATCAGCTGTAAGTTATCTCCATGATTTCTGACAAGTACAATGCCGCCTGAACGCTGCAGGTTGTTGGAGTGTTCCCAAATCATTATCAGGGCTAGTCAGTTCTCACCTAAGAGCTTGAACACTTTTACACACGCAGTCAGCTTCGTTGGAAAGATTGTTTCTGGTTGTCTCACCAACTTAATAATATTTATTTTCCTGTCTGTTCTGTGAAGAATTGGGGTAGCTATGATATTCATAGGGATTTGTTTCGACATTTTCATATGCTCTGTGCGCCTTTTCATTGTGCAGAGTCTATAACATCAGCTCCGTTTAATAATAAAAGGCCGTATCAAAATCTTTGCATGCCATATACAAAGTCCTAGCACAAGGCTTTTGAGTTGCTTCAATTGATACAGTGTACTGGATAAACACTCAATACCTAGGCAAACATTGTAATGATTAGCAACTCAGTGACGTTCACTTTCGGCTAGAAATGTTGGGAATGAAACAGCCTAAGGTACAAAAGAAAAATTACCTGAGCGGGATTCGACTTGTTGCAGCGTTCACAGTGTCGTTCTGCCAGCACAAAAGAAACCATGGAGCTAGTGTAGCAACGAAACGAGCATGGTCCTTCGGTCTGTTTGATAAAGTGTTAAAAGCACAAATCAAAATGCGTAAAGATTACATCTGAGAAAACTTTAACACAGCGAGATGTAACATAGTGCTAAAAAGAAAATGGTGGTGGTACTGGTGGTGGCTTTTAGCAACAAGTGGTTTTATCCTGGCGATCAAGGCAGGTTAATGCTGAAAGGAGCATCATATTGATACAAAATAAGATTTCAGTACCGTAGCATTCTCAAGCACAACCACTCGTACGGTGGGGACAGCTTTCGCGTGGAAAAAAAAGGTGCGAGTTCGGTGCGTTGAGTTCACGGGTAAGAAGGTGCGGCGAAGACGTGTGCGGACAAGGATAACCATACTGAACACGTGTCGGCGCTAATATCGCACTGCTGTCGACAGAGTTATAAAGAGCGCAGGGCAACATTGTCACACAAAGGAGCCAGATTGGAATAGCACCTAACACAGAGGGTGTCGGGTGTGGCCACACTAGAGCGAGTATGTCCGTGGCCATACTGGAACTCACGTGTGCTTCCGCTTGGCGTCATGAAGAATGTTTTGAAGAGCCGCGTGGAGCAAGAACGTGACTACCCTGCGTCGCTGTATAAGCAGCGCCATTCGAATTGTACATTTTGGGGCATTCACCACATACTGGCCTTGTCTGCATTATTGTCCCCCCCCCCTCTAGGGCGCGAAGTTCGTAAGAAAATTGCCTTGCAGAATGACAGATTTTGCAGACGTGAAATGTGAGAAAATGTAACCATGTTTAGGTGTTTTAACAGGTAATCTGCTGTAAAGACTTCACGTCTTGCAAAAAGCACCCGTATGTGAAGGAGTAAAATAGTGAGAATTTGCGATTTTACATATATCGCTTCCTGCATGATCAGAAATATTACGTGCACTGATTGTGCGCGTCCTTCAAAGCGCAGTCCTTTTGCAGAAAACCCCTCCTTCATAGAATTTTAGGAAACACACCTGGGGAAAAGAGGGCGGTCTTGTTGGTGCTTGTTAGGGCGGATCAGACGATTCGCGAACGCAGCTCTACTCGTACTCTAAGCTGACGTCTTTTGGGCCACTGTGAACGGCTCTACGAGCTTGTGCTTCATTACACTGTTCAGATCAATGAACGGATGTGGGCGTTTCTGAATCTTAATGTCTATTAGCATGGTGTTGATTTGCAGTGATTGTTTTGGCTATAATTGTGACTGTAAGAGTGGCAGTGGTCAATTCGCATAAAAGCAAGGCATGATGCCGAAGATGCTCTAAGACTTCATGATGTCATGACAGGATCATGGATGAGATTTATAGCAAAGCTGTTAGCTTATATTTGGCAAGGTTTTATCGCGGCATGCTCACCCAGAAAACGGCAACTGGAAAAGGTATTGGTGTTTGAGTTCTCGCGCAAGAAAATTATGTCTTCGCGTATATTCGAATTACAGTTCGATGCTATCTTGTGTGTAGGATGTGTGGAAGTCCTTCTTTACGGATTTTCTGACACATTCTGTTTTGACAATTTCTGTTAGTTCATTGACGCACTTGGGCGAGGTGGAGGGCTTACAATAAAGGGAATGTATGCTCTGCAATCTGTATCTTTACCTAGCGGCCGGAACCACGCACATAGACCTCAAATGGCCGATGGAAAAGGGCCTTGTCTTTCAGTTACCTCGTAACAGTTTTATGTTTTCTCGTATATTCGAATAACAATTCGAAGCTATCATGTCTGCAGCTTGAGTGTAAGTCGTATTTCTCCGTTTTGCGACAGAATTATACAGTGATTTCTTAAGTCTAATGGTCTGAACCAATCAGGTGACCGCTGCGTACGCTGGCTACAGCATGGAGGCACCATAGCGTTGTCGTTGGCTTCCAGTGAAGGCATGGGAATTCTATGAACCATCGGGTCGAATCGGCACAGTCGAATCGGCAGTCGATGGGTGTGGCGAAACCGGTGCATGTGTGCCTGCAGATGTCTGTTCTTGGCCTACAGTCTCCATTGCTGTCTCTGCTGATATCTCTCGAGAATGCACACTTTACGGAGATGCATGCTGCTAAAGCGAGGCTGGTCGTGCAAAAGAAGGGCGGAGATGATCGAACGTGACCCGACACTCGCACGAGATAGGTTGCTAGGCTCACAAGTTGCACCACTATGCCGTCATCCCAAGCGGTGCCCTCTCCACGCACGCACTTCACAAACACTCTTTGCCTACGCCAAACGCACGCTCACAGGCCCTGTCCTTGTCTCTGTGCTGCTTAATGTACCGTTGTTTATCACACGTGTCTTGCAAAAACTCGGTTTGAGAAATGACTACATAACTCGCGGCTGTCGCCTCAAAAATAGCTCGGCTGGGGTCTTCCCGGTCACAGAATGATGGGTTTTCCTGTATGACATAAAAAACTATCTGACCCTTCCTGCAAGGGTTTTTGCTTGCCATGTTCAACAAGAGAATACTTGCTTTAAAAGAGCCTTATTTGTTGCCTGAACTAGACGATCGGCTGCTCCGTAGGAGCTTGCGTGATAGGGGGGGGGTGTCTTAGTATGTTTGATACAGTTACGAGACAAGAATGTCGCAAACTCCTGCGACACAAACTCTGCGTCGTTATTACTTACAATCTCTTCACGAAACACGTACGCTGCGAAAAGTCGCAGAAGCTTACGATAGCCTGAGAGGTGGCAGTTGATGACACGTACCAAACTTCAACCCATTTGGAGTTTGCATCCGCTAAGACAAGAAAGTTGCGACTACCTATTTGCGCATAGTCAACATGCGCTCTTTGCCACCACCTTGATGGGTATGGCCACCGGTAGAGAGGTATAGGCTGAGCTGCCGATTGTACGAGTTGGCAGATTCGGAACTTGCTTACACATTCCTCTATACCTTTGTGCGTACTGCCGCACATAACAGCTTGCCGACATTTTCTTTCGGCTTGAGCCAAGGTGGTCCTCGGGAAGCAAGGATAGCACCATGGGCCTGAGGTTCTCAAGTACAATTCTCTTGTCCCCCAGGCCAGACAATTTTGTTTGAATGAGAGTTGAAGACGCCGGACATAGAAGGCTTTCAATTTGTCTACGACATTTCATGGCCAACAACCTCTAACGTGCTCCAGAAACTTGCGAAGTTTGCCATATCGCGCACCTTCTTCTCACGCATCTCGCGCTGTGATTGGCATGCATTCTAAAAAAGACTGACATTCAGCCGTTTTTGGTTCGGAAAAACAAGCATCAGGTTATCTTGACAGAGCGTCAGCCACCTTAGTTTCAGCTCACTTGCGGTACTTCTGAGTGAACTGGTGAGAAGACATCATTAAAGACCACCTTTGCAGTCTGGCCACTGCTACCGATGGCGTGGCATTGTTGTGTCCCTAACTTGTCAGTAGTGGCTGATGGTTCATATATAAGTAAGATTTTGTACTGTACAAGGACTTGTGGAATTTCTGCAATCCAAAAATAAGAGCTAGGGTGTATCTTTCACACTGCGGATAGTTCTTTTCTGCGGGTGTCTAGGTACGCGAAGCAAGTGAAATGAAACACATGAAACATGAAAAAATAACGGTTCTAATGCCGTGCGCTCGTGCATCACATTGCAACCCCAGCGACTTGTGTGCATTGTAGCACGTGAGCGCTCGACTGCTGATAAGCAGCTGTTTCGTGGCCTCAAACGCGTCGCTGCATTTCCTCGTCCAAAGTGAACGCTCTCCCTTTGGAAGTAGATTGTACAACGGCTCTGCCACCGACGCTAAGTTGTTTAAAATTTGCCATATTAGTTCAGTAGCCCTAGATAAGCTTTCAACGCCATGGTACTCGTAGGCTCAGGAGCATAGGTGATTCGTTTCCCCTTGCTTTCAGAGAGATGTTTCCCCTCTGAGCTTATCGTGTGACCAAGGTAAGACACTTAACAAAGGACGAACTTACATTTCTCAGTCTTCACGGTAATGGTGTACTGTATCAGTCGCTGTAAAACTAGCTCAAGTGTTTTTTCACACTCATTTGTGTTCCGCCCAGCTACAATCACATCGTCAATGTAGCAACCTACATTCCTAATATCCATCAAGCCTTTACCCAGTAATGATTGGAACAAAGCCGGAGAACTTGCTATACAATCGGGAAGTCTGTTGTACTGATATAGCCCCAGGTGTGTGTTTACTGTCTCTACCTCTTTGGATTCAGGGCTAAGCATCACTTGCCGATCTGCTGATGATAAATCGAGTACATAAAAACACTTTGCGCGAGCAAACTACACTGAACAAATCTTTCCGTAGGGGCAACGGATAGTGATCTGTTTTCAAGACCGGATTGAGCGTGACTTTGAAATCGCCACACAACCCTATTTTGTCACCTTTTCTTGGGACCACGAGTGGCGTTGCCCAGTCGCTCGGAGTTACACGCTCAATCATACGTTGTTTTTCTCAAGGTTGGACCGTCATTTTTCTACTGTTTCTCGGAGCGCGAATAGTACCGACCAAGATTTATAAAATACAGGGGTGCACTTTGGCTGCAGAACTACTTTTGCCTAATAGTTCTTACTAGCTCCCAAAGTGGAAGAAAATACCCGTGGGTATTTGGAATGCAGCTGCAAAGCCCTATCTTCAACGCACAAAACGAAAAGCGCTCTAAATTGCCAAGCCAGCTTCTGCCTAGAACAATTGACAGATTGCGCTCACTGTCACTAACAACAAAAGGTAAAACGGCACACTGACCTTCATAGCAAACATTGAGGTGACACTGAGCAATTACCTGCATTTTTTCACCTGTATAAGTTTTTGCAGCAATTTAGTTGGCTCACACTTGACATGCAACAACTTGGCGTTGTACAAACTTTCTGGCACTAGTACCGCGGTCGCACCCGTGTCAACCTGCATTGGCAGGCTGTCGCCTTCGACGCTCACAGACACAACTTAGCTTTCCTTCGAAGGAGTAGCGTCACAACTGTGCAACATGTACTCATCTTCAGATCACTTGGCTACCAGGTGCGCTTTTAGTTCTTCCTGGCTTGCCTGGAACAAATATTTTGAAGGTAACCTACTTTCTAGCATCGTCTGGACTTGTAAGTCTTGCACCAGCAGTAGTCTGATGGATGGGCTCTGCCACAGTTGCTATACTTCTGTCTTTTCCGTTTTCCTTGTGCTGACCGTTAGAAAAAATGTTGAAAGGTTATTGAAATGTCATTGTACAACGTGAAGTGAAATTGAAATTGAAACGTGAAATGGAAATGAAATTGCAAGAACATTAGGGAATTGTTGAAACATTATTGAAGAAGGTGTTGACAAGTGTTGATAATTGGCCAATGAAATTTGTCCAAATATCATTGGGGCATTTATTTGTGAAGGATTATTAGTGTATTGTTGAAACCATGATGTATTTAAATGTTGAAAGCCTATTGAAAGATTCTTGAAGATGTGTTGAGTCTCAAAATTGAAAGCACATTGAGGTATTATTGAAATGTGTTGTTTGTTAATATTTAAAGCCCACTAAAGCATTGTTGCAAACCTGTTGGCTCTCAACATTGCCAGTCCTTTGAAATATTGTTGCAGCTGTGCTGAATGTGAACACTAAAATTCTGTTGAAATCCCTTCTGGTCCCAGTATGTATCTTTAGCAGTGCCTAAGACGGCACTTTTCTTAAATTACGTCTCAGCTTTGCAGTGTTGCATATACTTATCTTTGATATCATGTTGAAATGTTTGCTGCGAGAGCATAGGGGTTAAATTTAAACACAGGCGCTTTTGTATTGCAGGCCTCGGTCACCTCGCCTCAAAAGCATGCTCGTAGATTGCCTGTAAAAAACCTTTTGTAAAGCTGCTAGCAGTACTATTATACCACTTTTTCAATTGCCACATAGAATGGAGCTTCACGAACTCAAGAGTGCTGAACTGATGCAGACGAAAGCCATTTTTCTAGGTAAAGTGTTTATTTGTAACCAATCATCTGTGTAAACGTCCAACGATTTGTAGTTTGCGAACATCAGAAGCTTTTAAAAGCTATTGCATAGTACGAACTTTCTGCACCTTGACACCATAACAAAATTGAATACTGACAGGCCCGAATACTGGCCCGAATGTAAAACATATTTCCCAAAAGAAATAAATCATAAAAAATAAATTCCTAAATAAATAATTGTACAAGAACAATGACATGACTGTAAATAAGAACATTAAAAATTGGTACTTGCTTTCTCTCTTGTATAGTCAGTGGCACTATAGCCATAGTACAATTCGTTTGAACCCACAGTACTCACTTATACACTAATATGCAGGGTGGTTATCTTTAGGTTTCATGGAATTTATTAAAGACTGGGTGTTGCAACTGGCGTAATTCAGGATACAGAGTGCCAAACACCACTTGCATGAGAAATCAAGACGAACATTCAGCTAATTAACAAAAACGCTTTCTCATAAATTTCTATGAATTGCAGCCGGTAATTTTACAAGGTGCATGCACTTAGATTGAATTTCCAAATGATTCCAGTAACGAGACAAATGCGGTCAAACAGGCTGTAGAAATGACTATTGTTGCAGTTACTTTTTTAACAAAATGTACTGTTATGCATTGAAGCACAAAAGTAACTGGAATGCCCATGTATTTGGTCTCACATTGATGAAAAAATCTCGAAACTGGTATCATACTGGCAATTAATTTCAAGTGAACACGTCTTTAAAACGGAGTGGTTACAATTTGTAAACTGCAATATGTGCCGTAATGTTATAATTGAATTAGTAAATTCGTGAGAATCAGTTGAATGTGTTTCTCTTTCTTGCGGTAGTAATCTCCACCTTTGAATATTCTAGCTTAAAAACAAGAATTATGCTACCTGGCACGGGCAACGAAAAATAAAATATGTAGAAATGAAAAAGATCACTCTGTACAATCCTGCTTTGTTGGTTAAATGGTGTGTGCTAATTTCAGTAAGCCTTGTCTACTTTGAAACATGGCAATCGCATTAAGTGATGCTATGGGAGCACTTTTCTTAAGCGAATGTTAGGAGAGGTTGGCGCGTTTGTGGTGGCACCGGCTATTCCTTGTCACTTGGCAAACGAAACAAATTTGCGTAAAAAGGGAGAATCGTGACACAGAATATAACACTCAGTAGAACACCGGATCAATAAAAATATACAGTCTATTATGCAGTTTATTATGCTGCATTGCTGTTGCATGATCCAATTGACTTTATTGCCATCATAACGTCCTTATGCAGATCATTCCATATCAAGCGACTTATTCATATCGAATGCTTCAGATTTTTCTATGAAAAAAAAAAGCTAATGGTGACGTGCTGAAATACTACGAAATTAGTCCTTGTGCGAGTTCAATTTCAATTTTGTTCACTGCCACAAATACTAACGAAAGAATTCAAAAAAAGATCTCGTTTCATGCAAACATTAAAGCCACATCATTTCCATTACCAGAGGGTTCCTGTTGCACTTAAAATTTAAGCCATCTCATACCTAATGATTTTAACTAATGTATTTTAGCTAGAAAAATAAACCGTTTTTACGAAGGTAAGTGAAAAGCAGTTTTTGCTGAAGAACTCTGACATTGGCACAAATGCACTTGCAGGTGTGTCACTCCATGCCATATCAACCAACGTTTTTTGACACCACAGATATAGCTGGAAACGTTGCCACGTGTTTAATGCATTGAAAAACTCATTCCCCACTTTTATTTATTTTTGCTAAAAATTATGTAGCATTTTGGTGACAGTTTAGTTTTCCTTCTCAGCTGATCTAGAGGACATCTATCAATATTTTTTTCAAATGCTCATTGTATTGATTGAGGCCTTCAAATGGTGTCCATGGAAATACGGTGAAGTGATGCGACTGCCAAAATAGCCAATTTCTCAAATATTTGAATACGTCGAACGCTTTTGGCACAGGCAAAAGTGAGTAAAATTGCAAAGTGAAAATTTTTCTCGTAACAAAAAATTCAGAGGACAAAAAATAAATACAGAGTGGTAGCCCAGGAGACACAGTATAGCAAAAAACTATTAGAAGCTATCAAGGTTTAGCTGATCGCCTGTAATAAAACAGTAAAATTCAAATTTTTTGGCAGAAGCTTCATGTTCAAGGTAAAACAGCTTTGGCAGTTGGAAAACAAATATATTATACACTATTATATAGTTCTACATATCTGCTACGCATGTGTGAATTTAAAAAAGAAGGCATAATATTTAATTTCAAAAAATTCCTTTTTAATTTTTTGTCAGCACCGGCTTTTCTCGGACAAGCTTGCCGGCCGGGACACAAAGCTGGCTTCATCTGCAGCACAGATGACAAAGAAGCGGTGTTGGGGTCCGCATTTTATTGACAAGAGACGCACGCTCTAACGCAATAAGGCTTGTGCTTGGTGTGGGCCTGGTAAACCATACAGCCATTGCATATAAAATATCAATGTGTGTTAAATTCGTAAGGGAGTCCTGCAGTGCTAAGGGATATGTTTCATGCAGTTTACAAAAAGCAATAGGTGCTATTACGTAGACAAAATCTAGAAAAAGCGCCCGTATTGTTCATGCAATGCGACATGTCGCACTACAATGCCATGCGACGTACAGGGAGGAGGACACTTTGTCGCCTGCTCCCTGGAACCCAATCACGATGCAAGTAGAAAACACCTTCATAATTAAAGCTTAAAACATACACGAGTAAGAGCAAATTCTTGAGGTGTTGCGGGTTACTACTGTTTCGGAGCCGGAACAAGCTCGTCTCTAAAGGGCATGTGTTCCTTATTCAGTCGGATGTCATTGGCGACCACTTATCGCGTTCTTGTTAAAATATACGAGCCCAAACTGCGGCGCTTGACATCACCTGCCTTTGTAACGATAAAAAAGGCAGTCACAATTTGTTGACTAGTTTTGTGGCTAATTATAGTAACAATTTTACCTTGCTAGATGACAAGGCTTCATTTATTTATACTGTATGTATGATGCAGAAACGAACATTATAAATAATATGTCATCGCACCTAAAAACTATACCTTTCGTAACTTGTCGCATGCAAAACAGGTATGTAGGGCAATGCAGTGATGGGTGACACATACTTTGACATATACCAAAGCTTATTTGTTCTCCTTCAACACGAAGCTCCTTGCGAAACATTTCAACTTTACAGTTTTTTATCTATTCAACTAAACCTCCAAGGCTTCAAATACGTTGCAGCTATCTCAAGTCAACCAGGCTGTGATTCTATATATATTGTGCCTTATGCATTTCTCTGAATTTGAAGAAACAAATTCAAACTTTGCAATATCGACCGTCACACCAGTTCAGTCTCTTGTATGATCCATCCTAATATCTGGAATATAAAATTTCCCCTTGAAAAAGAAACGTGGGTCAGTGCCTCCTACTTCCAGGAAATTTGCGGTACATGAAGCCTGCAAAAATAAAAAAGACACAACAAGTTTTAAAAAGCAACTTCCACATGGAAGAACGTGGCATACATGCTCTCTTTATAACAAAATACATTTATGTATTTGTCTTGCTTTAGTACAACTTTCCACGGTTGCAGCTTCCCAGCATGACCATTTCAATTTATCCAATGTGGCGCATGATTCCACTACGTGTTAAATGCAGAAAAGTGCAAAGAGATACAACACACTGTAGCAAAATATCTTAATGAATATCCTCAATGTCGAAGATCTGAGCTTTGGTTGCTTAGAGACGAAATGGTGAAAACAAATTTCACATCGTTCATAAATAAACCTAAATTACTGACAACTAAAATTATTTCTCGTAACTGGTAATAAAAATGTGCAGCACTTCACTGTGCTTTCCTATGCTCCAAATACGATACTGTCACCTCAGTAGAATTGAGTGTAGCTTTATTTAAATTTAAGTTTTCTGACTTCAAATGCAATTGGAGTACATCTGTCGCCTTACATTGGCTTGGGGCTTTCTACATTAAAGAAAATACTGTTTACAGCGAAGTGTGTTTTCTGCCTCAACGACTGAACGACTGTTCTAATGACGATTCTCTGTATTTGTGCACCAAGCTGTTTACAGTGACACAGACAGAATGTGATTGATACGAAGGAATGCTCAGTCTTCTAAAAGCCATACGCCAGTGGACTGACTTCTTTAACCCTTTGAGGTTCACTGCGCTACGTTTGTGGTTGCGACGGAACATTTTGAAAAAAAATGTGCCTTTTCAGAACAAAGTATTGCCTAGCATCACACTGGAGGTGCTGCAATCTTCTGTGATTTCTAGAAAATATTCTTACTGTGCTGTGGCCCCTTGAGTTTATCCAAAACTGATTTTTCATTTAGCTCCTTTGTGTCTTTCACTTCAGTAGTTTGGGAGTGTTGCCACTTCACCTAGTTTACTAAAAAGAAATTTGTGTAAGTTTGAATACACAAAATAAATATGCTTCTTTATCCTGCAGAGAAAAACTGCAAATACTAAAAGGGGTTAACCGCTTTATTGTCACCTCAAAATTTATTTACCGTTTTTTCAAAAGTTACTCTTAAGAACATTTATCTGCAATAAAAACATTAGGATGGTGTCAATAGTGATTTCTGGGACCAAACAGAACAATGCCAGAAGCAAAGCGAATATTGGATTGCTTTTGAGTAAGGAACAGCTTATATCACAATTGTAAAATGATGTTCACATCCTAGTATTAATAAAGTTAGCAAGTTTTTGTCGCTGCATACTGTTATGCAGAGCTGTTTATTAAAAGCACAAATGGACCAGCAAAATGTTTCTTTATATGAACCGGGCTCTTCATTAAGCATCAATGATTGTTGTACAGCCTCTAAAGTACAGCTACTTAAGTTATGTAGCCTGGTCTGCTATTCGTACAAATTCCCACGTTTTATCTTTCTACTATGTTCTTGATGTTGAAAATTTACCGTACTTTGCATCAAGTTCTATGTTTCATTGATTTACAAATAGTGACCATTCAAAGGCCAAATCAAAAAGACACTATTCAATTCGAAAGTTTCGAGTATTTCCACACCACTAAAAATATACAACTCCTAAACTGGCGAGACATATATTCCCCAAAATGTGCTCCTCAACGGCCTAAACAATAGCGACGAGAAAGCTCATTATTCTTTTTGATAAATTTAAGCCCACTATCTACTTCGCAATGGTTCCTAATAACCCTGCAGAGAGGCAAGTTAAATAAGGAACCAGTAAACAATACTAACAATTTTAGATCGGGAGTAGTGGACATGGGCCAATGGTCTGTAAGAAGCTTTATATTGCTTATTATCAATTCATTAAGCATATGGGGAAAACCCACATAAATATAGTCTTTTTTTAAATCTTAGAATACAAAGTGATAAAGTCCATGATAATAAATACGTTAGGTGCTTAGAATGAGTAAGCCTGCACTAAACATTGTAATGTTGACAGTGATGCTAGCAACTCTGTGCCTGTTTTTTCTTTGATTGAAACACACAAAGGGAAATGCCACAAAACTTATGTTCCCTCTGCTTGAAAGGCTGCTGTTTGGCATCACACGGACCTCCTTCACGTTAGCAGCAACTTTAATTCAATGTGGTCTGTTAAAACTGGTGAAAAAATAGTATCACGTTACAGAACCTGGAGAGCTGTTCTGATTGCGGAAATATTGTGAACGTGCTGCTCCTCGAGCTTAGCTTAACCACACTCGAGCATAGCTTCTCCGGAATTCATGTATTAGCATAACACTGTCTGGCTACTTAAACATGCCCTCCACACCACTAGATTTGGAGTGTGTTCCACAGACAACTAGTCATTGCAATGTCAGCAAAGTAGCACTGCTAACGTGCAAATGTGGCTCATTTCATCTGGTGGAGTCACCAAAAACTTCTAGCATGAAGGTAGCTTTTAAATTTTACAAGCATTTGAGTATGGTGCATTAGACGCTTAGGATCATACGAACAGTCATTCCAAATTGTAGGCTATTGTAGCAGACAACTGCACAAATGGGCTACTTGAAAGTCGTTTGTTAACCCTATGGCATGTTCTTAATTTTAGAAACGTGTGAATGTAAAAATGCAACAGGAAAGGATATATGGTACTTGCCTATACCAGTGTTGAACTTGATAGGATCGTGAGCCTCTTTTGCCCCTCGGTGTTATTTCTAAAGAGCAAATGGCCCATGAGCTCCTCCTCTGTGAACATATGGTGAAGCAAGGCCCTTGCAAACTTTCCTGGTCCACCATGTCAGGTCATGGTAAGCTGTGCCCGAATAATCTTCTCAATGCGCACTCCTCCAACCTACGCAAACCTGCATGTTTTGTAAATGTCAGCAAAGCAGTTTCAATCCTTGCAAGTACATTTATATCACAGCCCTACTGCAAATTAATCCCAACAGTACCTGTTTCAGATCTAGATTGCTAAACTCACTTGACTTCCTACTAGCTTCTTATGCTGCCTGGAGGCGAAGTGTTTCAGAAAAACAAGGATTTATCCATCACAAAGAAGAAAAATAATAAGTAAACCGAAGTATCCAAAGAATCTAGTATTATTTATTGTGATTAGCATTCTTACAACGCTTCACTCATTTGTGTCAATGGGTAGCCCATGGTTTAATGGCAAGAGATTAGGCTGCTGTGTTGAGGAAAGTGGGTTCATTATCAACCACCAGAACAGCTTAGGTGACTGGGTATGTGACCCTGGGCATATGCCACTTTGCAGTGAATCTCTTTCGCGCTACCTTCGATAACTGCTGCTGCTTGAGTTTGTAAGCAGCATTAACAGCTCGACGGGGGACATGGCTTTCGATCGTTACTAAGATTACCACAACACACCAGGTTCGCTTGCTGTGCTCCAGAAGTAATATGCGAGATTTCACTACACTGTACAAAAGGTGCATAAGCCAAAAGAAAGTACGTGCCAAACATCACCTAACCAATTAAATTTATTGACTCGCAAAGCACAGGCTGCACAAGATTACGGAGTGAACTCAGAAGTTTGTGGACAATCATTTAAAGTCCACGTCAGGGACCTCTAGGGAGACTCGGTCATTTTCTTCATGCACGTCATCGTGTCCTCACACACTGTATTACAATGCTATCTGTATCGTGAGTGCCACCGTTGTAATGGTCATAACGTATAAGCACTAATTAAAATCTAAGTAAAAATTTATATCTATTAATTATTAAATATTTATGGAGAGTACATTGAGCACGAGTTTTTGCAGACGTGATCAACGCTACAGCTTAAAGGAGCACTAACGAAAAATGTAATTTAATAAATTTTAGTGTTTTACGTGCCAAAACGACAATTTGGTCTTGAGGCATGCCATAGAGGGGAACTCCAGAATAATTGTGACCACCTCGGACGGCACGGCACACGCGTAGTTTTGCATTTCACCCCAATCAAAATGATGTTGTTTGATCCTGTGACCTCGTGCTTAGCGACGCCGTGCCAACACCACTAAGCAAACACGGCATGAAACTACTAAAAACAAAAATAATTTCAGATGTATCTGTAAATGGCGTTCCTACAAATGAAGAGATTCACTCGTACCGTGACAAGAGGCTGAGTAAACTGTAAAAGGAGCCAGAGAAAAGATTGGCGGCAGTGCTGCCTTGAAGTCGCCCCACCAGCTTGCTGTGACGTCATGGCTTTTGATGGTGTCTACTTATGTGTAGTATTTTTTTTACAAATGAACGTGTTTTTCACTGTATTCCAAGAAAGCCAAAAACTCAATATTAAAAGTGTCAGGAACTTTCACTGAACCAAAACGACCAAAGCTTCTAAAATACTGGAAATCCACGACGTGACAATGAGGTGGCAGCCCGAAGATCTAGGTGCGATACCCAAACAAAAATCTAACGTTGAGCTTTATTTTCCCTAAAAATCAACCAACTACCAAGAAGTTAAGAAGAACAGCTGTATAAAACGATGCTTGTTTATTTTAGGGTGTCATTAGTGTCGGCTTAACACAAAATAAGGAATAAACTAGGCTACGTAATAGGATAACATGCATCACTGGTTCTCATTAAGGTAGGATTGTCAGTATAGCAAAGGACATGCACTGGCTGCCCCAGAGGGGAGCCTTGCCCACCTCCCCTCAACCTCTCAATTACCAATTGTTTTATGAGCAGTGATGGAATTTATGCATCTTAAGGAGGCAAAATGTCAAGGAGATTCATGCTGCGCTGGAGTATGTGGTGACTGGCGCTGCACACAATCCAGCTCGGCATCAAAGCTCGTTGCTGAAGCAACTTTCTCAATTGGTGCAGCTCTTTTGGTTTTATACGCCTAGCAGTGCGCAGTTGTATGGCATAGGTTATGATACCTTTATTCTGGTAAAACTGGAAAGATGTGCACTGATGTAGATCAATAATGTGCACACATAGTCTCTGAGCCCGCCTTTTATATAAGGCATGTACACTGAAAAACAGCACGCTCTACGTTGTATATGCTCACAAACGACACTGAAATTCACTCCCAGTCCCGCTGCAGTTGCAAAGTCTTTCAGCTGAGTGCTTGAAGGCACTATGTCTGCTATTGAAGGCACTGTGCACCAATTGATCACTGGAGCAAAAGCTTGCAGTTGCATCAGCAATGAGCTTTTTTTTCTGCTTCCTGCAATATATTTTCATAGCATCACTGCATTTGATCCTGGTGACGCTACAGTATGAATGGCCAAAAGAGTTCACCTTTCGCATTCCAGCTTTGGTATCTCCCAGCTCATTTTGAATCTGAAAAAAATGTAAGCAATAAAACGGGAAGCCACGATGCACCAAAAGCAACAATTCGAAGAGCTACATGGACCATTGGGTTGACATAAATGGACGGATATAGATGACTGATTGAAAACGCTAAAGTGTGGCTGCTCTTGTCAATGGCGGTGTCAGCTGATCACATAATGTATTTCTCATTCCTCTCCATATTTAAAAAATATTTCTGCTTATCTATTTAACTGTTATGGCCATATCTGAAAGATGGCTCCTTCATATAAAACCACAGTGTTGCATTTGTTTACTCCCCGTCGACCTGATGCTACTAAAGTCTTGCTTCTCTCAAAGAAAGTGTTTCAGTATTTTACAGAATTTCTCTACAGACAACGTATTATTCCATGCTTGGGGCAGAGCGTCATTTAGTTCACAACGATGAGCTTCCCTATCAATCTGTTCTCTCTATAGTGCTCGAAATCAAAGCAAAAAGCTTGTTGACATAACTAGCTAATTCTATGGTCACAAGAACCTTTTCTAAGTATTGATGTTTCTGTTGCCGATAACGTATACATGCCGCCTGGAAACACAATCAGACGACATGGCAGATATGCTGAGGCATGTCGTTCCTTTACAATTCAAAACTTTCTTCAATCAATCAGTCACTGAAGTACGAAATGCTGAAAATTCATGCTATTACGTTATCTTGAATTTTCTATCCCAGTAAAATAGGACCTAGAATGCCATGGAATCTGCATTTTCAGTGAATGCAAAGAGCGCCTACGCGAAGCCGTTTGCGCGCAGCACTCGATGGCAAGGCGCATACCTTGATGATTTCGCAGCACTCGGTGGCACCACCCTTATTTTATCTCACGTATCACATAGAATCACATGTACACCCTTGAAATTCTTATTTGTTATCGCGAAATAGCCTACTCCGTGTTTTCTGATCGCGTGAACGTCGGCCACCCGGCGTGTCAGTCGATCTTGAAGCGAACAGCGCAACCGAATATATTTTCGCCGATCCCACCGCCCCTCGTTGCTACAAGGACGCTCACACGCCAAATACCAGATGGCGTGGTGGAAGCGAAATATCTTCGATTACAGTACAGTTCCGGTGGTTTCACGTCTCACTGTTGTGCGCCCATTAAAAAGGCTAACTCAATCGGTGCTCGAACACCGTACCGGAAATTGTGGAGTACAACATGACCTGTTTTAGCTGGGATCACATAGCTGCGGTAGGTCATCACAAGCGGAGTGTGAAGTTAAACCATGACTAACCTCCATGCTCGATGTCACAAATATAGTCCTGTACAACCAATTCTCGCAAAGGAAGAATAGTACTAGGAATGAAATCTAGACATGAAGAGCGCGGACGACAGATACAGGCGCTGTACGCATTTTCGTGCTTTTGTTTGCCGCGTAGCAATCGAAGAACAAGGAGAATTCGAAACACTCACTCACCTTTGATGTCGCTGAGTCAGAAGCGACCAGGTTGATCTTCGAGGCAACAAGCCCAAAAAGCGAGCAACACGAAGGAATATCCCAAAGAAGTCACAGCGAAGAACACAAAGAACGCAGTAAACGCAGGAAGCTATCAAGCAAACGGCGCGCACAAGCTCCCGGAATGCGCCGAAGCGTCAACAGCCCAAACGCGCAAACCTACAAGTATAAGCATACAGATACACGCTAAATCATCATGAAATGTAACATTTAATCATATTTTGTAATATATATTATTGCTGAACAATTGCTGCGATTTGCTAGTGTACGTAGGTTTTCTGGTTCGCTTCTTAGCTGAACTACTTTCTTTATCGCAGTAACGCAGTGCACCGGCAGGAGCTAAAGGACTGCGCAGTACATGGCGCAAAATTCAAACGTCACAAACGCCGCACCATGTGTGCGCGCACAGTTTTCGTTGCTTGGATTGAAAAAGAAAAATAATGCGTGCAGCAACCATGCGAACTGAACTATTCACCAAAAAAGTACAGAAATGTCGCTGTTTGCGCTTGTTAGTTTGACTTCATGGCAATTGCCAGATGGTCTGTCGTGTGATTCTGTAAACGTTTGTGTGTGTGCTTCTGCGCTATACGATTTTTCACCGTCAAAGTATAGCAGCGCAGATTGTGCTTGGTGGCAAATGAGGTTCCCAGCACATTGACACAAAAGGCTTTGGCCTCCATGTAAAAAATGAGCACCCTATCATAGATATCAGCCAAGCTTTTCGTTTCTTTCTATTGTGCTCTAATGGGTAACATTATAGGGAAACGCTCTTTACAAAAACGACGTTCACTACTTTCTTTGCGGCACCTGCCGTGGTGGTGTAGTGGCTGAGGTATTGCGGTACTAACACGACTGCGCGGGATCTAATGCCGGCTGCGGCGGCTGAATTTCGATGGGGGTGAAATGCAAAAACGTCCGTATACTGTTTGTTCAGTGCAGGTAAAAGTCCCCAGTTGGTCAAAATAAATATGGAGTATCTTACTACGGCGTGGCTCATAATCAAAGCGTGGTTTTGGCAAGTAAAACCCCAGACTTGAATTCTGTTAACTTTCTCCGCCATCTTGCTTATATTTAACATGGAGGCAATGCCGCTTCCTAACACGCAGCCAGGGCACTGGCTGCGTCCCACAACTATCGCATATCCACACGATCCCACAACCTTCGCATATCGCGTGCGATTCTCTACTCATTTTCCATTATTCTCGCTTCTTACATAACGAGGGTCTCGAATCCGGCAAAATTGCCGCCTTCATGTAGCATGTGGGGGTTTACTGACCGGTTACCATCACCAAAAAAAAGATCGCGTTCTCGTGACGCCTGCGGCAGCAAGGACTTTCCACATCAGAGGCCAAGGTCTGTGAGCGTTGGTGCAGGAACACTCCCAGAGTTCTACTAGGAAACATAAATACCCAAGGAAGTGGATGGGCGGACGGGGCCGCGGTAGCTAAATTGGTAGCGAATCGCGATATTCGAAGGTCATGGGAATTCGCCATCTGCGGCAAATTGTTTTTCATCCACTTTCACTTTCATGAATTTATCGTTATTTCATTTAATTTATTAAGCTGAAGTAATTTACCCTATGTTGTCCTAGATGTCAGTGCTTGTTGGCTTCTTATCATATATACACACACACACATATATATATATATATATATATATATATATATATATATATTCATGTACAGGCCGGTTCAGTACCTTCAATCGCCGACGTACCTACAGAGTGGACAGGGGGCTTCCGACCAGTAAGGTTAAGTTGCTTTCGCATCTTTACGTTACTGACGCAGACAGACCATCTGCGGCAAGGGGCATTGACGTCCTGTCGGCTCGGCAGATACGTCTATGGTTGAAGTAACGTGAAGCAACACCCTTGTATATATGAAATGTTGATTATTTGATCAATAAAACAATAAATATGTGCAAAAGACGCACACATACACATGTGCGTGTGTTTTTCACATATACTTCGAAACTCAATATTCCTCAATAAGATTCCATGGACTTCAACAATAAGTTAACATAATTTAGTCAATGACTTCATTGTTGGGAACTAGACAACACTGGCTCAATAATAATAAATACTATTCAACTATATGGCAAGAGTATTAAGTCAACGACTTTTCTGTTGTGAGGCTCCAAAGAATTTTATTGTTGAATTATTGCTCTGTGCTTTGAGAAAATGTTGCGATATTGATGAAAGGCTTTTCAATCAGCAATTCATCAAGAATTTGCCAACAATATTTCAATAGTCATTCTTATAAGGGAAGCCCTTAGTCTTGTTTTGCCACGCCTTTTTGGTCGCAGCGTTGGCTTCCTAATTATTACTCCTTTGTCACTACAGCGCACCCTGTTGCGTGGCCAGTTCCCTATATAACGCAACGTTACAGGTGCCTTGAAATGTTAGGCCTTCCGTGGTGAACAGAGGTCGGTGTTTCTTCATTGCTAATGCCTGCTACCAGCCTGTCTCACAAGGAATCCTGCAGGAAGTCTACAAAATTGCATTTTCGAGCTAGGTGCTTTAAATCGAGTATAAAAGTTCTATACTCTTGTGCTCCACTAGAACTCTGCATTTGAACTTGCACCTTGAGAAGAACTGGTTCCTTGAGGAGAACATTGACTTGTGCGAAATTCTTGTCTCCAGAAAGTGCTGGAACTACCAGATTCTTGATGACTTGACACGCCTCTCTGTCTAGTACCGTTAAGAAAACTCAGAGCTTCTTTCCTTCGCTGATATCATTGGCACTGACGACATGTAACAATTGTTTGAAGTAGTAATGAAGGTTCTGTACTTTGGGGCTGTGCTCATCTATTCTGCCAAGACCCGACATATCTTCACTTCCGAAACGTAATACAGTTTACTTATCATGTCGCTGCCTTGTTTTGTGCATGGGATTCGTTGTCCACTGCTTGCCCCTCGCCTCCTACCACTTGCAGTCTATAGTGGTTTCCGATGTGCGTCGTCCCATCTTGCCCAGACACGCTTGGCAAGCGAGTCCCGATGGATCCCACCTTTGTCGCCAATGTGATAACTACGACGAACATCAACGAAAATAAGCTGCTTATTTCCCAGCGCATCGCATTCTTATAGCCCACTGCTGCCGTGCCACGCGCAGCTTATCAGGAACGCGGAATGACTATCATAACAGCGGCTCGCCAGGCGTTTGCGCTATCACACACAAGGTACCCTTGTTTAGTGGACGGCCTAGAAGAGTAAGAATGTATGCTGCACTTCGGCGCACGTACGTGCCCGCGTGGCACACACGTTTGTGGTGGCGGTGCTTGTGTAACCTCGTCGAATGTCTGTTGGGTCGGTGCTACTAATATAACGTCTGCACCATCTTCGCTTTTCTTCAACTTTCACAGAGTGGAATGGAGGCAGTTATCTTCTCTATTTTTTGTTGCTATCACGTACACATGCACCTTGCCTGCCTGAAAATGGGGTTCATACATGTGGGCCTGTCGAGAATGGCCAATGGTGAGTTGAAAACCTGCCCCAGGGGAATGACGAAAGCCTCATCAGTTTGAACTCCCTGCTAGTTGCACAAGAATGACACGCCCTCATTCTCTTTTGCACTGTAGTGTTACCACTATAGAAAAGCCGAGATGCACAATATGCCTCATTTATCTATGTACAAAAATCGGATGGATATTGCACAGTCTAGGTATCCTTACGTCGTTGCTTGAAATTTTGGTAACATTTAATTTTTGCTCAGACTATAATTTCAGAGCATGAAAGCAGCTGCGGAATAGAAGTTTTGTGTCGGCAGTTGGATGATCTTGCTGTATTTTAAAGCAGGAACCATTGCGTAGTCGTTGAAAATCATCATCATCATCATCATCAGCTTGGTTACGCCCACTGCAGGGCAAAAGTCTCTCCCATACTTCTCCAACTACCCCAGTCATGTTATCAATGTGGCCATGTTGTCCCTGCAAACTTCTTAATCTCACCCGCCCACCAAAGTTTCTGTCGCCCCCTGCTACGCTTCCCTTCCCTTGGAATCCAGGCCGTAGCCCTTAATGACCATCGGTTATCTTCCCTCCTCATTACGTCTCCTGCCCATGCCCCCATTTATTTTTCTTGATTTCAACTAAGATATTGTTAACTCGCGTTTGTTCCCTCAACCAATCTGCTCTTTTCTTATCCTTTAGCGTTACACCTATCATTCTTCTTCCCATAGCTCGTTGCGTCGTCCGCAATTTAAGTAGAACCCTTTTGGTAAGCCTCCAGGTTTCTGCCCCGTACGTGAGTACTGGTAAGACACAGCTGGTTATGAACTTTTCTCTTTAGGGATAATGGCAACCTGCTGTTCATGATCTGAGAATGCCTGCTAAACGCACCCCAGTCCATTTTCATTCTTCTGATTATTTAAGTCTCATGATCCGGATCCACAGTCATTACCTGTCCTAAGTAGATGTATTCCCTTACCACTTCCAGAGCCTCGCTGCCTATCGTAAACTCCCGTTCTCTTCCGAGACAGTTAAACATTACTTTAGTTTTCTGGAGATTAATTTTTAGACCCACCCTTCGGCTTTGCCTCTCCAGGTCAGTGAGCATGCATTGCAGTTGGTCCCTTGAGTTACTAAGCAAGGCAATATCATCAGCGAATCGCAAGTTACTAAGGTTTTCTCCATTAACACTTATCCCCAATTCTTCCCAATCCAGGTCTCTGAATACCTCCTGTAAACACGCTGTGAATAGCATTGGAGAGGTTGTATCTCCCTGCCTGACGCCTTTCTTTATAGGTATTTTGTTGCTTTCTTTATGGAGGATTACGGTGGCTGTGGAGCCGCTATAGATATGTTCCAGTATTTTTAAATACGGCTCGTCTACACCCTGATTCCGCAATGCCTCCATGACTGCTGAGGTTTCGACTGAATCAAACGCTTTTTCGTAATCAATGAAAGCTATATATAAGGGTTGGTTATATTCCGCACATTTCTTTATCACCTCATTGATAGTGTGAATATGGTCTATTGTTGAGTAGCCTTCGTAGGTGTTGAAGGTATAGGTTGCTAAAGAGAGTATATCACTGTGCACTCTCTGATATGACATGCGTTATTTGATGCTAGTTAAAAAGGTAATAATCTAAAAAATAAAAAAGTTATCATTTATTTATTCAATCAATGCATTAAAATGGTCTACGGAAAAAAACATATGTAGGGAAGCGACTGTAAGCGACTTCAACAATAGGTTTGAGGAGGTCACTCTCCCTGCATTGACAGTGCCCCAACGGTAGAACCAATAACATATATCCCTACCATTGGTAGTGACTACAAAAACCACATCAGAAATTTATATTTGTGCAGTCCCATTATTAGTCGTCACGGAATTCTCGAAAAAAGTAGCAGAAAATAGAAACTATCGCGACGATGTTACCGTCATTCACTCCTGTAACTGTGCTAAGGCGATTGCTACAACAATACTGAAGGTGAAATTGCCGCGCTCATTTATTCAGGACGTGTAGAAAAATTAAACGCAATTCAGGATTACTTCTTGAAAAAAAATGATCAACGTCCCCAAACGGGTAGGCGACGCGGTAGAACACGAACAAGATGCAGATGGCAGCTCAATCGAGAATACACTTGTCGAATACACGTCAACGAGTCATGGCAGCTGTGGGGGCGATCCTGCTCTCCAGCATGGACAGTTGTAACAGCGGCCTACAGTTTTTGTTTCTCACTATTTTCGTACACAGAAAAACATTTTTCACTGGCAATACTGCCCCTCAATAAGGTCTGCGAATATGAAAGCGATGGACGCCTGATATGCAATCCTCTTGAACTCTCGCAGTTCTTATTCATACTATGAGGCACGTGTTCATGACGGCAGCTTAGATTTGGCAACAGGCTCATGTGCATATATAATGTACGTGGTGAGGTACACAAATACCTAATACAACGTCAAGCAATAAAATAACACACCCAGCGAGCAGTGCCGACACCATGAGCCTGCTCGGAACTTCCGCGTCAAGCCCAAGGCTTTTTTTGCGCTTGTAAACGCTACTCTTTCATTTGTCGGTATCGGCGAATTATCCGCGTAAAGGTACACAAATCATAGATACTAAGTCCTTTAGGTGCGCCCGTAAGATATATTGGGTGATGACAGGCAAAAATAAAATTTATTGTAGCGCATGGTTTCCTTCACGGATGTAAGGAAACCATGGCCTGTTGATATCGCTAGCCCAGCGCTATAGCTTGTGGGATGCGCCAACGTGACTGCCACATTAAGCCCTCCCACAACCCCACCCCTATCTCTCATACCCGTGCGGGTAGGCTAACCAGACGTTTAGTTCTCTCCATGCTGAAGTGCCGGCATGTTGGAAGAAGGCGAGGGAAGGGGAGCGAACATAGGACTTCGCTCTGCATCCGGAAAGGGTATGATTACTATTGAAGGGAGACCAACCATCCACGCATACATGGAGCAGATGCACCTGAATGAGATACGCAACTACCATACAGAAATTGGCACACGCGAGAGCATAAACAACATTTTCACGTCGGCCACGCCGCGCACGGCTCAATCGACCGCTAAGTTTCAGTACTAGGGGAAAGTCGCCGTTCAGATATCCTATCACGCGTCACCGTTACAGTACATGTCCCCGCGGCAACAAACTGAATGTAATGAGAAAGGAACTTAAGCGGCGTTTCATCTTGTTAATATTTCCCTTGAATAGTGGTGATGGCGGATACTTTTCTGGTGTAACAGAAATTCGTTACAGAGATTATGAGAGACATAAATGGTTTTGTTCATGTGATAACCTAAAACACGGTACTGTATGATCTGCAGCAAGACACAAAGCCAGTGACGTCCTTCTGCTTATATGGCTCTGTACATTTGTTGTTTTGTATATTGTGATAACAATAGCGCTTAAGTGCTCAAATGTGCTGGAAAGCTTAAAATAATCATTGGGAGAGGCCTACCAACCATCAGGTGCGTCATCGATGCACAAATTTTAAAGATGTGCCTTTTGTCACGTGACGAAAAGCAGGGCACACTTATTTATTTATATTTTGTTGATTTATTTGTATTTTGCTTTTCTTAGAACCCTCACTATACTTAGTGGTTTGTGGTAGAAGTGAGGAGTTAAAAATTCTATGCGAAATCTAGGAATCGGGAAGGAAACTGGAATGCACAGAACACCAAAATAAAGATGTAGAAAGGAAAACTGGTGATAATTCAAAAACAATAGGCAAAGTCAGTTACACATTACGGGAGCAGATTAATACGCCAAAGTATGCTATAGCGCACAGACAATGTTCTTGCTTAGTAATTATATCGCATTTTGCTTGATACTGTTTGATTTCATTTCAGAAAATGCATTCTGAATAACATTGCGGTTACTGATGCTTACCAATGATGTAGGTACCCTAATCCGATCAATTGAAGTTCCAGATGCAAATAAGTGTGAGCACGTGACGGTGTTATGGCACTACATTAATCTTATGTACATGATCAGTACGCGAAAAAAGATAAGGCACCGGGTGGATCTTAAGGGTGCTGAGAGATGCATTCTGCTAATATAATAATGGAAAATAAAAATCCGTGATTTCGTCTTATGGAGGGACTAAGGGTGGTTTTCAGTAATGTAACGCTAGCAGTACGAGAGTGGTTAATTATAAATAAATGTGCAAAGCTATATTGTACCGCTCCGAGTTACTGCTCCGAGTAAAGCTAAAATTGTGGCCTCATGTGGATCCCAGAGAGATTAAGAATATTCTAACAGAGGAGGGGGGACATTGCATGCGGTCCACAACAGTAGCTTTAATGGGACTGATGTAGCGAAAAATATTTTGAACTAAAATATGAACCAGTTTTTTTTGTATTCTAGGTATAGTAGATGTTTTCTTTTTGAAAGATTGCCATTTATATGAACGCCAACTTAGAGGGAGGCATTTGAGGCTTGATTAGGGTGGTCACTGAGGGCGTATACAGTACGTACATTGACGATTGTTTAGCTGCAGGCAGCAAGTAAGGCACCATGCATGGACGTTGTTTACGTCAGAATAAACAGACATTTCATCAGAATGATTTTTTACTTTCAGATACGCAACACAATCGTCAGCAAATAAAAAAATTGTGGGAAAGTATTAAAAGGTACGTTCTTCACACATAAGAAAAACAACCAGTTACCAACCACGGAACCCTGTGCAACGTCAGATTCAACTGGAGCTGTGGGGGATGTGGAATGATTTGTTGCTACAAAATTAAAACGCGAGGAAACGATGGCTTTAATGCAATTAAATACCCCAAGATCAATATTTAGTTCACTTCATTTGTGTAGCAGCAGTAGATCGTTAGCCTTGTGAAAAACGTTCAAAATACACAGGAATATGCAATCTGTCAGTAAAGTACTGTTTAATATGCATGCATTTTTTAGTGATGCATAGCAGCTAGTCCAAGAAGAAAAAATCGGCCATTTCAGATTGCCTATATGTTAAAAGCTGTCTTAATAAAACTTAATCAATCAATAAGCGAGCTATAGATACCACAGATCCCTTTCAGATTGAAGCAGTAATTATTCGCACCTCAGTACGCAGCAGTTCCTCGCCCTTTGGCAGGCAGCGATAGCACATAGCTGCCCTCTTAAACTCATGCCCCGGATCGCTGGTGTCTTCGAATAAGCAGTTGGCTGCTGTGTCTCTGCGTAGATGCAAAAGGAAAGGTGTGTAAAGACTTAGGATACTGTGTTTTCACAAAAAAAGAAGGTGCGTGAGCGCTCTATTGGTGTTTCACTTAAGGTGAGCCAAGCTTTAAAATAATGCAAATTCTGCCTAGCAGGACACAACCAAGGTAATGCTGTTTGCCCTCGCTTGGAGGCACTCGGTTTATTTTTCGCATTGCACTTAATTAGATCAGTAGAGCTAACTAAATATTCAACTTTCTAAATATTTTAATTAGGTGAAAAGTGTCCTGGAGAAAATTGCAGAGCAACATGAAAAACTCCCGATGCAGCTTTCCGTGGCTCAATACGTACCATATAGAAGTGTTTTTCCCCAGCTTGAAAGAAGCCTGCGATAAAGCGCAAAGTGCCTCGAGCAGCAAGTCGCGCGGCATTATTTCTAGTATTCGCGGGCTTCTTTCACGCTAGGAAAAACCCTCTGATATAGCACGTATTGCGCAACAGAAACCTGTATCAGGTGTTTATCATATTGCTTTATAAATTTCTCCTATACATTTTTCATAGAGTTATAATAATTGAAAAGTTGAAAAAGATTTAAGACAAATAATCTAATTGGGTGAAATGCAAAATTTATTCTGAGCAGCGGCAAACAACGTTACCTTGATTCGGTCCAGCTACGTGGAATATCTTTAGTCTGGCTCAAATTAATTGATAGACGCTGTATGTAGATTCCTTTTTTCCGTTCTACGTAATATAATGAAGCGTTGACTTTATACTTTATCATATCTATAGATGTCATCAGCACGTAGAACACCTACATCAGCGTTAGCTAGAAATCAAACAGTTGTCCAGTCGCATTGCACTGTCGACATCTTTCAAAATAATGTGTCAATTGTCCGCTTAGGTGTGCCTTTTTCTTAAGGTAAAGTCATGTCACTTTCAATCATCATATGGTTGGATGTATTTTCATCGCAGACTAACAAAAAATCACACTTCAGAGGTGACATGCAACGTCCATTCGAGGCGAAAATGCGTGTCCTTAACTGAAACGTAGAAACCATAAGATAAAATCCAGTGTTTCTATGTGTGTGTGTGTGTTACATTCATTTGAAGGCAGCAAATAATAAAGTCGAGGGAAGAATAGGAGTAAAATATAATTGACGGTTTTTTGAAGTGCAGAAATGATAACCTAAAGGTAACTGAAATGAAACACATAAAATCTACTCAAGGCGTTTTATTGTACTACAAATTTGCTGTTGTGGCTGCCTTGTTGCACGTCTTTATTCATGGGCATGCGAACGTAGCAGCTAGTCTGGTTCAGTGCCTGTGCCAATAATTCAGGATCACTATGATGCAACACCGAGCCCTTGGCGCAATAACACATGCGCACACGCTACGCAGCCGCAGTTTTTTCTTAATGGTCTTAGCAAGTTGTTGACTGGTGCGGTACTTTCGTCCGAACTCGGGAACCCCACTTTCTAAGATTGAAGATGCTCTAGCGAGTAGAAATGCTTGAAAACCTTGTTCACGGATTTTAAAGGTATACTGAAAAAAATCATTAAACAAATTTATTTTTAGAGAAAGTCTGCGCAATCTGAGGGGTAAAGTACACGCGAAATTACAGCGTTTCGGCAACCTGAAACTTACAGAACATTCCGCATCTAGTGCTTTTAGCATGTTTATAGGCGCTATGCAAAACAATTTCGCGTGCTTAGCAACGAATTCCTTCGCCTCAAATTAGTCTATCTACTGTAAACATTGAAGAATATGCGCCATAGTATCCAATCCATCTTAATTTGATCTGACGTTTGCGAGCCTTATGTTTTTTTGCCTGTACATTTCAAAACGTACATTTGCGCTATGCACTCTTTTCACCTAGTCTCGTTCCCTCTCTCTTGATTCTTGTTCTTGTATGTGCTTTAATGTATTCCGTTGTATATAGCCACTGCATGAAGTTCATTTGAAACCCACTCCTGACTAGATCGCGATGCGTATACCATAGGTATTCATATCGAAAGATCACTCCTTCTAAATAACAGTCGCTACAATATTTAATTTAGACAGGGCGCGATAGAACAACTGTGCGACTTATTGAAGTTCCTAAAGAAGTACTATGACTAGTACTTAATTTTTTTGATCAACCTTAATAAACTTGACCCTAGTAATGTTCACTCTCAAATGATCTTTAAGAAGTCTCTCATTTGATTGCAATTTGAACTCTGTGCATTACATTTACACTCTCTCGGAGACCAGAAAACGCGCACATAGTAATTTTGAACACTTTCATACCAATGAACACCTTAGCTCTGTTACGCGTGATACACAATAAACCTCAAGTGTCGCCTGCGCATTGATTACTCGTTCTGTGTAAGGTTAGATTAGTAGCGCCAGCGTACCTCTACAAATTTGCTAATTTATTATTGTGCTAACAGCGTCAATAAATAAACTTACTCCAGAAACTTCCCAATGTCGACTTTGCTGCAGGAAGAGTAGGACGGATTTGATATTGGTATCATGAGTGGGCTCATTATGTATCCCACGTCGAAGCAGCTGACTGCGCTACCTTCACCATCGTGCACAGCTCCGATTCTGAAAGAAAGTTTCATTGCCATAATTTTATTTCCATTAATTTATCATTTCTTTCATTCAATCAGTAAGTGCAAGTAATTTCCCCAGTGTTGTCCTTGGTGTCTTTGTTTGTTGGCATCTTATGATATCATTATTTAATGTTGCACCCCCTCAGCGTTAACAGAGCGGCTTTTTTGCAAAACTAGGCAAGCTAAATTTTTCCTGGCTTTATAAGAATGTTATCTTTTATTATGTCGCTTCAGCTTTGCCATTATTGCTGCGATTAGCAATCATGAATATGCATTAGTGATTTCTCCTTGTAGCATGGCTATCTATCATGCGTATTGTTACGGAGAGCGTGATATAAATAATATAAATGCCTACGATTATTAGGAGATCAAATTCCCACCACCACATGATAAATGTAACAGGAACGAAACCGTGACCTTATGTTTCCTGCAAACACACACTTGACCTAGCCTGGCCTTCTTACCCCACTGTTACCTAGCTTTATACCAGACTGACACGTGTAAAGCGTGCGGACACAGAGCAGCGCGGCGACGCATAATCTGTCATTGTGCTGCCGACAACGGTACCGAAACCACTGGCGTTCACGATGCATCCATAACGGCAAACGTTACCAGAATAGAGGAAGCATTGAGCTCGCACCTTGCCGACGCCGCTTCAGCCTGCAGGGACCGCCGGAGATTTTCTCAGTCAACGTCGCCGCCGCTGCGAGGTGGCCGTCAAACCTTTTGAGCTGGAAGACCAGCCATGGGCCGTCCGGAAAGCCGAAGATGCCACTCGAGTTTAAACACTTTGAGCCACCACCTGAGGCCACCACAACCAAAAGTGCTGGACCATTTCTTTTCTTTAAAATTTATTTTCTTGTTTAATATATATCCCGTGCTCTTCGGAACCAAACGCGGGTGCGTCACATACGTTCAGACACGCCCAATGGGCGAACTTCTTCGCGGCGCCACTAGATGACGCAGTATTGGAAGATGGGAGCCCTCCTACATGCAAGCCCAATACATTACACTTCGTGGCTGTGACAGTTAGTCGCTGATCACATTAACGTTAACATGCATGGAGAGATGGGTTCGGTCAATCAATTGTGAAGTCAATTTAAGAAAATGGCTGCGCATACATTGTTTTGAGATGATTGGGGATGTGTCCAATGAAAGATTGATGATGTGCACATGCAGTTCAATTCGAATTGTAGAAAATACAGGAGAGAGAGAAAGGGACAACATTATTCGTCAGAGTAGGAAGCTAATTCATGGGCTCGTCAGGAAGGCCAGGTGGCCGCCAGGCGATGCGTGAAGACGGCCTGTTCGTATCACCCCACGGCTCGGAGTTGCACGTCTGGGCTGGAGCTAAGCAACACTTCCTCTCACGATGAAGGGGAGGGAGAGGCAAGGACAACAATGGGAGGGACGTCTTCCTCACAGTCCCAGAGAATGTGACTTAGTGTAGAAAATACTAAAGAAATGTGGACATGCGTGATGCGGATGTCGTGGGGTCGGTTTTGACCGGCGAAAAAAACAACATATATATATATATATATATATATATATATATATATATATATATATATATATATATATATATATATATATATATATATATATATATATATATATATATATATCATTCCGGCCCTTTCTGGTATATCGTAAACTTTTATTGATCCTGATTATTTGCTGTGCTAGCGTATATTAATAATAATGCGTTTTATATTGTTCAATACAGGAGGTCCGAGTGCCACTCATGACCGTGACCTCCTCTTGTATAGAAATGAATTAATGAACATGCTTGTTCTTTTAAGAGACTCAGATAGGGTAAGCTACATGGGAAGTTTGAAGTTTCTACAAGCACCGCAATATTTAAATGCGCAAAATTTGTACATTACAAATTCTTTGATATTCTTAATATCACCGCCAAATTTCAATCCTTTCAATAGAATCGGTCGCTTGAAACATCGCGCGCAAATTGTCATTTCTTTTTGCTTCCCCATTTTTTTGCCTGAGGAAACGGTACAGCTACTTTGGCATGCTGGGGCTCGTCGTGAAAAATCCCTTTCCTCCGGAAATTTTAAATCACCGCCCACCAAATAAATTAGCTGCGATTTATTGAGCCTGGCCCAAAAGCTGTGACTGTTTCATGTTCAGCCTGTAATGGGTATTAGTTGAAGTGCCTATATTCTGGAGTTTCACAGAGAAGGGCGCAGAAATATTAAGCGCAAAATCTGTAGGTCTATACGTATAATTCGGAAAAATCCAGTACTGACCACTCTCACGACACGGTGCTCGAAGGCCTCATGTGGCTCAGCTGCTAGTGACCTGGGCTGTATGTGAAGGCCTTTCTTGGGAGGGGAAGGCATTTGCTTATGGCACCCACGAATTAAACCATCCTCAATAAATAATAGGTCATCTGGGAGCTAATCTTCGCGACCACAGTGCACACCAGATAGTCTGTCTAAGGAGTGTTAAATGTCAATAGAGTGCTAAGCGATCTCTGGAGTGTTAAAAAGTCAGATACGACTACGATACTCCCTAATGCCAAATTTGAGCGCAGGTGCACACGTAGTTTCTTTTCGCGATTTATCGAGGTATCGCACCGATTACCGCACCGATTGGCCGAACCAGTACGCGCGGCGCAATCTATATAGACCGGTTGCACAGTTACCTCTTCCCGGCAACTGAAGCTTATGCAACCGTAATCTTTATTAGGGAAACGCTTGCGGTGACCGTTATGCGCGAAGGCCTGCTTCATGAATCTTTGTTTTTCTTCTTTCGTTCGCACGGCTGGTACCGTCGCTGTTGCCGAAGCACGGAGGTAAACGCGATCTCATAGTACTTCAACATGGCTTCCTCCGCTTTCCTTCTCGCGCTCTCTTCGCTCTCGCCCTATTTGAGCCTCCGCTGCGCTCCGCGTTCGCTCCTTCATGTTTCGCTCCGCATGTTCGCTTAGATACACCACCTATGCACGGCATCGCTAAACACTGTAACGGGCGTCTAAGAGCTGCCTTCTTAAACAGCAAATATCACCACTCAGACGCATCAGCCTTTGCTATGGTACTTACGCGTGGGATATTTCATGGGCGATGGTGAAAGAAGTAACAACATCGTTGTCTCGGTCCGACACAGTCAGCACATTGTTAGGGCCACAAGCTCCTTGAAAATTTGCGATGCCTGTTTGAAGAAAGCAGGCTGAGAAATTTGTTTCTGAAGGACGCACAGAAGGAGATGTCGGAACTCTAGAGATTAGGCGTATATAAGCGTGCGTCCCCCAAATTGTGCGAAGGTGTCTGTCTTATCTGGAACGAAAATTGCGAAGGTGAAGGAAATTCTCGAGGAAACAGGGAAGCAAGCTTGCATAATTTCTTCTACGAGCTCATAACTGTTTCTGCAATCAGCATGCGAAAGACAGCGGTAACTTTAACCACCAAGATAATTGCAGAAAGCACTGACAGCTTTACACCTTCCTAAACTGGTAGGAACATTTCGCTACATATAGTTTAAAACCTCTCGCAAAAGAAATCGAAGCTATAATTCAAGCAAGAATAAGCTGTCATTGAGCTCTGAGAGAAATTTTGGAATAAACAATATGCAGCTACGCGATGGCGTCTTAAACGCCAGCAGGAAGAAAATTTCACATTCCTCAAATTGTCTCTAAATTAGGACTACATACCACAGATGCGAAACCTAAGCACACGACACGTGTACCTGACAGTTAGAGGCTAGAACGTAAGCCCCAACACCTCTCCTGCAAGATTCTTCAGCCAGCAGCGGACAGCCGCATGCGCCGAATAATATCGCAAGCCCTGCTGTGGCACCATATAAGGATAAAGCTTTTACTGTATGCCCAATAGCGTAACCTATGCTCACAAATTTACATTCGCTATTTTTTTTAATTTCCCGGCCCTCAACACCGACACCGGTCATCAATCAGGCAGTCTAGTGAGAAAGAAGGGAGATCCCTGGTCAGATGCTCAATACTACCCCCAACCATTCAATTTTTTTTATAGAAGTGGTTCGAAATGGGGCAACAGAGCCTATTGCCTGTATACCATACAATTCAGAATTAGCCAGTAAATTCATCGCAATAAAATAGCTGAGATTAACTTTACACGCCGCTACGGGCACCCGGAATAATCCCCTGCTGGCCGGAAAGCGACGATGCGCACTACTACGCGGCCCGATCAAAACGGAACTTGTGCATTTTAATCGAGTAGCTCTGTGAGCACAGTGCACAAAGGCGAGGTATGGAACGCGTTTAAAACCTCGTAAAATGTCGCGAAACGAGGTCGACCCGCTAGCTTTTCAAAACAGAATCCATTAGTAACAATGTAGCGCCCGACAGTGCAGGTTATTGCTTCCACTTATGAACCTAAGTAAAAAAAACATAGTGTACGTGGAACATCTACAGGAACACTAATGCAGGTCGGCGCACCGCACCACTGTCGGAAACGTCAGCGACTGCCTGCCATAATATCAACGCACCAAAAGGCTCTCATGGCTGATGCTCTCACAGTGCTTGAGTTACAGTGTGGCGGTGGGCATGATGTTCGAACAATTTCCAGAGGCAATATATTGTGACGAAGATGCTAGCCAACTGCCACTTCGCAGTAGGGCCCAGGGATGTTGCAACGCAGACGCGATGACAAATCCCGAAGTTCGTAATACCAGCACCGAACCTCTGTCGCGCCCGAGAAAAGACGAGCAGAAAACCTTCTTCACATTTCTTCATTTACAAATATTGCCGGCTCAGAGTTGAGACAGCGCTGGAGTGTGGTACAAAAATAGG